>NC_064930.1:52188055-52534055 GCF_023897955.1 Schistocerca gregaria
TCTTTGAGGCAATGCATTAGAGTGTAATACCCATACATATTACATGCTTCTGATTTCGAACTCTATTTCTTCAATGTGTAGGTCATTCATGTTCCCTATTCTATAATTGTGGCAGTTAGCATTTGTGTGGAGATTCCTTATATTGCTTTGGTTATTAGTACACATTTAAAAATGTAGGGTGGTGGCAGAGTATTCCTAATTTCCTGAAAAGAGGTCTGCAGTGAGTTTGTGTAGCTCTGTAGGCCATTATATGGACAGTGTGTTTTGTAAGTTAATTTTTTTTTAAATTAGCTGTCCAAAATGATATTCCTTATGAGTCAACAGAATGGAAATCTCAAAAGTATACCTTTGAAAGTGCAAACATTTTAGATAACTCTCTGTGCAAAGAAGGCTGAATTAGCTCTGTGTGCAAGGAACCTTAAATGGTGCTTCCAATTAATAGCTTCATGTATATGCGTTCCTAACATTTTTGCAAACTGCACACACTAATAGTCTCTCATCCATTTTCCGATAGTCTTCATCCCGGATCATTTTACCAAGCTGAATGTAGTTTTTTTATTTGGTAATATTTTTTAGTTTTATCAATAGTCACTCATTCTTAGACTTGTCATCAGCATATAGTAAAATTTTGATTATTGTATTGCAACTGTAAATGATTCACATATGTCAGAAAGAGTGGTGCTCCTAAGATGTTGCCCGAGGAGCACCTGTAAAGTAACTTCTTTTGCTATTTAGACTGCCCTTATTATCTGATTTGAATTAACAGTGGTGAGTTCACAGTCTGAGTTCTGTTTTTGAGATACAACTGAAACCACTGTTCCTGTGATACTAATTGCTTTGAGCTTATCAAGGGGGATTTCATGGCATATGGTATTGGAAGGCTTTTGACAAATCTGTATTTATTGCTACCACACTTCTTTATTTATTTCTTGGGTGTAGTCTAAGACTGCAACTATTGTGCTGTGTTTTGCATGAAAGCCATTTTCAGAGTTCATCGCTGAATATCAATTTCATGTTTCCCTACTATTTTGGAGAAAGCAGAAAGAAGTGATATCGGATGGTACTTTTCTATTTTATGCCTGTCTCACTTTTAGCCACTGTGTAAACAAATCTTCACTAAAGGATAAATTTGTAACATGTGTTAAAGGTTTTACAGTCTACGCTGCAGTCATTATTGTGATTGGGTTGAAATTGGTACACCATCTCCACCCACGGTAATTTTTGGTTTTAAGCTCCTAGTCAACCCTAATTACTCCTGTTCATCTCTTGAAGGAATGTTCATGCTACAGGCAACATTTGGAGCCTTTATTCTTTTCCTTTTTGAGAATTTTAAGTTTAGTGAATGTGGTACATTAAAAAAAAAGTTATTAATGTAGTTTACCATTTCCTTCTTTTCTGTATTATAATTTTCAATGTGTTTGTTTTATTTCTTCATCTTCTCAAATGATATTAGTTTCATTTATTACACTTTCTCAAACAGTATGGCGAAACCATAGGCACAAGAACATTATAATTAGATAAACCAAGGTCAGTATTAATTACATAGGAATCTAAAAAGTATTATTGTCTATGAGAGTCTGTACTGTGTGTTATTAGAGTAGGACCTATAATATAGGATAACATGTTTAAAGACTGTAAAATGTTCAGAAATGGTATTTAAGTGTGTCATTTCACATAATTGTCTTAAAAGCCCCACAAAGAAGCACAGTCACTTTTTCAAGGTACCCAATGTTTAAGCATCATTTCTAGTTTTGAAATAAATTTCTCTAAATCTCCACAAGGTGACCTATACACGGTCATTACCAGTTTCTCTTTTCTCACCATACAACTCAATAGCAGCTGTTTCAAAATGCTTTTCTACAGTTCACTTTCAAATATCATTTCTTTTGAATTTTACCCGTTTTTCATATAAATGCAGATACCACCATTTTTGGCATTTTCCCTACAGTAAAAGCTAGCAAGTCTAAAAGAATGTATAATGAAACAATGGAAACTCCGTGTTGGAATATAAACAGTTTGAGAAGAATATTGATTGCTACTTACTATAAAGATGACACGCGAAGTTGCAGACAAGCACAATTAGGGCACTTACAAATTTTCTTTTGGCCACAGCCTTCATCAGAAAAAGAAAAACACACACACATTCATTCACACAAACAGGGATACCTCACGCACACATGACCACCATCTCTGGCGTCTCAGACCAGAATGTTGTTTGACTGATATTCCCTACACCAATTCTCTGAAAGACACAAACACTGTCTGAAACTCATCTAAGACAAATTCTAGTTAAAGGTAGTCATTCCTTAGAGATTGAATATATAGATTCATAACTTGGAAAGAATTTGGGGGAAGTCTAGATTTAGTTGCGCCTACAATTTCTTTTATCGAGTTGGTTGTAGAGGTATTGATTGTTTCTGCATTTGTTGAAAGTACTATACTTCAACTTTGCTTGTCATGAGGTATAAAAAATCCTGGTTTGTTCTTGAAATTCATTTTGGTAAGATCATTTTTTGTCTTTGGAGTGGTGTTTGTCACTATAGTTTGCACTGATCTTGGTTTTTTCTTTATTCTTGTGCTTGTTGCTGCAGAGATGGGCTGTACTGAATGTGTTATTCCAATGATCCATAAAGCTGTTGGAGTCCACAGTTTGTCTTGAACTAGTCCTTTAGAGCACAGCTTGCAAAATTGGACAATGTGCTGTTTATGTTAGAGAAGGAAAGTTGCCACTCACCATATAGCGGAGATGCTGAGTCGCGATAGGCACAACAAAAAGATTTACGCAATTATAGCTTTCGGCCATGAATGCCTTTTTTGGCAAAAACACACACACACACACACACACACACACACACACACACACACACACACCATCCTGGATTTTGTTACCTTCTTGGATCATCATCTTTTGTCTCAGTAAATTTTACCCGTTTTTCATATAAATGCAGATACCACCATTTTTGGCATTTTCCCTACAGTAAAAGCTAGCAAGTCTAAAAGAATGTATAATGAAACAATGGAAACTCCGTGTTGGAATATAAACAGTTTGAGAAGAATATTGATTGCTACTTACTATAAAGATGACACGCGAAGTTGCAGACAAGCACAATTAGGGCACTTACAAATTTTCTTTTGGCCACAGCCTTCATCAGAAAAAGAAAAACACACACACATTCATTCACACAAACAGGGATACCTCACGCACACATGACCACCATCTCTGGCGTCTCAGACCAGAATGTTGTTTGACTGATATTCCCTACACCAATTCTCTGAAAGACACAAACACTGTCTGAAACTCATCTAAGACAAATTCTAGTTAAAGGTAGTCATTCCTTAGAGATTGAATATATAGATTCATAACTTGGAAAGAATTTGGGGGAAGTCTAGATTTAGTTGCGCCTACAATTTCTTTTATCGAGTTGGTTGTAGAGGTATTGATTGTTTCTGCATTTGTTGAAAGTACTATACTTCAACTTTGCTTGTCATGAGGTATAAAAAATCCTGGTTTGTTCTTGAAATTCATTTTGGTAAGATCATTTTTTGTCTTTGGAGTGGTGTTTGTCACTATAGTTTGCACTGATCTTGGTTTTTTCTTTATTCTTGTGCTTGTTGCTGCAGAGATGGGCTGTACTGAATGTGTTATTCCAATGATCCATAAAGCTGTTGGAGTCCACAGTTTGTCTTGAACTAGTCCTTTAGAGCACAGCTTGCAAAATTGGACAATGTGCTGTTTATGTTAGAGAAGGAAAGTTGCCACTCACCATATAGCGGAGATGCTGAGTCGCGATAGGCACAACAAAAAGATTTACGCAATTATAGCTTTCGGCCATGAATGCCTTTTTTGGCAAAAACACACACACACACACACACACACACACACACACACACACACACACACACCATCCTGGATTTTGTTACCTTCTTGGATCATCATCTTTTGTCTCAGTAAATTTCCATGGTGTTTTTAATTTCTGTACAAACATATTATTTTCCCACATTATTCATATGCAACTCTTGTATGATATAATGCATTCTTTCTAAGCCATCAAGTTTTAAAATAATATGTTTGGGAAGGCTTTGGTGATTTTTTTCCCATTTTTCTGTTCTTGATTTCTGTTTCCTTGTTTACTCATAAATGTGGAATTGATCTTTACTGAATGGTATGCTTGGTAACAGTATGTTTACATTTCTTAAAATATTTAGGGCGCTTCTACCATACCTGATAGCTTTATGGCTGTTGTTTTGGTAAACATCACTTGCTCCAGCAAACATTAAAACAACGTCTTGGTTGGTTTGTGGCTCTGCTACGTTTTTTTTTTTGGTCCTGTAGACTTCATTCATTGGAGCATCTTGCTTAACTAAACGTGTTATATTAGGTTTTACTTCGTTCAAGATTTCTGCCATATTTCATCCAAGACTGCCAGCAAGAATCAGTATTTTTCTTTGAAATCCAAAGTTTCCATTTGTACCATACTTGTGTTCTCGTCTGTCGCTTTCTTTAATGATGGTCACCTGTATTTATATTGTTACTACTATCAAGACACTTTGTAACATGCACACTTTCCTGTCACTGGTACTTTGGTTTTCAGTTGCATTTGTTGAAACTATTTAGTCTTTTCCTTTTTATTCCTATTATTTTTTCTGCTTCATAAACTTGGAAATTCAGGGTTAACAACAATTTGCCAGGATGTGTATATTCCAGTGGAGTTTTGTATAAAGTAAGTGCAACAGCTTTGCAGATTTATGTAAAAAGAAAGTAATTGGTCTAGGAAGGACTATTTTCACTGACAAGAGTCATACATCATAATGTAACAAAACATTCATCATGGATAGAAACTTAAGAGGAGCAATTTAAACAAATTAGTTTTGTAAGAGGACTTTACCCAATATTAAAGGTGATTGATAATAAAGAATAAGTTGTAGTGCATTGCAGTATATGTGTTTTTCTTTAGTGAGCTGGTATAAAATTCAACATGGGAGTATTATCTCTAGGCTGAGTAGCTATACAACTATAGAATGTGTAAGGAAAGCAATATAAAAGGAACTCTGTCAAAAATGGATATTAACTGTCTAACAAAGAGTGCTTCATAGGCTGCTGAACACTGCGTATGGGTAGATATGAATATTAGAGTGAACAAACTGCAGACTGACACCTGTGTTTTGAGATTAAGTACTCCAAATGTTGCAGACATGATTAAGCAGTATAAATTCCACTCTGTTGTTATGTATAGAGGCCTTAACACAAGAAGAAGATGATTATAACAGTTTTGGTTTATCATACACAATAGGGTTGATGGTAGCAAATAGTTTTATGTAGCAAATTCATACTACACTTTTGGTATTAATGTTGAACAACCAATATATCTCTCCAGTAGTGCTCACAGCAGTTTACTATCCCTAACTCCAATGACACAAACAGTAGCAATCAATTTAATCATTTCTTTCCATGTGATAGCTTCTGCAAAACTTTAATTTTCTGTCATTTTGAGATAATAAGTTATGGCTGTTCATAACCTGACAGTTGCATCTCAGTTCTTATCATGGACTTCTGTTCTTCAGCTAATGTTGCACTTATGTCTGGTTAGTGGTTCATCTGCTGCAAATAGTACTGGATTGAAAGTACTGCCTTTGATTTGTATCTCACAGCAACAGTGGAAATAAAATGTGACTGTTCTTATCTGCTTGCTTGTGTTTCAGGGACTAATAACTGCAGCAATGGACCATCGAATAACTATTTGGATAAAAGAAGAGAGAAAAAATGACGTAACAAGTACACCAGGATCCATGGTAGGTGATTTTTTACCATTGTTTCATTAATTTCTGTGTACAATATGCTGTGCAAATAAAGAGAATTCATGACACATTTCTGGTAGCATGATTAATTCATTGTAATAAAAAATTGTCGATTTCTGAGGTTATATGCAGCATTTCTCGATGTTGTCCTGAGGTTACAATGTCTCTTAAAATTCTCAAATTGTGGAAGGGGGAGTTTAACTTTAGGTTATGTAATTTGTAGAAATTCTTAATGCGCTGTTCATGGCATTGATGATATGTTTGCATAAAATTAAGGTATGCTGTTGAAATAGTTGATGCATGATCTGCAAGAAGTCGGTTCCAATGGGCACAGTATGTCAGCAAATGACCTTGATGCCATCATCAGGTGAGCTGATGAATTGTTTGTTGGCACATGTATAATAGCAAGGGCACTTACTGGAATGTTGTGCTCATTGGACACTGATATATGGCCATTTACCCATGATGTATTTTTCTTTTCATCATTTATACTGATAGAAGTTGAAGATTCTTGTAATTTGTTATGCTTTTGTATGCTTATTTTAAATGAAAACTTCAATATGCAGTTTAAGTATGAATATGATGATATGCTAAATATTAGGGATGAAATTGAATTTAAAAATAAAATAGGAGCAGGAAGCTGATTATTACATTGTATATATAAGATTAACTGCATTGTTCACTACCACTACGGCAACTCAGAGTCAAACAGTCACCTTCCAACCTAACCTAGACATTGGCTGCACTACAGACCAATTTTATGAATTTAAAGGTAATATTAATGCACATTCATTGGCAGTATGTTTGCAAAAAAATAGATTTATTCTGATCTAATACACTTGGTTTAAGTGTTAACTTTAATGTGTAAAATAAGAATGAAGATAACTTTATGATGCCATTAGCAATGTAATTTAAAAATATAGTGGAAAAGTGGATGCAGTAATGCATTATTACATTGTATAGTTGAAATGTGGAAACTAACCTGAAAAGAAGGGAGCACATGCTTTCAAAAAGTTGTGCTGAGGATTTGATGGGGAGCTTGTATAACTGATGGGGAGGTACTGAATAATAGAATTGGGGAGAGAAGAAATTTAAGGCATAATTTGAGCAAAAGAAGTTTAGGGTAAAAATTGTAGGGATAGACCAAGGCTTGGCTACAGTAAGAAAGTTGAAATGTAGATTCCAGTATTGAGGCAGAAATAAAGAGGTGTGCACAGGATAGACTAGTGTGGGGAGCTACATCGAAGAAGTGTAAAGACTTAAGCCAATAAAACAACAGTGTAGAGAATACAAATTGTGATTTCTATATTAATGTAAGATTTTTAGAGGGCCGTAAAAGTAATTAAGAATAAGAATAAAAATCTTTATTGGCCGTTCAGTATTTTCTTATACAATGGGCTTTGTCAGTAAGTTCAATTACAGTATAAAGATGGTTATATTCTCATAACAATGTATATATAAATCATATGAAATTTAGTGTAGTACAATAGCACACATTTGGAATTTTATATATTATTAATTTTACAATAAAAAGGAAAACATTATACAGATTTATATTAAGCAGGGAGTATTCATGTTGATGACACTATGTAATTACCATATACATGTTGATAACACTATGTCATTATCCTAAGCTATTGATACAAATTTAGGTCCTACTACAGGCAGAGGTACCTTTCTCTATGTTAAAACAGCAAATCTGCCATATTACAATCTTTAAATTCATCAACTGAGTAAAATGCTTTACCTTTGAGCCATTGACCCAATGTTGTCTTAAATTTACTATTAGATACTGTTTGTACAACTTTAGGGAGCGTATTAAACAGTTCGAGGCCTACATATTTATAACTATTATGTATATTAAAAATAAAGATTCCAAGACTTACCAAGCGGGAAAGCGCCGGCAGACAGGCACATGAACACAACACACAAACACACACACAAAATTACGAGCTTTCGCAACTGGCAGTTGCTTCGTCAGGAAGGAAGGAAGGAGAGGGAAAAATGAAAGGGTGTGGGTTTTAAGGGAGAGGGTAAGGAGTCATTCCAATCCCGGGAGCGGAAAGACTTCCCTTAGGGGAAAAAAAGGACAGGTGTACACTCGCACACACACACACACACATATCCATCCGCACATACACAGACACAAGCAGACATGTCTGCTTGTGTCTGTGTATGTGCGGATGGATATGTGTGTGTGTGTGTGTGTGTGCGAGTGTACACCTGTCCTTTTTTTCCCCTAAGGGAAGTCTTTCCGCTCCCGGGATTGGAATGACTCCTTACCCTCTCCCTTAAAACCCACACCCTTTCATTTTTCCCTCTCCTTCCTTCCTTCCTGACGAAGCAACTGCCAGTTGCGAAAGCTCGTAATTTTGTGTGTGTGTTTGTGTGTTGTGTTCATGTGCCTGTCTGCCGGCGCTTTCCCGCTTGGTAAGTCTTGGAATCTTTATTTTTAATATATTTTTCCCATGTGGAAGTTTCTTTCTGTTTTATTAACTATTATGTATCTTAGACAATCTAGAGTATGGCAGATTAATTGTGTGGTTTCATCTTGTATTGTGGGTGTGGACAGATGACCTAAGGGGATATTGAGCTATGTTTTCTTTTATGTGTAGTAAGCAATAATAGATGTACAAACAAGGAACTGTCATGATGTTAAGATTTTTGAAATGTTCCCTGCATGTATCCCTAAGAGATAAACCCACTATACATCGAAGAGCTTTTTTTGCCATCTGAAAATGATATTGAATTGGAAGAATTTCTCCAGAGCAGAATACCATTTGAAAGATGGGGGTGGATATAAGCAAAATATGAATGCAGCAGTAAGTTTTGGCTGACATTACTCCTAAGCTTATAAAGTAGGAACATAGCACGTGAAAGTTTAGAACAGACGTATGTGATATGTTTATCCCAGCTAAGTTTCTGGTCAATCATCATTCCTAGCAGTTTAACGGACTTATTTTCTTTGTTTGATACCTTCAAATTAAAGAATATTTCATCAGTTTTTGTTTCATTTATGAATTGGGAGTGTGCACTAAACCAATGAACCGATTTTTCAAATATTATATATTTTTTTTCTCGTACAGATTCAAGAGTCTGTCCTGAATTGATAAAAGTTGTATCGTCTGCATAGAGGACTGTTTTACATGGTAAATACTGTGGCATATCGTTAACATACACTACAAACAGGAAGGACCCAAGTATGGAGCCCTGTGGCACACCTCTCTTTATTGTTGGTGGATTTGACAGCTGCCAATTTACACTAACAAATTGTACTCTGTTGCTTAAGTAGTATTCTGATAATTTCAGGGTGTCCTCTTCCATGCCATAGTGTCTAAATTTCATGATCAAAGTACGATGAGATACAGTGTCAAATGCTTTACTCAGGTCTATGAGAGTAGCACAGGAGATTAATTTATTTTCAAAGCCATCATATATATCACTAACAATATTTTCAACTGCTTTAAATGTGGATAGTTTAGACCTGAATCCATACTGTGACTTACTTAACAAATTATTCCTATCAAAATAGTGATTTATTTGGTGAACACAGTCTTGGATTATTTTAGATATTATTGGGATTAATGAGATAGGGCGATAGTTACTTGGATTTGATTTATCTCCTCTCTTAAATATGGGAATAGTTACTGCTATTTTCAAACAGTCGAGGAAAATCCCTTGATGTAATATATGGTTAATGAGAGTGGTTAGAGGGGGCAGAAAATCACTTGATATCTTGTTTATGACAAAGTTTGACAGACCATAGAAGTCCTCTGCTCAGGAACTACTTAGTTTGCCTATTGCTTTGCTAACATCATTTTCAGTTACTGTTGCCCAGCAGAATTTATGGACTACATACTTATTTGAATCTAAAAAGAGTTTTAGCATCAAGAATGATGTTGAGGGGAAACAAATCTCATTGTAAACTGAAGTTAACAATGTGTGAGTTTAAGATATCTGGGGCTATGGGTATAGCTAGTTGAGTTTTTGGTCTATTTATTTCACTTTTAATTACTTCCCAGGCGGCTTTACAGCTGTTTCTGGATTTAAGAATATAGTTATCATTCGCCCTATGTTTTGCTGAACTTATTTCAGATCTATAAATTTTTCTTATTCTAATGTACATCTCTTTGTACTCGTTGCTGTTATGAGATCTGCCCTTAAACATAAGAAGCATAATCCTGATGCTGTTGGGGTATGGTGTAAACCAATTATTTAGTCTGTGGTTTATGAGTTTGGTTATTATTCTGTCTTTTTACTAATCTGGGACAACACTCATCAAACATTCTTGCAATTTCCTCTATAAATAATTTGCTTGTGTTATTCACACACATATCTTTGTATAAGATGTCATTCCAGTTAACTGACCTTAATCTAGTTCTAAACTCTCTTATGTTGCATTCATTCATAGGTCTAACAGTTTTGTGTTGTTCACCTAGAATGCTGACTGGAACTGTAATCCATAGGCCATCATGGTCAGCTAGGCCTAGCTTGACTACTCCAGTTTCAACATTATTTTCATGGATATTACTTATTATATTGTCTAAGCATGCATTATATCTTGTAGGCTTATCATTTAGACAATAGCAATCAAAAGCTCTTAGACTATCCAAAAATTCAAATATGATATGACTCTGTACCCTGATATCCATATTAATATCACCAAAAATTAAGATTCTTTGGTATTTATATTTAGGCTTAGTTAGTAAGACTAACAGTTTTTTTAAATGTACCATAAATTCATATTCACTAGAAGATGGTGTGCGATTTACAGATGCAACAATAATATTATGTTTAGGTATATGTACAACAGCAGCCTCAAAGATGGTGTCTATACACAGGTCTGTGACATCAATAGTAAAGTATTGTAGATTTAGTCCATTCTTAATATATATTATATATTATGGTTCTAGTGAACAACGCAAGCTATCAGTTCATTTTTTTAAGTGTATCATACATAGGTGGCATCTTGGATATTGTTTTTGTGTGTTCCAGTTGTAGGTTGCAGTTGTTTTAGTTTGTGATTTAGTTGTAAGTGGCATATTAGGCTATGTTTTTGCTACACTTGCAATTCATTGTAAGGTAAAGATGTTTTGGATTGAGTTGCATTCTACACCTATTAATGATGTGGAGACGGGGTTGTAGCATAGCCAGTGGTTCAATTGGAAGGTCATAGGTTGATTGTGAGTTGAGAAAGCATAATAATTGTGTCATAAGTCTTTTTTCCATTGTTACAAATATATCATTAAATGAAAACCCAACTTTTCTGCTATAGTCTGGTATTCTCAAGATTTTATTTATTTATTTTGTCTGATGGCAGTAATAACAAGATAAGTGTCATTAAAACCATTTTTCCCATATATTCCCACTAGTTTCAGTTTCTGTTTTTCTGTTGCTGACATCATCCATGGGTCATATCGTAAGGCTTATATCTCTACCATGTTGTCTTGTCATCAGTCTGTCAGTGCAGAGTCATGTTGTATATTTATCTCATAGTTCCTTTGAAAGGTGTTTGAAGAGACATTTATTGCAGTTACTGGTTTGAAAAGGAAGTTTCATATCATAATAATTTCTGTATTAGTACTTGGTTCTGAATTGTAAAGTAGGCCTCAGTAAGAACAAAGCAGGAAATTTTGATTTCGGACAAATGGCATTTAGTAGACATACAATACTGTGTACATGCAATCTGATAAACTGTCGTGTGTATATTTGTGACAGTAACAGAGTTGTGGCAAAACTAAGAGGTTACAGACTGAAATACTGACTCTTGTAACTACGTCTTACGTAGGCATCTTTTCATCACAATAAATGTTTGTAAAGTTGCAAGGCTTTTACAGTAGAATTAAGCAATATTTGGTGTAAATAATGTAACTTGAAATGCGATTGAAACTTTGTCACACTGTATAATACCTGTTACTTCCTATGCCTCACTAATCTTGAAAGTTTCTCTGGAAGCAGTGACAATGCAAATGTAAGAACTTGCCTGAGAAAACTACAATGTAAAAATAGCTTCGGTAGAGTACTTATATGCAATGACAATATTGCAGAATTCGTATGGATCGAGTCAAGCTAGACTCCACATTCAGTGTAAGCCTAGACTAAGAACAACAGGACAGAGATGAGCATAGTGCAGATTTCAGTCTTTGCATTTTGAATATATCACATATTATCATTTACTTGATTTGAGGATTATGTTGCCCATATTCAGGGCATTCATTTTTGAATGGTATCTACCATTGGTTTGACAATGAGAACACCTGGAATAGTTAGTGATATATAACACCTATCTTTTCTATATTAATCTTCTCATACTACTCTTCTTTGAAATAACCACTGAAATGAAGATTACATACCACATTTATCTTTTGCACTACTTCTGTTGTACAAAAGTACATGGTTTATCAGTAGCTCAAAATTGTGTAAAAGTTACATGGGTGTTCCATCACTACATGAGAAATTATATGCAGAATGGTTCTGTATTGGCACATATCTATAAAATAATGTTATCACAAACAAAGATTCCAAGACTTACCAAGTGGGAAAGCGCTGGTAGACAGGCACAATGAAATAACACACAAACACACACACAAAACTTTGAGCTTTCGCAACCGGCGGTTGCTTCGTCAGGAAAGAGGGAAGGAGAACGAAAGATGAAAGGATGTGGGTTTTAAGGGAGAGGGTAAGGAGTCATTCCAATCCCGGGAGCGGAAAGACTTACCTTAGGGGGAAAAAAGGATAGGTATATACTCGCACATACACACACAAATCCATTCATACATATACAGACACAAGCGGACATATTTAAAGGCCTTTAAATATGTCTGCTTGTGTCTGTATATGTATGGATGGATGTGTGTGCGTGTGTGTATGTGCGTGTGTGTGTGTATGTGCGTGCGTGCGCACGCGAGTAAATACCTATCCTTTTTTTCCCCCTAAGGTAAGTCTTTCCGCTCCCGGGATTGGAATGACTCCTTACCCTCTCCCTTAAAACCCACATCCTTTCATCTTTCCTTCTCCTTCTCTCTTTCCTGACGAAGCAACCGCCAGTTGCGAAAGCTCGAAATTTTGTGTGTGTGTTTGTGTGTTATTTTATTGTGCCTGTCTACCGGCGCTTTCCTGCTTGGTAAGTCTTGGAATCTTTGTTTTTAATATATTTTTCCCATGTGGAAGTTTCTTTCTATTTTATTTACATAAATAATGTTATCAGTCACATAATTTTATTTTCAGTGTAATTGAAATAAATCTTATTGACTTTGTGTGACCCACAATTATTCTCTCACAAAAGAAAACTGAGAACTGGCAATAAAATGATAATTGTTAAATTATGTGGTGTCATTTATTCTTGACAAGTGCTTTAATTTACCTGGAAACTTGTGAAACTTGGAAACAGCATGTGAAGATTAAATATATCCACTATACTTTGTGTTACTTTTACCACAGGTCGAGGTATACCCCTCCAGTGTGAAAATAAAGGAAGAATTGCAAGATTATGTGAATGAAGAGGTAATTTTAAAATTTAGATGACTGAGTAGAAATAAGCACTGCTGTATTACTTCACAGCTGTGGTGAATACAGTAGAAGTAGGTGATACAGCTGTTTATTAGCATCTAAGTTTTTTCTGTAGTACTTCCAATAATGACTCATAGTGTCGTAATATGCACTCTAGAGCCAAGTATTGAAAGAATCAAAATATAGGATTTTTTCAGCATTGCAGTGTATGGTTTGAAGTATTATCTTCAAGAAGGCACAGTAGTTTGAACATAGTATATTTGCATATTTGTGAAGACAAGTAAGAACTCTGCCATGCCCTGGATTTGAGCCACAATTCCACACTTTTTTGGCCAGTTGCCTTCATGAGTAGGCTATCCACAGATTCCACCTTCACTGAATCAAATTGTCATTCTTACAATAGCCGCACTTAGGGGATAGAACAAGAGTGAGAACTCATTATACTTTTTGGAAATGACATAGAACAGATGCAAGACACAACAGTAACTTCATAAACACTGATTTACGTGAGCCATTTTGGATTTGAGAGCTTCTTTGAGGTGGGGGCAGCAGAAGACATGCTTCTACTCTACAGAAGAGGAACTCGAAACTTAGCAAGTTGGAATTATTCCATTTGCTAAACTCTACTCCTCAGATAACTTTCTTAATTTCTTTTTTATATTATGCTGATAGTAGATGCAGAACATTTACGTAAAGACCAACATTCTTATTTAGGCGATGTTCCAGTAAAATTATTTATTCATCAGTTTATTTGAGTTCTGCTAATGCCAATGGTGTAGTTAATGATTCACTGTATATGTTCCTTTAAGAGAAATCTGTAATTTACTTTATTCAGAAGCCATATGGTCGGAAACATATTGTGAGATAACAATTGTTTATTTCCAGAGTGACATAAATTATTTTAAGGCCCTCATTTCACTCTTTCAGTAAACATTTTATTATTTGTGAAAAGTCGTGAACTAAAAAGTTATTCATAATTAAATTTTCCACCACCCAGAAAATAATATTATTACCTGGATGTTTCAGTATGTTTATAATATCATAACTGTAGTTATAATTTTCTTGCTCTAATTTTTCTGAACTGGAAAATAGTTTTGCTTATCGAAGTAATTTGACAATTTAGAAAGAAAGAAAACTACTATCCTGTGAAATTTACAAGAGGCTCAGTAAATCCCCATGGCAGTGTGTGTGGTATGAATAAAATAATCCACCCAAGTTTGTTTATTTCCCAATCATCTATCACATAGATAAATCTAATTATTACCTGCTTCCTCCTAATGTCATTGCAACTAATTTTGTTTGCTTTATATAGCACTAGGGATTTAGCTCCTGGTAATTGTTACAGTAACTTCACCATGGCAGAGTCATGATTAGCTATTTTCATCTTAATGTCTCAATGTAAAACTTCATAGAGTGCATTCATCCATTCCACATTTCAATGTCAAAGTCACTAATATGAGCAGATTTGTTACAGTAACTCAGTGTGATTATTTCATGAACTTGTTTGAAAAATCTGTGTCATGATATTGTGGAAGTGACATGTACAGAGGTGACACCCTCTGTGTCCATGGAGTGTGTTTGTTCTCTGTCCAGCAGTGCATGCAGTGTCGTCACTCGCACCAAGTGGTAAACTACCAGAGGCCTATCTCTGTGCTCCTCATCAACACTCCCATTGATTGCTAAGAGCATATCCTGTGTCTATTGAAGTAGTTTTCAAATAGTCTAATTTCAACTGCTTCCTTGATCAAATAGTGCCAATAGTTTCATGCATGATCAAGAATTCTCATTCGTTCAAACAAAATCTTGTGTTCATTTAATAGGCTGCACACAACCACCACTGATTTTTTTAGATTCTGAGTTTAAAGTAAGGCTCACACTCAACACAGCAATCAGCAACAGTACACATAGACTGGCCCAAATAACTTTTAAAACACTCACAAGGAATATTATAAATTCCTATGACTCTCAGGCAAAATTATCTTTAATGGCTCACAAAATTTCTTTAATTTTACTTTGTGACTGGGGTACTGGTTTATTCCATGCCTCTTTATGACACTATGTATTATACTAGTTGTTGCACAACAGAATGAAAGCTGAACCATGTGGTGGTTTGGCTTAGTTGAATGGTGTCATGTCTTGGTTTCCCCAACAGTATTGACTAATAGTAGGGACAGAATACCTTTTCCTTCTCTACACTATCATTAATGTGTAATCTTGGAAGTAAGGTGGTTCTTGTTCAAAATAGTCCTGGCTCTGTGTATTCAGGTGTTCAGAATAGCTCTCTTCTGAGATGTATAGTGAAAGCTATGCGTGTTTGGATAAAAATCGATGTACATCACTTTGCTGTGCACAGAATGACAGTCATCCCTCTGATTTACATTCGAACAACACATCTATAAAGGGCAACTTCCTATCCTCCTCCACATCCACTCACAGAGTCCTGGGTTCGCTTCCCAGCTGGGTCAGTGATTTTTCTCTGTCCTGGGACTTGTTTGTGTTGGCTACATCATTTCTTCTTCTTTTGAGAAAGTGACAGGACTGGAAATGGAGAAGATTGGGAATTTCTACGAGTGCAGATAACCACACAGCTGAGTCCACTACAAACCAAATATCATCATCCACATGCATTGTAAAATCATGTGGGTGATGAAGTGCTGCAGTGCCTCACTGCCATTTGTCCAGATTGAAAAGTATTGTCAACATATTACCTGAAGAAGCAGGATGGACAGAAGAGAGCAGTGATCAATGCTCATTCTTCAGAACACGCCATGAAAAAGATAACTATGGTTGGTGACACTGGCGAACTTATGGTGGCTCCATCAGCCATTTCATAATAATTTCCACTGTAGAAAATATAAGTGGTCATCAAGGTATACCAAAATAACTTTAAAATTTAGAAGAGAAATGAGTGGCCAGTAGTTTTACTGTATCTTACGTTTGTACATTGTAGGAAGGGAGACCGTGTCGAGGCTGATTGTGACTTGACTTATAACTATGTTCATCCACTATATGGTTCAGCAAACATGTATGAGTTCTTAGTGTGATGTTTACAGTTGCCAACTACAGGTCTCAACAATTTAATGAATTTTTTGTCAGTTTATATGAGGTTTGTCTAAAAAGTATCTGACCTTTGATTTTCCCACACAAAATAGACGATAGCATGGCATCTCTGTACACAGTAAAGGAAGAGACCTTTATGCACATGCGTGACTTTTGTCCCCTCCTTCCAGAACACCGGTCGCTGCCTGTTGGTTGCTAAGTGAGGTGCTACACAATGTGTTTGTTAGATTACTATTTCTCTCAAGATGACTGAACGTGTTGAGCAAAGATACTGCATCAAATTTTGTCAAAAGCTTAGTGATTCTCAAAGTGAAACAATTTGTAAAATGCAGCAGGTGTTTGGAAAAGATGCGGTGGTGTAACACAAATTAAGGAGTGGTTCAACCAATTCAAAAATGGCCACACATCAGTGGAGAGTGACCATCATTCTGGCAGGCCCCAAACTACTTGGAGTGCAGCAGTTGTTGAGAGGGTACAATATTTGGTGATGGCAGGCCATTGTTTGACCATGTGGGAGATTGTCCAACAGGTTGGAGTTAGTAAAGATTCAGCACATGCAATTTTGCATGATGATTTGAACATGCACCGAGTGGCTGCGAAATTCGTGCCCTAGTTGTTGTCACCAGAACAAAAATATCTTCGTTTTGACATTGCACAGGACCTTCTGGACACCACCAACACTGATCCTGGGTTTCTGAACACCATGATAACTGGAGATGAGTCATAGGTATACGGGTCCAACCCAAAAACAAAAAGTCAGTTGTCAGAATGGAAGCATCCCGAGTCTCCAAGGCTGAAGAAAGTGCGGCAGGTGTGAAGCAAAATCAAGATGATGCTGTCTTCTTTGCTGTCCGTGAAATTATGTATCACAAATACACACTGGAAGGACAAACAGTGCCGAAGGAGTACTATCAAGATGGTCTCCAGCGACTCCATGATGTAGTTCCACACAAAAGACCAGACATGTGGACACCGAAAAACTGGCAACAGCATCACGATAATGCCCCCACACATTCATCCCACTTGATCCAAAATTTCTTGGCCAAGCATGGAATCACAGCCATTCACCAGCCTCCGTACTCTCAAGACATGGCTCCATGCCACTTCTGGTTGTTTCCAAAATTGAAGATTCCACTGAAAGGATCCTGTTTTGAAAGTAGAGAAGAGGTAATGCGGAACACGATGATGAAGCTTAACACCATTCCAAAAGACAACTTCCAGAGTGTGATTCCAGCAGTGGAAGTATCGGTGGGCTAAGTGTGTGCAAGCACAAGGGGCCTACTTTGAAGAGGATTAGGGTCCCAACCCCATCAGGTATTCGTAATATTTTTTCTGGCCAAAGGTCAGATACTTTGTAGACAAGTCTCGTACATTGGAGAGACAATAGCTCTAATAAAGTGTCCATGGTCGCCATCTTTGTGTATTTTAGGCAGACCATATAGCCTGTGTTGGACTGCGATCTGACCTCATAATGGTATCAACTGGCCTTTTTGCCAGAGGAGAGTACAGCTGTGGGGAGCTGATGAATAAGTACGTATCCATGTTATAGAAATGGCAGTGTTTGTATCCAACTGGAAACCTGCATTTACTCCATTAATTGCTAGCTGCAACATGTGCTTCTGCATCCCATATGCTGACACTAGTGGCCCCAAGTGAAATAACGAGCAATTCACTGATGGCTGTTGCCATGTGCTAGCTTAGGCAGACACTTGCTAGATACCCCAGTTTGCAGCAGGCAAAACAGGTGATGCCATGAACAGGGCAGTGACACCATTGATGCTGTGGGCTGCGACCTGCACAAGATTTGCTTGCATGAATTTCCTGGGACCCACTAATAGTGATGGGGAGCGACTGTTGCATGCATGTTTATTTGATCTGGGACATGTCATAGGTGAACAAAGGACTTCTGCTTTTGCACATAGACTTACGATAAGGGCGGTGGTCCACCAACTACTGCAGTAACTACTGTATCTGAGTCTCCAGATAAACAGGTGCTCATTAAGTCAGATGATTACGTTGAATGGAAGGAGTCAGTTGATTATTGACCACAACAGTGGCTAATACTACTAACAGTCAATGCCCAAAGGAGCTTGCACCAATCCAGTTACAGCAAGAGCTTTGGCAATTTGTAGCACATTGCCCAAGGTTGGCTTAGATGACCCTAAAGCCCTTGCATTAACTTCTCTACCAGGAGAAAGATTTATAACAGCATCCTGGATTACAAGTCTGCATATGATGTGCCACTCTGTTTACGAGAATAATGACACTTATATGCTAAGCCTTGCAAGTAAGCAGCGCATTCCGTGTATTTTTTTGTATGTTGCTTAACACATTGGTGAAATTTGATTCTGGCTACAACTAATTGGGTAGGATGATGAAAGTAACAGCCAGCAAACCACAAACATCTGAAAGGCTCTATTACTGGAGACTGAAATTGGATGGTTTTTTGCAACACTTTTTGCAGTTTATTACTAGAAGACAGTAAGCATCCACTCTGGTATTCTTGGACTTTAGACGTAACTTACAGTGAATGAAAGACAGACATAAAACTCCTAACTCTTGTTTCCCTCATTGAAGTAGACAAATGATGGAGTGGGAGGTTATGAAGTTGCAACTGTACACACACAGTTTTGCAGCTCTTGTAACAGGAATTTCTGCTGTTGCTATTGGAATTCCTCTAGCTGTTCTTACTGACAAATTGCTGCTTGTGAAATTCCCAGTGCTTTTCTTGACATTGCTGTTGTAGCCACAACTACCACTGCCACAACTGTAGAAACTCAAGATCTATACTTCACTGGATAGATGCACAGTGAAATTGTTCTCATTGCCACTTTTCCGCCCTACTACGCATAAGTTGAACACAATTTGTGGTCACTTGGAGTGACAGTGACACAGAGATCGGTGGAGCAATAAGAGGTTCTGGTTATTTAAGAAGATGGAATTCATGAAGTGAACAGATAGCCAGAAGCAAAGTCCAGAGCATAGCAAAATGATCAAAAGCATACTCAGAACAGTCTGGAGAGCAATCTGAATAAAAAATTACAAAAGAGCTTAACAAACTAAAAAATTTATAAAAATGGTGCATTTGTAAGGCATCAAGTAGTTTAAGTAGAGTGCGAGCCCATGAAAGTGAAATATTTTAAGTACTTGTCTGGCTCACAATTTTAAGCTCTCAGTAAATTTGAAAATTCATTCTATTTTTAAGATCCTATTTTGAGCCCTGTTATTCTTTATGTGAAGTATGTTTGAAATCATAAACATTCACCCTCTTGTCATCCCCACCATGTCATGTAGTCATGTAGTGATGTAGTAGTTACAGAAGTGTGTGTGTGTGTGTGTGTGTGTGTGTGTGTGTGTGTGTGTGTGTGTGTGTGTGCGTGTGTGCGTGTGTGCAAGCTTTAAATGAGTAATATTTTTCTTTTTTCAGTTACTTCAAGATCCATTGAAAATCGTAGAGACTTGTTTCGATGGGAAGGAGGATGGAGGAATGGAACTGAATGCGAGTCCATCTGAGCGTAATGTAAGTTTTCATGTCAGTATTCTGTGCTTCAGGTATGATAAGACAGTCGTGAAAAGTAATGGGCGCTTATACTTAAATTATCACAGATGGTGTGGCATTTTAAACTATGATAGGATATTATTTCTGCACAAGTTCAGTGACTGTGGTTATCTTTCTGTGCTTTGTGTAAGCTGTTATAGATGCTATTTGAGTAACACTCTTAACAAGTCTGTCATTGTTTTCCATGACCATTCTTACAATAATCTGCTTTGTTTGGAATGTATGAAATGAATGTCTTAAATTCATACTTATTACAGTGTTAGCTGTATTATGTTGTGGCAGTTCCTTCTGCTTTTATTTCTTCATTTGTTGATTGTCCTTGGTGTTGATGTAATGCGTCACTACACTGGTTAAAAAATGGGTTGTGGATTCTGATACTGACTATTATAAATTATGTAGCCGAGACTTGCACAGTTGTGTTTTGCAGTACTTTGATTTCACTGTTCTCAGGCCCCCTGCCCCCAATAATACACAGTTATATATGTATGGCCAGTGGACTGTCATTTAAACTTTCTATAAGCCTCATCAGCAGTTGGTGGTGAAACGTAACATACTGCTACAATAATTTCTTGTTGAACATCTACAAGTAGTAAAACCTAACCACAAAGTTCAGTTCTCCAAGAATAAATGGGTACCTATGGAAACAATCGCTGTCATTGTCTTTACACATGGCCTAATTGTTTAACACTTATTTCACAGTTAATTTGAAGCATTGTTGTTCTAACCAACACAGGTTACTCGTCTGAAACTCGGCCGTGGATTGTCTGTCTCATGACCAAAAATCAGGACCTTGTATATCATCGCAATAATAGATTCTGAAACGACACATTGTTTAAAGCTAAATTTTGAAAAATTACAATTAAAACTTAACTCATTCGATTAACTGAATGCATTGAAAAATTGGTTCTTTTTAACAGTTTCTTCTACTAAAATAGTTAGACCAAATTATTTGTGTAAATCATGAAATTAACAAATATAGTTATGCAAACAATGCTTTTGACAAAACTGTTAATTACTTTGGAATTAATTTAGGGCTGGCATTGCTAACATGTTTCCGACCAAAGCCAAATAGATGCTTTAAGAATACTAGCATTTTGTCTTCTAAATATTTACAATTATTACAGGATTTATATTTGTTTATATGCCAACAATAGAATTTGAGTTATGAAACAATTACTGATTTCGCCCTATAATAGTAATAGTCAAAATAAATTAGAAAATCAATTACATACATAAAACTAAGCACGAAATTAGATCTGGTGTTATATTCTTTAAGGGGACCACACCCTGCCTATCTAACCCATGTTAATTTAGGCAAGTATTTGACCCATTTCTGAAAAAAACTATTTGATGCATGACCTTAATACTTTCACTGTATGTTGCATGATGCTAATAGTCAACTGTACTAAAATGTACTTTATCCATTTTATAGTTTTTAAGAAATACTTTTTTAAATTTACTAACAAAAAATGGGGGAATATTAATGAATGTAGAAGAAGAGGTGGCTTTTTAAGTTATGCAGAGTCTCTGAAAATTTCATTCATTTATCTATGATATTTTCCGATATAATGGGGCATACCGAGCGAGGTGGTGCAGTGGTTAGCACACTGGACTTGCATTCGGGAGGACGACGGTTCAATCCCGTCTCCAGCCATCCTGATTTAGGTTTTCCGTGATTTCCCTAAATCGTTTCAGGCAAATGCCGAGAGGGTTCCTTTGAAAGGGCACGGCCGATTTCCTTCCCCATCCTTCCCTAACCTGAGCTTGCGCTCCATCTCTAATGACCTCATTGTCGATGGGACGTTAAACAACACTAACCTAACCTATAATGGGGCATATGTACTGAAAATTTCAGTTTGCAGGAAATTGACTTTAAAGAAATTTTTTTCGATATCTGTTACTTACAGTTAATTAAAACTGTCCTGCTCTGCCTCCAGCAGGTCTTCCAGCTTCTTTTTTCACCTTCCTGGATGTTTGTCTTTCTGTCTTTGCCATATTAGACGCAGACCTGTCTGCATTGGCTATCCTCATTTTATCGCAATGTTGCAGCTCAGTTATCATATTTTCACCATGATTAATTCTCAGCGTTTTCAGTACCCAACACTTTCCAATATTACCACAATTGAATGTAATAACAGCATCATGAACTTCCTAGTTTCATTGTAGGTATCTCTACAAATACAGTTTTAGGAAGGCGGTTCCAAATTATGCTGTTGAAACATTCATTTGGGTTCTGTGTTTGCCCATGCAGACATTTCCTTAGAAGGTCAGGACGAGCCAAGTCTCTGAAAATAGGTTTAATTGCTGTAACAATAGCAGCAGGAAGAGAATGCTGGTGAGAATAAGATTCTCCAGTTGCCTGAGCCCTGTTGTATTTGTACCATGAATTTTCTCCTGATGGACACAATCCATTTTATAGCTTATTATCAGTAGAGAACTTATGGAAGAATATGGCCCAAACATCTCACTTCATTGCTTCCAGATTGTCTTTATTTCTCCAAATTGCCTGCCCCTAGTATACCTGCAAGGTTTCTATTTCAGTTTTAGTCAACCAACTCTGTCCGGTCAACAGTTTTCCATTTTTGTATGCCTTACTATCACCATTGCCCAAATATTTGGTGTACCGTACGCCTCTTGTATCTACGTAGTGATGAACTATTTGTTGTTCTACATGACTTCCATACTGCCACTTGTCCCTCTAAAATTAGCCACACAGCTGTGTTCTTTATGTTCACTGACTACTGTATATTATTTGCAATATTTAGACATTATCTCCCCATCTAACAATTTACTGGTGTCTACACTCGTGGCAATCACTACTCCATTCAGAGAAGTATGTCCTCTTTTCTGCCAACTTCCATCAAATGCAACTGCAATATCTAAACATCGATAATTTTCTTCCACTGCTTCCCTAGCAACCAGTTTCATGCTTTACTCACTGACCTCACATACAGCTTTCTCTAATATTGCAGTCATTTTTTCAAATTTATTTGGTGGTTGATGTAAGTTCATCACTGAACAACATGTTCTCCCTGCAGCCATCTCCTTGCCAATGGGTCTTAAGGCATAAACTAATCTAGTATTGATTGCATAAGGGCCACTTGAATCTGGTTTTGAAGAACTCAGAAATGAAATCACAACTGAGCATTTTGTGCAAATTAAATCCAAAGCAATTGCTAGGTCTTTTTTCCCACTGGCACTCTGGCACTCTCACAAATGTTCATACGTAATTCACCACACTGTCTACATTGTACAAATTTAGAAATTACATCTGATATCTCAAATTTATAATGATGTTACTTCACCCCTTGTCACTTAACAGTAAATTCGTTGAAATGGTGAGAGCTTCTTTTATGATCCACTCATTGAATAATTACAATTAGAAACATCGTTGCCAGGCGACATAACCTCTGTACAGAAAACTTTCTAAACTTGTTTCCTCTAAATTGTCATTTCTTGAAAATGCCTTTTTATTCCGTCATGTTCAATAAACACAACAAAACACATGTAAACAAGCACTGCAAACGTAAGTATAACAACTACTCACAATCACACTTGAACAAAACTGACCACGTGTTTGAAAGTGTGTTGTTTGCAAACAGCAGAAACAAAAGAGTACCAACTGTTGCATTCCAAGGATAACCAACACACTTGGGAGTGAAAAACCCCTAACATGCAGTGTAAGGGATATAAAGATCTATAATACATGCAGAAAACTGGGCATGGACATAAATACAGGTGGTAGGAAAATGTTCTTTAAATGCTCAAAAAAAATTTTTTTTTCTTAGTTAAATCTTTTTCAGAGTACTTAAATAACGCCTTAATGTATTGAAATATTATGAAAACCGAAAATCTATTTTTTTTACCTGAACCACGGTGTGGTCCCCTTAAAACTAAGGGGGGCAGTCTTTCTCTTTTATGAAAATGCAGACAATGTTCATGTATGTTAATGGTAATTAGTTGAAACTAAAAAAAAATGAATTTAAGATGGCAAAGCTAGAGGGGAATTAAAATTATCCCAACTTGCTTCGTCATGTCACCCACTCATTGGAGTGACCAGATAGATATTGCTAATAGCTAAATGGGCAGTTCACTAACAAGTGACACCAGAACTTGAGTTTAAAATCTAGACACACAAAAATATTTCATAAGAAATTCTATCAAAGAGTACAGTCCATATGTTTTTTCAAATTTATATGTATGTGAACTGGCCATACGAAAATCCCCATACAAAGTAATTACATAAAGATCACAAAATATCTACAAGTTATACTTTTAACAAAATTTATGCATTTTCATCATAAGAGATGTCCTTTTTGGGTAAGCAAAGACTTATGTTTTAAAACACATACCACGTGGTACAACCACTGCCTTGCTAAACAAATTAAATCCTCATGGGTTGAAAAAAAATTAGATTACACTGCACATTGCAGTTCACTTGCTCAGTGCTGAGTTTTTTTCACAGGCACTTTCAATTTTTCAGTGAGCTTTTAAACACTTTCTCTCCCAGCTGTCCACGCCTTCAACAGGTCCAAGTGGCAGTTAACCAGGAAATGCACTGCTGTCAGTTCCCTTGGAGGTGGTTCTCCTCCACCACAGTACATGGAAAAATGAGACAAAATACCCTACTTTAGTACACCTAACTCAAGTCTAAAAAAGTTTCTTAACACTAATGGCAAATGATAGTCCTTACATCATAAATTAAATACATAGTTTTCATAACATTACAATAATTAGTGACAAATCTGTAGTACAAAAGGTACAGACAAGAAAAATTTTAAAATCAAGTGTATATCACACTACAAAACATTACTCTTAAGTCATAACTGTCTGAAACTGGTTAAACTTGAAAGATTTGGTCTCTCTTCCATTTGCAGAAATAGCAAAAATTCAAGATGTGCAGTAGCACAAAGTTACTAATCATCACGTACTGAAAAAAAAGTGTCACCATTACATAACTTAATTACTATTTAAATCAAAATTAAGGGGGCTGGAAGTTGTACCAAATCCGTGCCCTACTTCTCTTCTCAACTCTGAGTACTACTCATTCAAACAGAAAATTAAATCCTCATCAAATGTCCCAAAAAGGGAACTGACAGCAAGAATATTCACATCAGCATCTATCAGTTAAGCATCTATCAGTTAATCAGCCAAATTTACTTTTCTTCAACCCATATTACCATTTTAAGCTCATAATTCCTCAGAACACAAATAGAAGTTTTCAGATAACATATCGATACAGTGATGCATCATTGTATTATTTGTAAATATTGCTCTTTCTGTTAATCTCTCATTCCCAGGAAGGAGGAGCAGGAGGAGTATCAGCTCATAAAAAGAACCAGGGTTCTTCTGGTACCCTGTATAGGGCCTCCTCTCAGGGTACTGGTGAAGACCTCAATGGCATCTGCGGCGGATGGCTTCGAAATGGTGTCGATGGCGAAAGAGGCAAACCTATAGTGCTATAGTGTCTGTACTCCAGTGGAATGGATACAAAAGGCGTCTGACTCAATGTTAGGGGTGGCTTCATTTAAACCATGGAAGGCAATCGGAATCCACCACTGCTATTTTCCCAAGACAACCTCATGGATTTACTCAACCTTAAATTACATTCTGGACTAAGTCCTCTAGTCACATCTCTGAGGGAGGGCGGGGGGAGGGGGGGGGGGCAGGGGGTTGACAGGAGCCTCGGAATGCAAAGTTCAATCTGAACCATCCACCATCCTTGCAAAGTGTTAAAAGGATAGCGACCTGGAATGTGAGAGGTCTCTTACAGACAGGAATACTCGCTATCGTGGAGAGAGAAATGGATCTTAATGTGCTATATGTACTTGGACTCAGCGAGACACTGGAGAGGATGTGACCACTTCATGACTCAAGCAAAGAAATATTAGTCATTTAAGGTGACTTTAATGCAAAGATAGGTGAGATTGTAGATGATGGACACATGGGCTCTGTGGTTGGGCTTCATGGCCTGGAAGTGAGAAATGAACGTGGGTTGTGGCTACTGGAATTTTGCATGAATAACAACTTATCTGTCTGGCATACCCTCTTTCAACATCACCCACAGCGTCAATGCACATGGATTTCTCCAGGGAATAGGGTTAGAAATCAGATTGATTTCATTTTGGTGAGTCAATGCTGGCGTACTTTGATCCTAGTTTGCAAGACCTATCCTGGAGCAGACTGTGGTAGTGACCAATTCATGTTGTATATGATAATGAAGATAAAACTGAAAGTGACCAAAAATAAAAGAGTAAGGCAGATTCATCTGACTGACAATAATAGTCTCAAAGAATTTTGAGAAAGAATAAGACCCAAACTCCAAAAATTAACAAAGGAAGGAGTAGCTCACAAAATATGAAACAAAATGAGAAACATGGTCAGTTCATCTCTCCTTGAACAGGTTACTAAGACCCCTCAAGTGAAGAATACCTCGATATCGAATAACACTCTACTACTCTTCGAAGAACAGAGCCCTCTAAAGAAACATGGCATACAAAGTGCACAAGATGAAGAAGCATACAAGGAACTTAGCTGCAAAATACAGCGCAGCTGCCGAATTGACAAGACACAGTACCTCACCACTATTTGTGATGACATGGAACACCATCAAAAATTAAATGAAACACATGATCCATTCAAGAAGGTAAACAGCATCACCCGAGAGTTCAAACCATGCTCGTGGATGGCAGAAGATATAAATAGCACTATTATTAGTGACAAGCAATTAGCAATAGCTAGGTGGAGACAACATTGTGAAACACTGTATTGCAAAGGAAACAACATCAGAGAAGAGAACATTTGTATGGAATCTGATATTCTGTACAGTGAAATTGAAAATGCCATCAAGCATCTGAAAACAACAAATCCCCATATATAGATGGAATTTCCAGAGAAATACTGACTGCGATGGGAAAGGAAGGCATGCATGCCATAAAGGCTCTGAGCACTATGGGACTTAACATCTGAGGTCATCAGTCCCCCCATGCATGCCTTACATATGTAACAAGGTGTGGAAAACCGGTGAATGGCCTATAGACTGGACTACATCTGTCCTAGTTCCTCTGCATAGAAAAGGATAAGTTAGGGACTGCTCCAACTATAGGACCATGGCATTAATATCACATGCTAGTAAAGTCATCCTGCATATAATAAATCAATGTCTAAAAAAATTTCTGCATTCTCAGATTTCCGCAGAACAAGCGGCTTTTGTGTCAGGTGAAGGTACTTGAGGCAGCCTTGAAAAATGTTGAGAATTATGTGTCCCTGCTTACATCTGCTTCCTAGATTATAAAAAGGCCTTTGATAGTGTCATGTGGGATAAGTTGTGGCATGTGCTCAACTAGTCTGTGGTTCCAACACACATGGTATCCTTACTCAAAGTCTTTATAATAGCCAATACCATAACCATAAAAGTAGATGGTGAATACTCAGAATTTTTTGATGTGACAAATGGTGTCAGACAAGGTTGCACACTGTCACCTCAGCTCTACAATATCTATTCAGAGTGTGTAATCAGGAAAGTGCTGGATGGCTGGGACGGTGGGATTTCAATTGGTGGCAGGAAAAGCAACAACTTACACTTCACAGATGATACTGCACTCATAGCAGGAAGAGAAAAAGAACTTGGTAATCCGTTCTCAAGAGTGTGAAATATTAGTCTAAACCTTGGCCTAGAGATAAACATGAAAAAACTAAATGAATGGCTATAAATTGACAAGGCGGCAATTAAAACCAACTTACAGGGTGCTTAAGGAATTTGGAGATAGTGATTATATATATCTAGGCTCTCAGATCAATTGCACAGAAAAGTGTGATAAAAAGATAAGATGACAAATCAGTCTTGGCTCAGCTGCTATGGTCAAACTCACTAAGATATGGCAGAATTGGGCAATGTCCAAGACAACGAAGATGTGCTTGGTAGAAGCATTCGTGTTTCCAGTATTCTTATATGGATGCAAGACCTGGACTGTGAAAGGTAGTGGTAAGAATAGCATTGATGCCTTCAAGATGTGGTGTTGGCGGAGGTTGCTATGTATACTGTGGACACGAAAAAGAACTAATGTTTCACTAATAGAAGACCGTAAATCACATGAAGGTTATCTTCTCGTGCCAGTTAATGATACCTTCAGTTCTTTGGGCAAATCTTGAGAAGGAAAGGGGATCATTTTGAGAAGACCATTGTGCAGGGAAAAATTGAGGGCAGAAGACTACGTGTGAGAGCAGCAAACAGATGGCTGGATCAAGCGAAGATGATTTCCAGCCTGCCTCTGCACATAATATAAAGACAGGCTGAAGATCGTAGTGGATGGAGGCATGTAGTTTCAACTACATAAGAATGGATGAGGAAATATCACGACACTCAGCAATGAGTAAAATGACTAATGAGAATGAGCATATGAAAATATGCAGCATGTATGTGGCTGCACCTCAAAGATATTTCCAAAACATTTTATTTTTCTCTGAGTTTCGTTTTCTAAAGGGCAGGATTTTCTACACCAGTTTATAAAACAATAACCATTCTAAGGATTGATAAGTTTTACAGTTCCGAGAAAAAGTATACTGTCCCTTAACAGGGAAAAAGTATATTTTCACCTGGGAGAAAGTGTATATATAACTGGGAAACCAGATTTTTTGTCCGCCTATATACCCTGTAAGTATTCCTGATGTCTTAAAGGGAGACAGACATGTTTTTCTTTTCCTATCTTCCGTTGTTGCACTAGTGTGTGACATCAATATGTTTTGTGACATCATGAAATACAATGAATTTTGAACAGAAGAAATAGATTGTATCATCACAAATCTTGCATCATCTTGTATTACTAATGGTAATCAAAAAAGAAAAATACATAAATTCTAGTACTTCACTTTTTGCTGTGAAGCTATTATGATTGACGAGAACCACTGCATTCTTCAGGGTGGCATCTATCACAAAACATCTTCAAAGCATAAAAATTTTGAGTACTACAAGCAACATACTATGTCATGTATGCTTAAAATTGCTACATCATGAAGCTGACATGCTACAGAAGCAAAATTTAACCGACAGGAAGAAGATGCTGTGATAGGCAAACGATTAACATTTCAGATCATTCACACAAGGTTGGCGCTGGTGGCGACACCTACAACGTGCTGACATGAGGAAACTTTCCAACCGATTTCTCATACACACACAGCAGTTGACCGGCATTGCCTGGTGAAACGTTGTTGTGATGCCTCATACACGGAGGAGAAATACATACTATCATGTTTCCGACTTTGAGAAAGGTCGGATTGCAGCCTATCGCGATTACGGTTTATCGTATCGTGACATTGCTGCTCGCATTGGTCGAGAACCAATGACTGTTAGCAGAATATGGAATCGGTGGGTCCAGGAGGGTAATACGGAATGCCGCCTGGATCCCAATGGCCTTGTATTACTAGCAGTCGAGATGACAGGCATCTTAACTGCATGGCTGTAATGGATCATGCAGCCATGTCTCGCTTTCTGAGTCGAAAGATGGGGACTTTTGCGAGACAACAACCATCTGCACGAACAGATCGACGATGTTTTCAGCAGGGACTATCAGCTCGGAGACCGTGGCTGCAGTTACCCTTGACGCTGCATCACAGACAGGAGCACCTGCGATGGTGTACTCAACAACGGACCTGGGTGCACAAGTTGCAAAACGCCATTTTTTCGGATGAATCCAGGTTCCGTTTACAGCATCACGATGGTCACATCCGTGTTTGGCAACATCGCGGTGAACGCACATTGGAAGCGGGTATTCGTCATCGCCATACTTGCTTATCACCCGGTGTGATGGTATGGGGTGCCATTGATTACACGTCTCGGTCACCTCTTGTTCGCATTGACAGCACTTTGAACAGTGGACGTTACATTTCAGATGTGTTACGACCCGAGGCTCTACCCTTCATTCGATCCCTGCAAAACCCCACATTTCAGCAGGATAATGCACGACCGCATGTTGCAGGTCCTGTACGGGCCTTTCTGGATACTGAAATATGGATACTGAAAATGTGCGACTGCTGTCCTGGCCAGCACATTCTCCAGACCTATCACCAATTGAAAACGTCTGGTCAATGGTGGCCGAGCAACTGGCTCGTCACAATACGCCAGTCGCTACTCTCGATGAACTGTGGTATCGTGTTGAAGCTGCAGGGCAGCTGTACCTGTACACACCATCCAAGCTCTGCTTGACACAATGCCCATGCATATCAAGGTCGTTATTATGGCCAGAGGTGGTTGTTCTGGGTACTGATTTCTCAGGATTATTCACCCAAATTGCGTGAAAATGTAATCACATGTCAGTTCTAGTATAATATATTTGTCCTATGAATACCCGTTTATCATCTGCATTTCTTCTTGGTGTAGCAATTTTAATGGCCAGTAGTGTAATCAGGAAACATATGGAGAATGTCACATTGTGAGCAGTGAGGCAGCAGAGCAGCTTGAGCTGTGAAAGAGTCATGAAAGTTTGCAGAAGTGTTTGTAGGGCGATCCCACTGCTGCGGTGTGCAGCTATGCTCATGCCAATGTAGATGCGCCTGATTTGTAAACCCTTTTGAGAAGACAGTAGGGGATTTGACCTGCGAAGAAGCTGCAATTCAAACTATTGCCTATTCTTTAATTATTCGTGGCTCTGGAGATGACTTGGGGTTTTCATCGAGCAGCAGCAGCAACAACAACAACAACAACAACAACAACGGCAGCTTAGCGTTATCGTTGGCTACTTTCTTAGGTGTCCGCACAGCTACAACATTGTAAGACTGTTAAGCGAAAAATTATAAACTTACATTGACATTGCCCGGCAACATTTATGTCACAAAGTATGAATAACTTGAATAATAACATGCAATTGCTCAAGCCTGTAGGGCACCTGTCTTGTCATTGTCCTGAGACATTATTACCAAGCAGGGTGGGTTTCCTTTCCATGCAATCACAATGTGTCATAAGAATATGTAAATTGATTAAATATTTATTATCAGTTTTTTGTTTTTTCTAATGACCAGTTTTGGTCCAAATTTTCTGCCTCAGTAACTGTTCTTTTTTGTATTACATGACTGAGGCTACTTAAACTAAAATTTCACTGGAAAAACTAATAACTAAAGATACAGCACAAATTAAGATTTCACAATTTCTTTTATTCTGTATTTAGCTTAGTGAGCGACTTCATCTGTCTTGGCATATATTTTTTTTTTTTTTTTTTTATTTTAAAAGTAAAACCAATTGCTCGTTTGCATAAAGTAAAGTTAGTTCAATCTTTCACTACTCGAAAGTAAATTGCTTGCTTTTTCGAAATTTTGCATTATGTTATACTGAGGTTTCTGAAAGAATTTTTGACGTGAAAAGTTTAAATTAAGCCAGTCATCTATTTAACCAGTAATTTCATTTAACTTTACTTTCAAAATTTAGTATTCCAGAATAAGTAACTGCAAACTCAGTGCTTTCTGATTCGTGTATTTTCTCATGAATTGTGCAGTGGAAAAGCATGACAATCTTGTTGCCACACCAGTGATTATTGCTTAAATCTCTTTGCTATTACTTTTCTCGAGGTGCTGGAGATCCATTACCGTAGTGAGCTGGTGACCATTGAATTATCCCCTTTTTAGTCAATCGGTGTTTACTTTGTGTTATCAGTGATTTTTCTTGTAAATATTATGTTGTACCCTTTTTCCTCCGTGCTGTTTGTGAGCGATTGCACTGTACTCCACCTATGTTCTAGTTATCATCAGTTTCTTTCCTTAAGTGCAGAATAGATTCTTCCTTCAGAAATGTCTGTTTTACACTTTCCTCCAACTAACCAGCTTTATTTTCTGTTGATAATGATAGCCATACTCACTGTAAAATTTCATTAGGCATGTGTGATCATGATCAATGACATAACAATCTAGTAGTACGATTAGGGAGGGGGAGGTTACAATAGGGCAAGAATTTTGCGGAAAACTGTGTGTGTGAAAGCATTTTCTTGAAAGCTGGAGCCTGCAGTTGATTATGGATGAAGTCGTGTATTGTAATAGCTTCAGTTCTACTTGGGATTTCCCTTCTCTGTGTAATGCGAAAAGATTACTTTTTTTTCATCAGTCTACTGACTGGTTTGATGCGGCCCGCCACGAATTCCTTTCCTGTGCTAACCTCTTCATCTCAGAGTAGCACTTGCAACCTACGTCCTCAATTATTTGCTTGACGTATTCCAATCTCTGTCTTCCTCTACAGTTTTTGCCCTCTACAGCTCCCTCTAGTACCATGGAAGTCATTCCCTCATGTCTTAGCAGATGTCCTATCATCCTGTCCCTTCTCCTTATCAGTGTTTTCCACATATTCCTTTCCTCTCCGATTCTGCATAGAACCTCCTCATTCCTTACCTTATCAGTCCACCTAATTTTCAACATTTGTCTATAGCACCACATCTCAGATGCTTTGATTCTCTTCTGTTCCAGTTTTCCCACAGTCCATGTTTCACTACCATACAATGCTGTACTCCAGAAGTACATCCTCAGAAATTTATTCCTCAAATTACGGCCGGTATTTGATATAGTAGACTTCTCTTGGCCAGAAATGCCTTTTTTGCCATAGCGAGTCTGCTTTTGATGTCTTCCTTGCTCCGTCCGTCATTGGTTATTTTACTGCCTAGGTAGCAGAATTCCTTAACTTCATTGACTTTGTGATCATCAATCCTGATGTTAAGTTTCTCGCTGTTCTCATTTCTACTACTTCTCATTACCTTCGTCTTTCTCCGATTTACTCTAAAACCATACTGTGTACTCATTAGACTGTTCATTCCGTTCAGCAGATCATTTAATTCTTCTTCACTTTCACTCAGGATAGCAATGTCATCAGCGAATCGTATCATTGATATCCTTTCACCTTGTATTTTAATTCCACTCCTGAACCTTTCTTTTATTTCCATCATTGTTTCCTCGATGTACAGATTGAAGATTAGGGGCGAAAGGCTACAGCCTTGTCTTACACCCTTCTTAATACGAGCACTTCATTCTTGATCGTCCACTCGTATTATTCCCTCTTGGTTGTTGTACATATTGTATATGACCCATCTCTCCCTATAGCTTATCCCTACTTTTTTCAGAATCTTGAACAGCTTGCACCATTTTATATTGTCGAACGCTTTTTCCAGGTCAACAAATCCTATGAATGAGTCTTGATTTTTCTTTAGCCTTGCTTCCATTATTAGCCTTAACGTCAGAATTGCCTCTCTCGTGCCTTTACTTTTCCTAAAGCCAAACTGGTCGTCACCTAGCGCATTCTAAATTTTCTTTTCCATTCTTCTGTATATTATTCTTGTAAGCAGCTTCGATGCATGAGCTGTTAAGCTGATTGTGCGATAATTCTCGCACTTGTCAGCTCTTGCCGTCTTCGGAATTGTGTGGTTGATGCTTTTCCGAAAGTCAGATGGTATGTCGCCAGACTCATACATTCTACACACCAATGTGAACAGTCGTCTTGTTGCCATTTCCCCTAATGATTTTAGAAATTCTGATGGAATGTTATCTATACCTTCTGCCTTATTTGACCGTAAGTCCTCCAAAGCTCCTTTAAATTCCGATTCTAATACTGGATCCCCTATCTCTTCTAAATTGACTCCTGTTGCTTCTTCTATCACATCAGACAAATCTTCACTATCATAAAGGCTTTCAATGTATTCTTTCCACCTATCTGCTCTCTCCTCTGCATTTAACAGTGGAATTCCCGTTGCACTCTTAATGTTACCACCGTTGCTTTTAATGTCACCAAAGGTTGTTTTGACTTTCCTGTATGCTGAGTCTGTGCTTCCGACACTCATATCTTTTTCGATGTCTTCACATTTTTCCTGCAGCCATTTCGTCTTAGCTTCCCTGCACTTCCTATTTATTTCGTTCCTCAGCGACTTGTATTTCTGTATTCCTGATTTTCCCGGAACATGTTTGTACTTCCTCCTTTCATCAATCAACTGAAGTATTTCTTCTGTTACCATGGTTTCTTCGCAGCTACCTTCTTTGTACCTATGTTTTCCTTCCCAACTTCTGTGATGGCCATTTTTAGAGACGTCCATTCCTCTTCAACTGTGTTGCCTTCTGCGCTATTCCTTATTGCTGTATCTATAGCGTTAGAGAACTTCAAACGTATATCGCTATTCCTTAGAACTTCCGTATCCCACTTCTTAGCGTATTGATTCTTCCTGACTAATGTCTTGAACTTCAGCCTACTCTTCCTCACTACTATATTGTGATTTGAGTGTATATCTGCTCCTGGGTATGCCTTACAATCCAGTATCTGATTTCGGAATCTCTGTCTGACCATGATGTAATCTAATTGAAATCTTCCCGTATCTCCCATCCTTTTCCAAGTATACCTCCTCCTCTTGTGATTCTTAAACAGGGTATTTGCTATTCCTAGCTGAAACTTGTTACAGAACTCAATTAGTCTTTCTCCTCTTTCATTCCTTGTCCCAAGCCCATATTCTCCTGTAACCTTTCCTTCTACTCCTTCCCCTACAACTGCATTCCAGTCGCCCATGACTATTAGATTTTCATCCCCCTTTACATACTGCATTACCCTTTCAATATCCTCATACACTTCCTCTATCTGTTCATCTTCAGCTTGCGACATCAGCATGTATACCTGAACTATCGTTGTCGGTGATGGTCTGCTGTCGATTCTGATTAGAACAACCCGGTCACTGAACTGTTCACAGTAACAGACCCTCTGCCCTACCTTCCTATTCATAACGAATCTTACACCTGTTATACCATTTTCTGCTGCTGTTACCCGATACTCATCTGACCAGAAATCTTTGTCTTCCTTCCACTTCATTTCACTGACCCCTACTATATCTAGATGGAGCCTTTGCATTTCTCTTTTCAGATTTTCTAGTTTCCCTACCACATTCAAGCTTCTGACATTCCACGCCCCGACTTGTAGAACATTATCCTTTCGTTGATTATTCAATCTTTTTCTCATGGTAACCTCCCCCTTGGCAGTCCCCTCCCGGAGATCCAAATGGGGGACTATTCCGGAATCTTTTGCCAATGGAGAGATCATCATGACACTTGTTCAACTACAGGCCACATGTCCTGTGGATACACGTTACGTGTCTTTAATGCAGTGGTTTCCATTGCCTTCTGCATCCTCATTTCGTTGATCATTGCTGATTCTTCCGCCTTTAGGGGCAATTTCCCATCCCTAGGACAAGAGAGTGCCCTGAACCTCTATCCGCTCTTCCGCCCTCTTTGACAAGGACGTTGGCAGAATGAGGCTGACTTCTTATGCCGGAAGTCTTCGGCCGCCAATGCTGATTATTTATCAAAATTTAGGCAGTGGCGGGGATCGAACCCGGGATCTAAGACGTTTTGATTATGAATCAAAGATGCTACCCCTAGACCACGGGTATCCTTCAGATTACTTATGTAATTGTCAAATGCTGTTCTTCACCCGTCAGTAAAAGGATATGCTCAAGGCTTAACATAATGACATACACTATGGCCAATAGATGTTTTAGTGAAAATGTTAGTATTCTGGTGCCATCGACAAAGAGCCAATCGTATGATGACCACTTTGCTCACTGTATGATTCAGTAATGTAGAGAAATGGCTCCATTGTTACATACAGTCGCAAAAATTTTTCCAAATACTGATGATATGTTTCTTTTGTGAGTTGTCCTGATTTTATGGCTGTTGTGTACACATTATGTTGTCTACCACTAATTGGTTTAAGCCTTGTTGGATTTGAGGACCATATTTGCCTCTGACAATAAGAGGAACAAATACTGTTGGTAACAGTTTTTTGGAAAGTGTTAATCCATGTCAGTTGTGGTGATAAATCTCTCTTTAATACTACATCTGATGATAAACAATACAACAAGTATTTGAAATGCTTTCTTCTTTTGTCTATAATTACATCATGATGGTAGAAAAGATATTGAACTCACATATGTCCATGACAACAAAAGAGAGAGGGGAAAAAATACAGGAGACTGGATTTGAACACATGGTGCTAAAATTCAAAATTGTATTTGGGGCAGTTTGTTTCCAACTCACCGAGATATACATTACACAAGAGAACTGATACTGTCTCAATGAAACTTTGATTGAATTTTTCAGAAACTATAGAGTGTTGGCACCTAAGCCTAAATAGGCATCCCCTCATGTTCACCCTGCTAAGCTTTCACTGCATCAGACAGCTGACTACACTATTTTGCCCTGTAAGTTAATTAGGCTGACTGTTGCCCATGTATCTGCCTAAAACTCAATCAGTAGACCATCCACCACCAGTGTCAATGGAATGCACTCAGTCTATGCTTGTAGGGCATTGTAAGCAACCTCCAAGTCCTGCAGAAACCCTGGGACTCTTGAAGGCCATCCTGCAGCATGACGGCTGTCATAAACAGATGCCAAATGGCCTCCTTTTGAGCATACCTTACACGTGGAGCCTGTGAATAAGCAAGCCTGTCTAATATGCACCAAATGACACTCATGTTAGGACTGCCAACTTTCTCTTTGAGCAGAAACGGGTGCGGAGGAAGAACAGTGCTGGATATCCGACCAACATCATGAATGGGGATCACAACTTTTTGACATACTTGTACCTACTGAGATTCCTGCAGGGAAAGGCAGGTAGTGTTTGTGATATCACCACATGTTGTCATTGGTGTCATTGCACAGTTACTTGACAGAAGGCAAGGTTGGCTGGTCAGCTGCACAGGGCACCAGGGGTCTGCTTACTGTGCAAATCTAATTTCTCCCCCTGTCAGTTGTTGGAAAGCACATCCATTGCTGCTACCATAGTACATGTGATTCAGCAATCAGGTTAACCTCATCTAAAGGAGGATCTGACAAAGCCAATGCCCTAGTTTGCACCTCGAGATCACATGTTAGATGATCACATTTGTATATAGTGAGTCCGTATATGAGGTAGCACATTTGGGACACTTGAGTGAGAGACATCGAGGTGTTTTGCAAAGGTGAGTTTCTTGAGCATGGTAGAGGGTTTCAAATTTTGCACTATTTTGTAGAACCTCACACTGCTGGATACTAGCAAGACAGCCATATCAGCTAGGTTAATGATACACCTTACTCAACAGTGCAGCATGGACTGAAGCAGGTGCTTGCCCCACATTTGTGTACAGTCTTTGAATCTGGCTCTCAGTTGAGGGCAGCAGAGGAGCAGGGAGTTGGAACACCAGTGTAGAGACTGGAAAACAACTAGCATGCAGATCCCTGAGGATGGCGCAATGTGCAAGTCATGTGTGTGTTAATGACATCAGCTAAAGAACTGGCTGATCTGACCTATAGCTGCCAACAAGTAGACACCCGGGTGAGCAGTTGTGCCTATACAAATGGAGCGCGCACTGCCCCAATAGCCTCTTGCACTGTTGTGCTGCATGACCCACGCTAGCCCATCTGCTCCATCTGTGTGTCAAATTGAGGGACACGAAATAAAATTTTTATATCAGTGTTTAAAATACTTAGTTGTTGTAGTTAATTGGTTTAAAATATAAAATTTTGTATATTATATGTTCAGCTGTGCATAAAAACGAATAACTTTTTGAGATGTTATGCTGTTACATTGGGTTACAAAAGTAATCACTATTGATAGCTGCGTTGAATGTGACAGAAGTACAGACACAAGAGCTATTACACAAATGTTTTAAGTAGGAATCTATAATGATAAAACTGAATTCCATGTCATGGATTAATGACAAAAGAGTTTGATCACTATCTCTCTGTAATGAGTGATGAAGAGATCAATACCATGTGAAACAAAATCCCATACCCTTGGAAACCCTGCAAGGAGCACTATAGATGACAAATGCAAAATACAAATAAAGAAATGTGTGGTCTTACAGTAAAAGTGTCTGAAAGTATTTGCTCTTTCTCCCTCCAAGACTCAAATGGGAATGGGCTTCAAGAATGAATAGTTAATAGCAAATGAGATGCTTATATACTATATTACTTAGAGAGACATATATGTTGATGTCAGTTTTAGAGAACTTTGTAACACAGATAGTTATAAAACAGCTATTGGGTCACATATAAAAAAAAGAATTGCTCACATAAAGTATGACACACAGATCAACATCTTATTATGTCACTATATTCCTAAAGGATGCCATTTGGATTCGCTTTGTGAGTTTGTGATTTTTACAAATTTGAAAAAATTCATAGAAGAGTTTTTAAATGAAAATGCTCTTTCCATAATAAAGCATTTTTCCAAATATTTTCCGGTCTGTTTTGATGCCTTCTCCCTGTTATTGCCTTTAGTTTCGTGGGGGTTCCTGTTACTTGGCGAGTAGTAGTTTGATCTAATTGTTATTTTGTTCTGGCAGATAACTGTACATTGCAGATGGCAACTACAGAGAGCCATTATGTATCCTACTTTTCCATGTTACTTACATATCAATAGTTAAATAATTTTTTACCCATTTTCTTTTTTTAGGGAGCTTTACCTCATTTTGTTTTATACTGCAAATATTTTTAATCATATATTTGTGCCTGAGTTGCCAGTTGATGCCACTATGCAGTTAACTGTAGCTTTCAGTTCAAATAATTGGCCTTCCAATATGTTTACATTGTTAGTGTCTATTGGAGCCTGTTCAGTTGATGACTTACCATGTATTGTGCTGAAGTATGTGCAGTTGTGTATGAAAGTTAGTTACGTAATGGAACACATTTTTCTGAAAGCAAGTTGATTTTATTGGGGATGTCAATGCACCATATTATCCCCCACTTTTTTCCTACAAAATCTTATTTTTAAACATAATTTCCATTCAGTGCAATGACCTTATACCACCATACTGGGAGGACCAGTGTGCCCACATGGTAGCACTCTACTGGTTGTCACCAGATACATGCTGCTACATCAGTGATCTTCCTGTCATTTGTGTGCAGCTTCCAATGGAGTACATCCTTCATTTGGACAAACAGATGGATGTTGTAATGTGCAATATCCAGGTTGTAGCGTGGGTGAGGAAGAACAGTCCAATGAAGTTTTGTGAGCTTCTCTCAGGTGCACAGATTTTTGTGAGGCCTTGCCTTGTTGTGAAGAAAGTGAAGTTCATTTGCATTTTTCTGGCAACGAACACGGTGAAGTCTTTTCTTCAATTTTATGAGGGTTGTGCTACCTTTTTATAATGATGACAGATGCCTTGCCCAGCAGCTCACTGTGCTTTTCTTCATTCTTGTGTCTCTGAAGACATCCTGCAGGCACCTATGAATATCTGCCATGCTCTGGTTTTCCGCCAAAGGAAACTCTGTGACAGCTCTCTACTTGGAACCCACCCCTATAATAACAAATGCCTTTTTGAAGGCTACATATAGCACTGCCACATATCAGAACATCGTTAACTATATTGGCTTATGTTTATGATGTCCCATAGCAAATCCCTCATTTTTTCAATCATAATTTCCCATGAAAAAATTGTGCTGCATTACTTATTGAACATCCGTTCTATATAGTTGAAGGAAGACAATAATTTTTGTATATCATAGATAACAGGGAAAGGACAGTTTTGTGTACACAGTAGAACAAAAAGTAATGAGAAAGTGACAGTTTTTAGCCACATAACACAAATGGCACTTTTTATGAAATTAATGAAATTTAGTCTTGTCCCAGTTTTTTGAAACACTGTCATAAATGTGAAGACAGCAGTGGTTGAATGTTGACATTGGGTTTTTAATTTTTTGTGAGCTGAGATTCATGTGCAATGTTTCAATGAGAGTTCATGTCATGTGTAAAGAACTATAGCTCTAGATGTATTGTAAAATGAAAACATGATACTTCCAATGAACTCCAGTTTGATAGCAGTTTTAATCGCAGATGTTACATGTAGAGATACTGGGACAACAAATGGAATAAAAAGTAATGCATGTATGAGAGATCTTTAATGTGGTGCATCAAGTAAACTCCATATTTTCTTTGTACACAATTATAAATATGAAAACTATCAAATACAACATTTCAGCTTTGCAGACATGTGTATCAATATGGCATTGGTAGTTTTGCGTCTATCAGCCACTTGCAAGACAGGGTATATGATGGTATGCAAATATTATCAGCACATAAGATAAATTGATGGTTTTTAAGTCGTGCTACTGAGTAGGATGATAGCTTTTATGGAATCACATTCATTGGCTTTGCCAACTCACAGCCAAATTACCACCTTTCAACACAACCTAGACATTGGGCTATGCAACAGATTGGGCTACTCATCACAAACATCATTCACTAAGTAGTGTAATGTCAGTCATGTTTGTATGATTTATGCCCAGTGTTGTGACTGGTTGACAAAAGCATCACGTTGATTTATGGGTTTGTGAAAATCAAGTACTATATTTGGTTATATTCAAATTTACACCAGCATACTATTCAGATGCGCAGGGCAGTTGAATTGCATTTGTGATCTCTCCATAGCAAGTCAGTTTTGTACAACTTGTGTGTAAATATCAGGAAATGTGTTTTCCTGTATTCCAAGTGAAATGAGTTTGAATGATTCTTTATAAATATGGGTAAACAAATTTTTGATAATTTGACATTTTGAAAATAAGCTTCTGAAAAATTAGAAGTGACAAATAATTCAGGCAGAAGTGAAGCAAATACTGAATCACAGAGTTTCGCCTTCAAACTTGGCGAGCAACTCTTAGCCATAGATCCAAGCTAATGAATCACACCCCTTCATAATTTAATAGTAAAAAATTTCCGTGCCAACAAGAAATGCAGATATTGTGAAACATATGATGATGGACTGAAGACAGCTTGTCTGTTGAGTTCAAATAAAGATTCTGGACAGCTGCTTTCATGCTGCTGCAAAATGTTGAGTTGATGGTATAATACTAAAGGAGATCATTTTAAAGTTGTCAGTGTATTCATTTAAAAAACTTTAAAGTGTATGGTTGGAGAGAGATTTTATTTCTAATATATTAAATTTAAGATTTTTAAAGAATATGTTTTCTTTCTCCAGTAATGTAAATAAATATGATGTCAACAGACATATTGTAATCAAAATATCCACGGGTGTACTGCCGGTCTTTAGTGTCCAACGGGCACAATACAGGGTGATTCAAAAAGAATACCACAACTTTTAAAATGTGTATTTAATGAAAGAAACATAATATAACCTTCTGTTATACATCATTACAAAGAGGATTTAAAAATGTTTTTTTTTTCACTCAAAAATAAGTTCAGAGATGTTCAATATGGCCCCTCCAGACACTCGAGCAATATCAACCCGATACTCCAACTCGTTCCACACTCTCTGTAGCATATCAAGCGTAACAGTTTGAATAGCAGCTGTTATTTCTCGTTTCAAATAATCAATGGTGGCTGGGAGAGGTGGCTGAAACACCATATCCTTAACATACCCCCATAAGAAAAAATCGCAGGGGGTAAGATCAGGGCTTCTTTGAGGCCAGTGATGAAGTGCTCTGTCACGGGCTGCCTGGCGGCCGATCCATCGCCTCGGGTAGTTGACGTTCAGGTAGTTACGGACAGATAAATGCCAATGTGGTGGCGCTCCATCCTGCTGAAATATGAATTGTTGTGCTTCTTGTTCGAGCTGAGGGAACAGCCAATTCTCTGACATCTCCAGATACTATAGTCCAGTTACAGTAGCACCTTCGAAGAAAAAGGGACCAAAAACTTTATTGGCTGAAATGGCACAGAAAACGTTCACCTTAGGCGAGTCACGTTCATACTGAGTTGTTTCCCGCGGATTCTCAGTGCCCCATATACAGACATTGTGACGGTTGACTTTCCCGTTAGTGTGGAAAGTTGCTTCATCACTAAACACAATCTTTGAAATGAAAGATTCATCTGTTTCCATTTGAGCAAGGATAAAATCACAGAAATCGATTCTTTTAATCTTATCAGCTGCAGACAGTGCTTTAACCAATTTCAGACGATAAGGTTTCATAACTAACCTTTTTCGTAGGACTCTCCATACAGTTGATTGTGGAATTTGCAGCTCTCTGCTAGCTCTGCGAGTCGATTTTCCTGGGCTGCGAACAAATGCTTGCTGTATGCGTGCTACATTTTCATCACTCGTTCTCGGCCGTCTAGAACTTTTCCCTTTGCACAAACAACCATTCTCTGTAAACTGTTTATACCAACATTTAATACACCACCTATCAGGAGGTTTAACACCATACTTCGTTCGAAATGCACTCTGAACAACTGTCGTCGATTCACTTCTCAAGAATCACATCAGACATATTGTAATTCATACTTATCATCTGCAACAAAGATAATAAACAATTAAAGAAAACCAAATAAACAACATGAAGTACTTAAAAATAACCCATCAGAAACTAAAATCAAATTTGAACAAAAAGACACAAAACTTGGCATACAATAATACAAACATTGTCAAAAAAGGAGGCAAAATTGGCTGAAAAGAAAACAACTTTTTCCTGTCCTCATATTGCATCCATGCATAGGGTGATGCAATAATCCCAACCTATACACAGTATGGCTAATTCTGCGTACATATTGTATTAGTTACAGAATTGGCAGTTACTAAGTGATATTTCCCAGAGAAAATAATTTACAACCTCTCATATGAAGTCTCGATAGAGCAAAACAAGAAAAACTATATACTTGGATCATCCTTTTGGGTTGCTAAGGTTTTTGCTTGTGTGGAGAACAAAATTATTCTTGATGAACTAAAATGCTTTGGTATCAATATTCTCTCTTGTATGAAACAAAAGCAGATGGTCCATTGATAGACTTTTGCATGGAAATGAAACAACTCACAAGGGAATGATCCTCTCTGACATTTCAGAACCCATGTGGAAATTTTTCAGGAGAAATGAACCATGAAAATTTTAGCTGCTAAGACAAATTTTAAATATTTTTGAAAAATGGTGGAAGTTAATATTTTTTGTCACATGTTGATCTACCATTAATGGCACTTTTTGACTAGTGTGTGGAACAGTGAATGAGCAGAAGTAATTGTGAAAAGAGAGAATAGTGTTACACACAGACATGGAAATTACAAACACTTAAGTTTTACCAAATATGACAAACACCTAAACTGTTTTATATGTATTATTGCAAAGATGACTAACAGAGAATGAAATTCATGGCACATTTTGACTTTACGTTATATGTCTTCCATCACTTCAATTAGGAATTCTTTGTTTTAAACTGGAATAGTACATACACATACATAATTTAAAATAATCCATATAGAACAGTTATAGTAATGAGTTCTGAAATTTGCACATTTTACTCACAATGAAATAATTCCTTTGTGATTCCTTATAGTTGTCACAAAAATAAGAAATGTTCACAGAGTGACAGAGAGAAACATTTTCCTTGCACTAGGCACACTTAACAAAAATGGAAGTTACTTCTTAGTAACGGCTAGTTTTATTTAGATAAAATTGAGATGCTCTCTGTTCTGCATATTGTTTTGTTTACTAGACATATTTGATCAAATTTGAAAACTTACAACACAAATAACTAAAGTTGAAAGGTAATTTTTTGCTGATAAATGTGAAATGATGGAGATCGAGCTGTCTCAGATTGTCCAACAATTTTCTGAAAACTACTTACCACTGTTGAGAATTTTTTTTTTTTTTGTCAATGATTGAATCACATTAATTATTCCTAGGGAATTCACATGATATCAAGTCATTTCGTCATCTTCCTGAAAGACATAGCTGATATGTACAGACCAGTAGTCCAACAAAAGCAGTGACTTATTTTCTCCAGACAGCAAGAAGTTTTGAACAAAATATTGTAACCTGTTGTTTCATATTTCTCCGTACTTTGATACATTAATTACAAGATTAGTCCCTAAACACTCCAGACAGCATCAGCCTCTCTCCCCACTCCTACACTACTATCCCTTCCCCTTTCCCCACCCCCTCCAGACTGCTGCTTGCATACCATGTGATAGTTGCATTCTGGCCTTAGATGCTGGAGTTAGCTGTCATGTGTGGATGAAGTGTGCTTGCTTGTGTGTATGAATGGTTTGTATCTTTTACTGGTGAAGACTGTGACTGAAAGATTTATGTGAGTTCTTTTAATTGTGCCTGTCTGCAACATAACGTGTCTTCTTCACAGTAAATAGCACGTCTTTTCCTACATTGTCAATTACAAGATCCTTGCGTGTCATCTTTCTTTTTCAGCTTTTGGTCCTAATTTCCCTAAGGCTCCTGAAGACTGACACAAGACTTGTATTATTTGTGTACAAATGTGTCATAGCATTGGAGATTAGAAAACGCCATGTTTTACTATGAAGTAGTGAGTTAAGGTATGCACACAGTTCTCACTTGAACCTTTGATTAATCAGTGGTATATGCTGCAGTTGCTCAGATAACAATAAGCTTTGTCTTCTCATTGGCTTTGAATTTCCCTATAGTATATCCTAGTAAAGACACCACCTTGAAACAGCCACAAAATGTAAACTATGTAATTTTATGACTGCTTGATTTTGCTTAACCACCTTGAATTAGCAGAAGTTACCATTGTTCATCTTGTTTGCAATTCAGGAGCCCAACTGCATAGATCTTCATAGGTAATGGTATGTTCTCTGTCATGAGTAGTTACAAGTTGTAAGGGGGCTTCGCCAACCTTCATTTTGGAGCATATTTCTTTCTTCCTTTTAAACAATTCTTTCAGATTTTATGAAATGGACCCAGATTTTCACACTCCATCACTTCAGATGGAGTAATGCTGAGTGCAAAACAATGAAATATGTTGTTAGCTGATTCCCCAGAAGTTAAACTCTGGAAATTGTACTACAAGCAATAATGGAATCTGCTGCAGGTCCAACAGCCATAGTAATGTGTTCATGTGTTACTAACTGTAAAATTTCCACCATTATAAAATGAAAATGTGCAGGCAGAAACAGAAACAAAAAACACACAAGAAATGTGCCATCAAAGTGTTGAAAGCAATCACTTCTTTTTTTGCTGCTGATTTTGTGGTCTATGCAGTAAACCTGAAATTACGTTCCAGTTACTTATTTAAGACTGCACCTATTAAAAAGCCCCAAATAAGAAATAATGTCTACATAATAAAATATCCCCTACAGACTCATGGAACAAAATGGGTTCTGTGTGCAAATGAGGAAAGTGAGACTCCTGGTACCTGGAAGAGTTACACCTCCTTGTGTCATGACATTCATTTCAGAATTCTATTCTGTCTGTGTTTACAGTTTATAGCCTCTAAATAAAGAATAACCTATTTGAGGAAAATCCAAGGTTGGAATGGTGGTGATCATCAGTACCACCCCTGGTGTCCGTGCAATGTATGTTTCCCACCCATTAGAGAGGATGGTTAACAACAGAGATCAAAGTGTCTTTTTAGGAAGAGTGAGCTTTAGAGCTGTACATAATTCAGAGGACTAACTCTAATCAAAACAATGTGCACTTCAAGTAGAATTACAGAATTGTGAGAAAGACAAAACTATGCACTATGCCTAAAAAATTCAAAATTACAAGAACAAGACAAAGGAAGTTTGGGCATTATTCGAAAGAAATTTTCTTAACTCTGTAAAACAAATGATGATGAACTCCCTGAGTAGTGTAGCAGTGAAACAGATGAAATTAAATTCAAGTCATTGGAACAATTCATTGAATTTATAAGCCAAACATTAGCTGTAAACAAAGGGGGTAAGAAATGAATTGTTGAAAGGAGATGCAATACACTTATACAGGTATTGCCCATTCCTCCATTAGACTTTATAAACTATAGAAGAGATTACAAAATCTTCAGATCATCAAAAAGAAGTAACATTTGTGATTTACGATGTTGTTTCAGCCAAAATACTGAAATATAGTGTCAACTTTATAGTACCCCACCTCCTTTGGTTATCTTTGCAGTTGGCCAGTGAGTTGAGGTGTATTTGCTGAAAGAGTACAATATGCCGTGGTAAAACACATTTATAAAAAGTGGATGTATGCAAGTGAGCTGTGACCATAGATCCGTATCCCTCTTCCCGTGTTCTCATTCCCCCCCCCCCCCTTTCTTCAGAAGGTTATTGGTAACATAATATTGAATAACAGCTGTTAGTCTTCCATAAAGACTTCTCTACAGCGGACAGAATATGTGATGTCAGTAAGTAATGTCTACTAGAACTAAAAGTTAAGACTTATCCTCCCAATATTGTGATTTTGCCAGGGCCTTGGATACTATGTCTATTTGTTGTTAGTAATAATGATGAAAGTAGTCTGAAATGTTAGTAATAATGATGAAAGTAGTCTGAAATGTGAGTCAAAATCACAGTACTGGAATTAAAAGTAATTTCCATATGGACTAAGCATACCTGTCTACAGTTAATGAGTTTGGGAGTCTGGTTCAAAGTCTGTTACAGCTTAGCAGTAGACATCAGGCAGGATTTTAAAAATGTTCCTTTTTAGCCATTCATTCTGTAATTTACCCAAATATTTGGCTCCAATTATGTTAATTGTGCTTAACTCTTGATGCTCATTTCGCCTGTATGCAGGATGAGACAGTCCACAATAGAGATATTCACAGTGAGTAAATATGGCAAGGTGCAGTTTTCCCTAAGCTATAGCCAACAATGTGATGAATTTTCTAACTTGTTTAAGTAATTTTTAATGCTTGTAGTTCCTGAAGACTTAAAAAAACACAGTATTGTTTACTTTTTTTCTCTGATATCCTAAAGAGAGTCCGACAAAGTGTATAATGGTGGAACATGATCAGATAGTAATACATATTGACCGTGCTGCAAACCACTTCTAAGCAATATAATGTGTAGTGGGTTGTGTGCTTGGAGGTGGAGAAGGGTACATACTATGATCCCATCCCAATTGCCTATATTGACCAGCTCATGTTCTCTTCTTCCTCCACAGCACTGCACTACAGCGAAGATGAAATGTTTGATAAACAGACAGTTTGTGGGTGTTGAACGATGTAACACAAATCTGATAAGACTTCATTGTATTGATAGAAAACACTCCAGTAACATTTGCTAATAATACATGTTCTGAAAAAGGGTCAAGACTCATAATACTACACATTTCTGGAGGATAACAGAAGCAGCATGAAATTGGTTCACAGGTTACAGGTCAACTCTTAATCTAGCACAGACTGCCAAGTCAGGTAGTCATGAAAGACTTTCTAGTGAATCCAAAAATGTTTATCTTAGCAGAAATTGCCATTCTTTTGCCATCAAATAAAAGCTACTATTGGTCTTAGCAATAGTATATGTTGCTCCGCCTCTGTCCCACTGTCAGGTGAAGAGGTCCCACTAATCTCTGTTCTAGTGTACAAAATGAGTTGCTTGGTGCTTCATGACCACAGGATTCATTGATTTTGCATTGTAAGTTGCCCGTTTTAATATTCTAAACCAATAAAAGACCAAAGGTGTTATGGCTGGTGAGTGGCCAGGCCATTTCATATTTTACAAGCAATCAGTCGAATGGTCTCAAAGTGTTGTGACATGAAGATCTGTAGTCATCTGTGCTGCGTCGATAGAAGATTTGTCATGGTGGTATTGTGTGGATTGTTTTGTATCTAGTGGACTCTAAAACAGCAGCGACATATGTTACAAACTGTAGAAATGCCATCAATAAAACAAGGACAAACGATGCAGTCCCTCCAAAGCATATACCACATGTTGACAGACCACAGGTGTTTATCCTTTTCTCTCTGTCAGTGTGGATTTTCAACTGACCAGTTTGCATGATGATGAAATGGATTTGCCCTTGCTTTATAAGCAGTGCTTCATTCAGAAACAAAATATTAGGATAACTACTGCTAGCGTTCACCTGTGGTAGCTCAGTGGTCAACATGACAGAATGTCAATCCAAAGGGCCCGGGTTCAATTCCTGGCTGGGTTGGAGATTTTCTCTGCTCAGGGACTGGAAGCTGTGTTGTCCTAATCATCATCATTTCATCCCCATTGACACACAAGTCGCCGAAGTGGCTCAAATCAAAAGACTTGCACCTGGCGAACGGTCCACCAGATGGGAGATCCTAGTCACATGACACTTACTTACTTACTTACTTACTTACTTACTTACTACTGCTAACTATGTCCATTTGAATTTGATTACTGTAGTAAGCCTCCTTTCTCAACAGTTTCTAAACCACCCCCCACACTTTTCACCATTATCCAGTTGACAGTTTCTTAATTCCTTGTGATGTATCCTACAAAATGATAGCTTCTTGTAGTCAGTTGGTACCCAGATTAATTTAGCACCTTCCATCAGCCTTCTTGTGTAGCATCATGTATCATGTTTCAAATGCCTCTATTCTTTTCTGAAGTGTTAATCATTCACATTTGACATCTGTATGAGACTACACTTCAGACAAACACCTTCAAAAAATTTTCCTAACTTAAATATACGTTTGATGTTAACTTCTTTGTGGAGATATGTTTTTTCCTATTGCTTGTCTTCATGTTGCATCCTCTCTACTTTGGCCATCATCAGGTATTTTTTCTTCAAATAGCAAAAATCATCTGCTACTTCTAATCTGGTTCTCTCAGCATCAAGTTATTTAATTTCACTTCATTCTGTCATCCCTGTTGTCCTTTTGTGGATATTTATTTACATCTTATAAGCCCTTTTGAAGACTCCATCATTTCTGTGCAATTATTCTTTCCAGCCTTTTTCTGTCTGACAGAATTACAGTTTTATCAGTAAACACTGGGTTTTATTTCTTCTTCTTGAACATTAATTCTGTTCTAACTTTTTCCTTGGTTTCTTTTACTACCTGTTCTGTGTTCAGACTGAAAAAAATGGAAGGATAGGGTACAAATCAGTCACATTCCCTTCTCAACTACTGCCTTGGATTCATGTCCTTCAACTCGTATAACAGCAGTCAACTTTCTAGACTCAATGTAGATAAGTCCACCTTCAAAGTTTCCCAGTCTATAGTGTCAAAAGCTTACTCTAAATTTACAAATACTGTAAAAAGACGCTTGTCTTTCTTCAGTTATCTACTGAGATCAGTTGTAAGGTCATCATTTCTTCACATGCTCCTATATTTTTTCAGAACCCAAAATGAACTCTTAGTTGACTTCTACAAGTTACTCCACTCTTGTGTAAATAATTCATGTTAGTATTTTGCAGTCAAAACTTATTAAACTTACAGTTCAGTAATATTCCCATCTGTCAGCACCTGCCTTCTTGGGAGTTGGAATTATTACATTCTTCCTGAGTTGTTAGAGTATTTCACGTGTCTGACATTTCTTACATGCTGCGTGGAATATTTTTACATACATAATATGTATATACTAATCAGGTAATGTAAAAGTAATATCTATAATTATCAATGTGTGTCGACTAGCCCAAGTGATATTAGGTTGTTAGTGTACTTTACAGATATCACCTGTCCTGGCCTGTTCATGTTGTTAGTGTGTCTCTTGCCATTTTTCTCACCCCTCAAAACTTACCTTCATGTAGGGCTTTACAAAATGTTGTATGTGAGTGAGTAAATGAATGAATAAATGAAAAAACAATTTTTTTTACATTGACAAAAATCTTTAATCTTGAGTCATATTTTATACTTTATTTAAAAGTTTCCTCTCTTCATGAATTTAGTGTGTATATACCACATGAGCAATGATACTCAGCTTGTATGTTCTTTGTTTGTTACAGATTGAAGTATATGAAGAGTTCATCAGTACTGAATATGATCCTGTCAGAGTTAAGAAAGAGGAGGTAAGTTGCTTGTATACATTAAGGTCTAGTAAATATTTATTTTCTCAGAAATATAACTATCTCTGGTCTAGTTTTAGGTTGATTGCACATAGTGGATCTTGGAATTTGTGAAAGGGAAGTAGTAGTATTTACAGAGAAACACACATTCAACTGCGTGTGGCATATTCTTGTATAATATACATGACAGATCACAGATAAATGGGCAGTCTTATTACACATAAGATCTTTAGGTGAAATTTGAATTTTTGCTTTCTGGAACAACTGAACCCAAGTTCTGACCATATGTGTGCCCTCACAGTACCCTTAGCTTTGAAGTTCTTTTGTGAAATAGTCCAAACTTTTTTGAGACAAAAGAAACTCTCAACTCACCTACAGAGCCAATTACAGGCAGATTCAATGAACAGTGGGGTGCAGGGCTGCGCCTACTCATGATCACCAAGTTTGTCAAAATTTGTGGGAGATATAGAGCTTGGCATAAAATTAAAAACAAAAAGAAATAAATTTCCGCATAGGATCTTGACCCCATGACTTTCAGATTACCATTCCGTACTCTTTTCAAAGTGCCAACCAATGCCTGGAAACCAAACTAACATAAATGGCTCATGCCTTGCCCAGCCTATACCAAAAATACTATTTTTTTCTAAGCTCTTGGCGATCTGCAACTCCTACTTCTGTAACTTTCATTTCTAGCCTAGCCCTGCATACATCAAAAATTGATGACGAATAGACATGTCACTTTTTCAAAGGTGTCACACTACAAATCCCAAGGTCTGTGCTTCAATCCTCATTTAATCCTGTGTTTTCTTTTCAACTTATTTCTGCTTTAAGCTTGGGAATGATTTGTATAGATGAGGAATGGCAGGTGCAGTGTTGTTTGGAGACCACATTCAGCCCTTTTTTTCTTCTTATACCTTGGTGGGTTTGTGAACCTTGTCATTTACCACAGTTCCTGTTTCTCCCTTGGTTTACTCCTGTTTGGAGTTTCCGTGCTGTCCTAGAGGGCGTCGTGGAGCCTCCGCGAGTGCGGCCACTGGGAGGAGGCGCTGTGTGCTGTGCCCAGGGCGGAGGAGGCAGTTGAGACGAGTGTTTAGCCCTGGAAGAACAGTCAGTTCTGCAGTGGGACGCTTGGTCCCTGTATGCTAAGTCTGGATGGGCCCAAAAACACAGGAAACAAGAGTCCGCATATCTGTGGACAATGTTTGGTTTCCAGTCATGGCTTGGGGAAGCTATGAAGTCTGTCTGCAGCTGCCAATAACCTCCAGAAGGTGGTGTAATCACTGAAAGTAAGATTTTTCATCTAATTAGTGCAACGGCCATTGTCTGGCAGGGCAAATCTCCCAGTGTTGTGGGAGCTATTAATAACTGTGGGGCAACGTTTCTCAGCTTTGAGTTTGTAATCGGAAATTACCTTGTGTGTGTGTTACTGCCCCCTTACATCATCGTGCATTTGTACACCATACTGACTTAAGGCACACATTGTAAAGAAACAAAAAAGAAACATTTTTTGGCTATTGTCCTTCTGCAAACCGTTGTTTTCCCATGGACAGCATAGGTCACTGTTTGGATAAGCACTTTGTAAAATGTTAAATATCCTTGTACTGTCTGGCAGAGAGATAAAGTCAATTAATTTAATGGATGTCTGGAATGCTAGATTATGTTGATGTTTGTCAATATCTGTTGTGTTTAGTATGTAGGTATATTTAACTTTGATCGTTATTGTGTATGTATTCTTGTGTTAAGGAGTTTAGTCCTGGTGTCATTTAAGTGTTCTATTTAATTATATTTAAAGTAGTGCTAGAGTTTCTATTTGGTAATCTACCTAGCCACAACTCATGTCAGTTGCTTGGTCTGTCTGAAATGTTGGGCCTGTTGGGTAGAGACCATTGTTGACTTGCTCTCCTCAGCTCCGAAGTCCCATATTGATACTACAGTGGTAGTTCTGCTGGAATCTCATTTGCAGAAGTTATCAGCTCTTGTGAGCACCAATAAAGCTTCCTTTCCCTCTGTAAATTTTGTTAGCTGGCCAGCAAGCTTTGTTTAATGATTAAAAATCGCCAACTGGTCTTTGTCCAACCCAGTGGCTTGTGTTAGATGAGTTCCCTTTCCTGTTCAGGCAAATGTTTCCTCCTCCTGATGGAGCCATCCTCTTTCCCGAGCCACACTGGGGTAAGAGTTGCCCAAGTGTCTATTGCAGCTCAGTGTTCCAGGAGAATGAAATAAGAGGTTAATTATCTACTCCACCGTTATGCCCAAGAAAGGTGAATTAGAATAGTTCTGAATAACCTAAGTCTTGTACACTATTAATACAGTTCTAGGCCTGGAGAAATTGCTGTTTGGTAAAATTTAAGCTTCTGTGTTGGTAATCCAACGTATGTCATGATCCAACATTGTTATAGAACTGAAAGATTTGGTTTTGATAAATTTGCTGAGACATGACTTAATTATTTGCTATTGATGTTAATTGCTTTAAATGAATCTTCTTTAATTTGTGGTTATAATTCTTAATGAGTGATCGTCCTTAATGGTGTAACATTTAATGTATGTCTCATTTTCCCCTATATCACCTACTGACTTCATTCAGAGACTGAAAAGGTGATCCTTGCTAAAGTTTATGGGACTGTATTAACTGTTGATCTTTATGGTTTAGGGTCTTAAAAATATTTGTTAAAAAGGACTAATTTTAGATTCCTATTGTTTATGCATTCTTAAGTTATATAGCAAATATTACAAGTGCAAATATTCCCTCATTGATACAAGTGCTTGCTCTGTGGTTTACACTGAAAGGTGTCACAATAAATGCAAAATCTAAAATGAAGCATTGGGGCAAATTAATCCTTCCCCTTATCATTACCATTGAAGATAACTGTTTGTTTGTCACTTGTTATTGAAACTGGTTGGGAGAATAGTTTGACCTTGTAGAAAGAGTACAATCAGATGGTAGCAGAGAGTGATTGTTCCCTGCTTCACTCTTTTGCATTTGCTGTTGGTCCCTCTATTTGCCAAGTGTTGCTGTTTGTGACCATTCCTGATTGTTATATTTCGGTGACTTCCATCATCATGGAGCAACGTGATTGCCTGGGGCTCGGCCTGTTAAAAATGATCAATTGATTTATGAACTGCCCGCATCTCGTGGTCGTGTGGTAGCGTTCTCGCTTCCCACGCCCGGGTTCCCGGGTTGAATTCCCAGCAGGGTCAGGGATTTTCTCTGCCTCGTGATGGCTGGGTGTTGTGTGATGTCCTTAGGTTAGTTAGGTTTAAGTAGTTCTAAGTTCTAGGGGACTGATGACCATCGTGCTCAGAGCCATTTGAGCCATTTTTTTAGTTTATGAACTCTGGATTTGGAAGCAACACGTACAGGTTGGGGTGCTCGAATTAATTGCTAAATTGTGTGGGGCATTGCATAACCTGCTTGCAAGTTCTGGGGAGGTCATAGGGCAAGTTAGTGACACCATAAGTTTGATTAGTGAGGGAGTTGAGACTTGCTCCGAAATGTTATGTTTCTCCAGGGGAGCAATGTGACTCCTAAACAGAGGGGGTGGCTGCAGGCCCAGTTATGCCACTGGTCTTCACATATTCGTGATCTGGAGGCATTCTCCTTGAATAGGGAACAAGACATGCTCGAGCAACTTGATCAAAAGATCAATGAATTGCAGGGCAAGACGAGTGTATTAGGATTGGAATGAATTTGTGATGCTTACTGAGGTCCTCTTGGAAGTCTTGCGTGGACAAGCCACCTTGTGCCAATTTAGAGAGTGTATTATTAAATGCAAGTTGTCTCCACGCGTTCGTCAGCATTTGGAAACTCAGTATTACACTCTGAGATGTCTCATTCCTTATTACCACCTCAACGTACATATTACAAGCATGGATCACTTGAGCACTTAGTTCACAATTGTCAGGTCAAGCGAACCCCTCATTCCAACAAATGATGCTAGGGGAGAGTGAGGCATGGGTTTAAAGGGCATGTTCCTAAGGGGTGTGCACATGTCAAACTAGTCACGAAGGCTTGGTTTCCAAGTCTCTGTGCTTTTCTTAATCATGAATCGGTCTGTGCATTGCTCGATACCGGGAGTGCTGTTTCCTTAACTTGATAACTTTTGATATTTAGAGTTTCGTGCCATATGCAAGTTTCCCTCCTTGTCTCCCACTATACAGGGATGTTGTACTGTCAATGGAGATAAGTTGCCTCTGGTGGGGGAGTTAAGAGGGAGTATTGCTGTATGCGATTTTTCATGGCCCATCCAGCTTTTCATTGCTGAAAATTTGTCAGTTAACCTGCCTCTAAGGAGTGATTTTGTCCAAAAGGTGGTAAAACCTTCAGTTTTCGGTTTTGTCCCCATGAGAAATTTGCGTTTTGTTCTTGTAAGGAATCCCTTGGTTTGAACCCTGTTAATATTATTATCCCTGAATTCGATGTCGGTCACTTGTCTGCTTCGGAGTAAGATAATTTGCTCCAATTGTTGGAGTGCTATCCTCAGGTTCTTACTGATTGCTTGGGGGTTACTGACTGAATCCACTATAAAATTCAGCTGGTTGACGATATCCCTGGTCACCAAGCTCCTTATCAGTTATCACCTCCCAAAATGTGTGTTCTACGAAACAAAATTCAGGAGATGTTAGCGAATGATGTCATTCGGCCATCCACATCTCCTTGTGCTACTCCGATGTTTTTGGTCCCCTAGGAGAATGACAGGTATTTTCAACCCGTGGTGGACTATCGCCAGCTCAACCAGAAAGTAATATTGGAGTCAGTTCCCGTGCCTGAGCTCCATAATTGCTTCATGTGGTTTGCCGGCACCCGTTGGTTTTCAGTGCTCAATCTTAATCAGGCATACCATCAAATTCCCCTAATAGAGGATTCTAAACAAGTAATGGCTTTTGAAACTTACTGGCAGATTAAAACTGTGTGCCCGACCGAGACTCGAACTCGGGACCTTTGCCTTTCGCGGGCAAGTGCTCTACCATCTGAGCTACCGAAGCATGGCTTAAGCCCGGTATTCACAGCTTTACTTCTGCCAGTATCTCGTCTCCTACCTTCCAAACTTTACAGAAGCTCTCGTGCGAACTTTGCAGAACTAGCACTCCTGAATGAAAGGATATAGCGTAGACATGGCTTAGCCACAGCCTGGGGGATGTTTCCAGAATGAGATTTTCACTCTGCAGTGGAGTGTGCGCTGAAATGAAACTTCCTGGCAGGTCCCGAGTTCGAGTCTCGGTCGGGCACATAGTTTTAATCTGCCAGGAAGTTTCATATCAGCGCACACTCCGTTGCAGAGTGAAAATCTCATTCTGCAGTAATGGCTTTTGTTACAGATTGGAACCTATTAGAGGTCAATCATGTTCTGTTCGGACTTGCCACTGGAGCTGCTGTGTTATCTTGTTCATTGGGTAATGTCATGAGAGATCTTAAATGTAATTGCCTATACAAATATTTAGATAATGATGTTGTTTATAGTTCTAGTTTTGACGAATATCTCAAACATTTGAGTTTAGTTTTGGACTGTTTGGGACAAGCTTGTTTAACCATTAAACATAATAAGATCAACTTGTTTCATCATCAGATTTCCTTTTTGGGACATTTGGTCTTGGCAGATGGGATCAGGATCGACCAGGAACGAACCGTTAGTCAGAGACGTTTTCCAGACCCTGAAGTAACAAGGAAATTGTGAGATTCATTGGCATGGCCAACAACTTTCATAAATCCGTTCCCAAATTTGTGCAGTTAGCCGCCCTCCTCCATTAACAGCTTATCCAGTCAGAACAAAGAGTTTAAGTGGGGAGAGAGCCAGCAGCCAGCAGGCAGCGTTTGAGGGTCTCAAGACTGCCGTGACTAATCCACCAGTACTGGTAGTTCCTGATTTCAGTAAGACCGTTATTCTGTGGACTGATGTTTCCAGGGGAGGTGTGGCTGCCGTACTCAAGCAGGAAGTTGATGGGGATAGACGGCGCGTCGTCTGTGCCTCGTGTTGCCTTTCTGAGACTGAGAACAAATATTCTGTCTATGAATTGGAAGCCTTGGCCATCCTCTTTGCTCTGGAGAGGTTTTAATTTTACCTGGAGCATCAAGAATTTTGTTTGGAAACAGATAATCAGGCATTGAGTTGGGTACTGGCTCGCCCTAGAAAGACCGGATGTCTCGCATTGGCGGTGCGAATTTCAGCATTTCGTTTCCAGGTCAGGCACATAAGTGGAGTTGATAACCAGGTCGCAGATGCTCTCAGCCATGTATTCAATCTGAGCAAGAAGAGCTACAGAGTGATGATCAATTAATTGTATTATGTGTCCTTGGCGAAATCCAATCATTGTTTGTTGACATTGCTAGTAAACAACGAGAAGATCCTTGGTGGGGGCCCATTAAGGAGGCCCTCCTCTCTGGTAAGCACATTCTGCAATACAATTCAAGTAAAGTTATTGTATGTAAGCAAGTTTGTAAGACCGGACAGTCCAAAATTTGTCTTCCTCAGCTGTTGGTGAGCCCCATTTTCCAGTATTTTCATATCCGTGTTATTGGGGGGGGGGGGGGGGGGGGCATTTGTGGGTGGCTAAGTCTCTGGGGAAGATTAGTCAGCAACTCACTTGGCCTTCCATGGGGCGTCAGGTAAGGAGGCTCATCAACCACTGTGATTTGTGTAAGATGGGGAAACGTAATGATGGCACACATGTGGGATTGTTACAGTCTGAGAGGGAACAGAACCCTAACCCTATGGATAAGTGTTTTATTGATTATATCGGTTCCCTTCCTCGCACCAGTCATGCCAGTAAATATATTTTTGTCATTGTCGACACTTTTAGTTGGTTTGTGTGGCTTTTTCCCAGTCGGGGAATCAGCTAACCACACTATCCAACATTGTACTAAAATGTTTAGTATCTTTGGCCCTCCCAAGACTGTAGTTAGTGATAATGCCTTGGCTTTTAAACCTCGCCAATTCAATTGGTTTTGTTTTGGGAATGGTGTTTTTCATATGACAACAACTCCTTATTAGCCTCAACCCTCATTTGCCGAATGTTTTAACCGTAACTTGAAGGTGGCCTTGATTATCTACCATACTGTATTCTTCAACAAGCATTTTATTGCTCTGAAGTACTGTTCCATGTACCTGAGTATAGAGTTTCTTTCACAAATATGGAGGTAAAAGATTTTTCACTAGATAGAGAAGCATTTGGGGGAAGAAATCTGTTTTCATACTCTGCCAAAGTATGTATACATTTTCCACTTCTGAGAAGCAGCCTAATACAGACAAATGGGTGTTCTGCAAAACATTATGGTTAACATATGACTAGCCTTACACAATGGTGTTGTGACAAAAATGGGTGATTCATTACTTTTGTCTTGAGCACTTTAAATTTTTATTGTGTTGAAAATATAGCAGTCGACTACAAATCTCTATGATGTACAGTTAAAAAGAATGATATTATCTGGAGTGGATTATCAAGTATCTGATGTTATGCTATTTAAATTGTGTAGCTGATTTATGAAACTAATGTTATTTATTGCAAAACACATGGTTATGTCAATACGTGCTTGCAGCAATATAATCTGTCTGTAACATACCATCCACAGTTAATTGAGATGCTTCTTCAAATCATAGTTTATACAATAATACTTCATTAATTTCCCATGTAGACTATGGAGCAGTTACAAACGAACTAATAGTGAGGCTAGCCTCCTTTTCTCTTTTGTGTTGAAAACCATTGTAGGTAATTCAGTATACTTAATTCATTGTATTTGTATTTTTATATTACTGTTCTTCAATTGGTGTAGGATTCGGCATCTGAGAATGATTGTCTCGATGAATGTGACCCATTGAGCATGGCAGATTATCAGGTAAGCCATTCATCACTTTTAGCTATTTGAACTGAGTATATCACCTTTCTTTTATTACAACTTTATGCTACCAGATAGTTCTCTACATAGTTAATATTACATTAAAGAGGAGAAATATGAAACAGTTGATGATGACTGAGTGACATTATTTGACACTGTGGAAACCTCAAATGTACTTGTGATTTGTGTGCTGGTAGAGCTCACAGAAAATATCAGTTTTTATGGGCAGTGAATTTCCCATTTGTGAATTACTGTGTAAGTAAATAACTTTGTTGATATTCTTGTAATATAAATTCAAATTATTGTTTAACCTTGCATCTAAAGTGAACAAATCAAAGCAGTAAATAATTATGACTGAGAATGAAATGTGATAGAACTGTTCCTGTTTACAATGTATGTAAATGATATAGTAGAAAGTGTTGGGAGTGTTGGTGTGTTTGCAGATGATGCAGTTGTCTATAGCAGAAGATAGTAACGATTTGCAATACAGTCAACAGAGGATTGATGAATGATGCAGGTAATGTAATCAACCCTGAACGTGAAAAAAATTTAACATATTCTACATAAGTAGGAAAAGAAATCCACCACTGTAAAACTACACTATTGTTGGCAAACTGCTGGAAACCGTGAAACTTTGTGGCAGATTAAAACTGTGTTCCAGATCTATGCCTTTAGCGGGCAACTGCTCTACTGTCTGAGCTCCCCCAAGCATGACTCACGCCCCGACCTCACAGCTTTACTTCTGCCAGTATCTCATCTCCTACCTTCCAAACTTCACTGAAGCTCTCCTACGAACCATGTAGATCTAGCACTCCCGCAAGAAAGGATGTTGTGGAGACATGGCTTAGCCACAGCCTAGGGAATGTTTCTAGAATGAGATTTTCACTCTGCAGTGGAGTGTGTGCTGATATAAAACTTCCTGGCAGATTAAAACTGTGTGCTGGACTGAGACTTGAACTCTGGACCTTTGCCTTTTGTGGGCATGTGCTCTACCATCTGAGCTACCCAAGCACAACTCACACCCCTTCCTCACAGCATTACTTCTGGCAGTATCTTGTCTCCTACCTTCCAAACTTCACACGGGGCATGAATCTTGCTTGGGTAGCTCAGATGGTAGAGCACTTGTCCATGAAAGGCAAAGATCCCGAGTTCGAGTCTCGGTCTGGCACACAGTTTTAATCTGCCAGGAAGTTTCATATCAGTGCACACTCTGCTGCAAAGTGAAAATCTCATTCTGCAGGAAACAGCGTCTACCATAAACTCCCTAGAAGTAACTATCCAGAGTGATCGTAAGTGCAATGAACACATAAAACAAATAGTGGGGAAAACAGATGGCAGACTGAGATTTATAGGAAAAAATCTTAATGTAACTTATCCATGAAAGAAGGTAGGAGCAACAGAAGAGATAGAGAACATCCAATGAAAAGTATCACATTTCATCACAGGATCATTTGGTTGGCACTACAGTGTTACAGAGATTCTCAACAAAGTTGAGTCGCACACACTACAAGAGAGCTGTTCATAACAGAGAGGTTTGCTATTGATATTTTGTGAGAGTATTTTTGGGAAGAGTGTGATAACATTTTACTTCCTCCCACATACATCTCACAGAATGATGACATTGAGAAAATTTGAGGTATTAGAGTCAATGCAGAGGCTTACTGATGGTCATTCTTCCCACACGCCATTCGCGATTGGAGCAGGGAAGGGGGATAAGTGATTGGTGCAAGAAGTACCTAGCACCACACACTGTATTTATTTATCAAAAACCGGTTTTGACAAGGTACCATCTTGAAGTCACTGACATAATAACAGAAACAGGTAGTAAATAAATTGTGTGTGTTAGCTTAGAAAGCTGGTGTTCTGTGTAGAGCTACTAATGTAGAAATAGTATAATCTTGATAGGTTCATACACATAAATAGCCAAGTATCACTTAAGTTGTTCAGCAAATGTGGATTGATTTAGACTAATTTGCAAATCAGTGGAATGCACCCAAACTACTCTAAACACGGCTGTTAACTCATGACATAAATCTTACTTTAGCTGTGCTGTGTAAAATGACTAAAAATGACTATTGTACAGACAAATGTAACCTCAATGACTGACTTCTTAAAAAAGGCCTATTGGAATAGCTAAGTTTTATAAGGTTAGGTGGATTATTGTGCATATTACATTATTTTTTCATGATGCAAAACAATTTAGAAATATTGTTAACTAGGCGGCCAGTATGTGATAAGTTTTCTGAGCCTAGTTTATGTTTATAGAACATTTCCTGTACACTCATTTTCGATTATGTAAACAAAACTTTATAGCTTTGGAGTACAGTCTGGCACCAGATGATTACACTAGTGTATGTGGATTTTTGCTTGTACTGCCATGCTCAAAATTATTGGAATAATCTGAATTGCATTTCGCATAATTTGTGTGCAACCCACATAGTGCAACTCTACTAAAAGTTCTCCGTTCTCTTTCTGTTTTACAGTCATTTGACTATACAAAATTGTTACTACAAGAGACCACATTCATATGCAAATTAATGTTGCAGTAATGCAGTTATCAGAAAATATGTGACTAGCGATGATACAGCCATTTCACTTCTAAAATAAAATATACTACAATAAATGATATTTTAAAAGGAAAGTTTCAACATGAAATCATGTTACGAACATTTTTACACTGGACTGGACCCAAGGACTGCATCCAGCAACTATTGTTTCTGTTCACTAACAGAGAAAAGTATTAAGAAAGGTTTCAGTCACAAGTACCCAACTGTGCACTGGTTTAAACTTGAAGTAACACAGCATAGAGTTGTGTGTTGGATGGGGATTCAAACCAAGCATCTAATCAGATTGTTAACCAAGCACAATCAAATGTTAGGTATAAAAAATTGAGAGATGACAAACTGAAATGCTGAGATGAAAAGCTTTGAACAAGGTACCTATCATGATAATTTTCTAGCCATCAGTAGACTTTAAAAATCTGTTTATTTCATTATGATGCGCACTTGTTTCAACTGGAAATAATGTGAGAAAAATTTCTGTGCTGGGTTGGAGTTGAAACTTGCACATCGTTGTTGACCACTCATTAAGAGATATTGATTATAGAGTTCTTTGTAACCAGTATGTACTATTGGCCTGTGTGAGCATGAAATTATATGACAAAATCTGTATGTCTGTCTTGGAGTTGAAACCAGTACCAGTCCTTAAAGTTGAAAATGCATGGCGAGATATTAATAAAAATCTAAACCATTCGTGACGTGTAGTTTCGTGTGCACATGCTTCAACTTAAAATGACATGATGGAAAGTTTTGTGCCAGATTAGGATTTGATCTGACAAACACACTCTTTGTCGAGACATTTGGGAGTTTGGAATCTTGGGGAAACAATGAAACAGTGTGACTGCGTCATCTCACCCAACAGATCCCAGTCCAGCATCAGCATATAATATTACTATATAATAAGAAATAAGTGTCTTGTTACTTCAGATGATGATTGGCTCATTAATAGAAAGAAATTCCACACATAAGAAACCAAACTGGCAACAGCTGTTACCTGGTGTGGGTTGTGCCTCTGTCAAGTCCCAATCTATACTGACTGTCCTGAACTAGGTAGCAAAGGGACATCATGTTTAATGTGGATTTGCAACCACTGTGCAACTCTATGTTGTTCAGCTTGCATTACCAGATGTGTAGGAGGTCTGTATCTGCTTGCTAAAAACGGTTGTCTGATGTATGAATTGAGCCAAGACCTTAAGCACATGTAGCTACAGTCATTCCAACAGATCACCAACATTTACAGAGCATTGTTTATGATGGCATCATAATGTAGGATGATCCATACTGGAGGTTCTTTACAACCCCTCAGATACATTCATTTCGTTGTTTTTCCACATTGATATTGACTAGCTGTCTTGGCTTCACTGTGCCTATTTTTACTTTATTTTTTAATCACATAAGTAAAATCACATAACAGCCAGTTGCATGCACTGGCATAACACTAGCATGCTCAAATTTCTGCTGGATATGTTGAACCTATGCTGATGTATTTACACTGGTGTCCTAACTTAAAGCAACAACTGCTACTTCCCCATACTGTGTCTAATTCATGACATAATCATGCAGACTGTCAATATATGCCAGTACAATCATGTTCTGTATGGAAGATAGCATTCCAATCAACAGACAACCATGTCAGCAATGACATCAAGTCACCTGTGAAGCAGGGTGGTGTCTGCAAGGTAGTCCCACATACACAATTACTGTGTACACAGTCATAGATGGTGCAGTATGACACAGAGAAGACCTCTACAGACATTGTGCTGTGGAGGGCCATAGGAAGAATGGAAGCAGGAGAGTCGCAGACTGATGTGACCCGACGGCTCAATGTGAATCGTTTTGTTGTTTCTTGGACGAGGTAATCGGCTATAGAGAACAAAACCACATCCTGGAGACAAGGTCAGGGCCAAGTATGTGTGACATCTGAAAGAGTGAACTGTTGTTTGGCTGTAAGGGCATGATGGTACCACTGTAATCTGCTTTGCAACTGACATCTGACCTTGCAGTATCCCATGGACATGTTGTTTCAAGGCAAATGATTTACAGAAGCCTTCAGCAGAGTGGCCTTCATTGTTGGAGACCTGCTGTCTGTTTAACTCTGGTATGCCTTCATAGAAGGGAACCTCTAGAGTGGAGCTGTCAACATGCCACCTGGATGGTTGAACGATGGGCTACTGTTCTTCTCACAAATGAGTTCCAATTTGCTCTGGAGAGTGATTTTTAATAGACTTGCATCTGGAGGGAATGTGGAATACGATTTCGGGACTGAAACATTATGTAAAGAAGCCAATATCAAGGAAGATTCCTAATGTGTAGGCAGGGATGATGTTGATCACTCAGATACTTCTTCATGAAATTGTACAGGCGAATCAGCGGGGTTTAACAGTGAGGAAATCTTGGGATCTAATGCATGGTTGTTGGGCAGCACTGTGGGCCCAGACCTCATATTGATAGACAATATTGCTCAATGTCATAGAGCACAGGTGGCTGATGGTTTTTTGGAAATGCAATATATTGCAGACATGCCATGGTCTGTTCACTCTCCCAATTTGAATCCTATTAGAGCATGTCTGGGATGCATTAAGGAGATGGGTTGCATCACATCAGCACCCACCAACCACTCACCAAGATTTACAAGCAGCTATGCAGGAAGAATGAGCATAATTTCCTCAACATAAGAGTGATTACATCATTCACAGTGCACTCCACCATTGTCAGGCCTGTACTGCTGTCAGAAGTGGTCACACCGTTAACCAGTTGCCTGAATGGGTGTTCAAGTATGTTAAGTTGGAAAAAAATTAAGAACATGTTTGTCTACCATTATGCATGTTGCAGTTGATTATGTTCTGTATTCTTTACATTATTTCTACTTTACAATTACCTGTTTATATTGTTTTATAGCAAAATAAATGAGAGTAGACCCACAAATCCAGTTAACAAATTATTCAGTGCCACACACAACCAACTGAATTCTCTATTCACAAAAAACTTGTGCTGGTATAAGGAGAAAAATATGTTTTAACAAGGATGCAATGTCACAGTTTCTTAAATTTTTCGCATTTGTATCTAGTGGGTACTGAATTGATACTGGGATGAGACCTAAGTTGGTGAAGTGAAGCTAGCCTTAATGGTTTTCAGTCAGGAAGCTTATATCTCAGTAACAGAAGATGTAAAAAGGCAGACAAAATGCTTGGGCCTCTCATGCTATTAGGACCTATACCAAATGTAGCACTCCCTGTGTGAAGTGACCATGTTACCATTTAGGCAGCCACACAGTATGGCTAACTGTGTGTTCTCACTGTGGTATTTTGCTTAACAGAAATAATTAGTAGTGTTAAATATAGGTTACAGATTCCGTGTGGAATGACCTTCTGGGCATCAAATAATAATGTTACACTTTAAGAGAGAATCATTCAGATTATTTGTTGGAAATGACAACAGAATTGCAAGTGAATTTAACAAAACATTAGTGAACCACACCACGATATAAGTTGATGGTCATGTAGTTGCCAAATGTATTCTACAATGTTTTAATTCTCCACTAGTGAGAGGAGAGATATGTTTGCTCAGCTGACGTGCTGCGCTGGTTAACACTTGGATGCTCGCCTTTAGATGATGCGCCAATGCTGGCTGCTACTACCTTCACTAGCAACCAAAATAAAATTTGGATGTAAGGCAAAATTATCAATAATATCTAGCCTCACAGACTGTAATTGAAACATCAGAAAATAAAGAAAAGGGGAATTACTATATGGCTGTGCTCTACAGTAGATGTCATAAGTATTTTTTCTGTCAAACAAAGAAGCTGACATACTAGATGCAGTTCGCTTCATTTTATTTCCCATCAGTAATCATTATGAGGAGATGACACTTTTTATTCTTTTGGTCATTATGGACTTATCAGCAAAAAAGTGCTCTTGTTGGAACAAAAAAATTGAATATTATTCTATTTATTTAAAAGACTCTAACTAAAAAATGAAGTATCAGTAGCATCATTCTATCTTCCTCAGTAGTTTCAAAAATGTTACCAAAAATTTTGCTTGCTAACATATTTGTGCTCTCTTTAACATGTAAGTCACCTCTCACTCCCTCAAGTTCTACTACCTGCAACTCACTCACACCCACTAGCCCATCGCAGTAAGTCACTTAAGCACACATGCAGTCCCATTTACTCATTCTCTATCACTCTTTCAGCCTATCTCACAATACTTCCCTCTTTGTATCTGTCACTGTCTCCTGTCTCACAGCCACAGTTCTTTCCTACTACTACTACCACCTCCTGCCCCTCCCCTTGACCTCCCCCTCCCCCTCCCTCTCCCCTTGACCTCCCCCTCCCCCTCCCTCTCCCCTTGACCTCCCCCACCCCTCGACCTCACACTCTCCATCTCCATGCCCCTCCCCCACCCCCTCACCCTCCCCGTCACCCTCCCCCGTCACCCTCCCCCGTCACCCTCCCCCGTCACACTCCCCCGTCACCCTCCCCCGTCCGTCACCCTCCCCCGTCCGTCACCCTCCCCCGTCCGTCACCCTCCCCCGTCCGTCACCCTCCCCCGTCCGTCACCCTCCCCCGTCCGTCACCCTCCCCCGTCCGTCACCCTCCCCCGTCCGTCACCCTCCCCCGTCCGTCACCCTCCCCCGTCCGTCACCCTCCCCCGTCCGTCACCCTCCCCCGTCCGTCACCCTCCCCCGTCCGTCACCCTCCCCCGTCCGTCACCCTCCCCCGTCCGTCACCCTCCCCCGTCCGTCACCCTCCCCCGTCCGTCACCCTCCCCCGTCCGTCACCCTCCCCCGTCCGTCACCCTCCCCCGTCCGTCACCCTCCCCCGTCCGTCACCCTCCCCCGTCCGTCACCCTCCCCCGTCCGTCACCCTCCCCCGTCCGTCACCCTCCCCCGTCCGTCACCCTCCCCCGTCCGTCACCCTCCCCCGTCCGTCACCCTCCCCCGTCCGTCACCCTCCCCCGTCCGTCACCCTCCCCCGTCCGTCACCCTCCCCCGTCCGTCACCCTCCCCCGTCCGTCACCCTCCCCCGTCCGTCACCCTCCCCCGTCCGTCACCCTCCCCCGTCCGTCACCCTCCCCCGTCCGTCACCCTCCCCCGTCCGTCACCCTCCCCCGTCCGTCACCCTCCCCCGTCCGTCACCCTCCCCCGTCCGTCACCCTCCCCCGTCCGTCACCCTCCCCCGTCCGTCACCCTCCCCCGTCCGTCACCCTCCCCCGTCCGTCACCCTCCCCCGTCCGTCACCCTCCCCCGTCCGTCACCCTCCCCCGTCCGTCACCCTCCCCCGTCCGTCACCCTCCCCCGTCCGTCACCCTCCCCCGTCCGTCACCCTCCCCCGTCCGTCACCCTCCCCCGTCCGTCACCCTCCCCACTCCGTCACCCTCCCCACTCCGTCACCCTCCCCACTCCGTCACCCTCCCCACTCCGTCACCCTCCCCACTCCGTCACCCTCCCCACTCCGTCACCCTCCCCACTCCGTCACCCTCCCCACTCCGTCACCCTCCCCACTCCGTCACCCTCCCCACTCCGTCACCCTCCCCACTCCGTCACCCTCCCCACTCCGTCACCCTCCCCACTCCGTCACCCTCCCCACTCCGTCACCCTCCCCACTCCGTCACCCTCCCCACTCCGTCTCCCTCCCCACTCCGTCTCCCTCCCCACTCCGTCTCCCTCCCCACTCCGTCTCCCTCCCCACTCCGTCACCCTCCCCACTCCGTCACCCTCCCCACTCCGTCACCCTCCCCACTCCGTCACCCTCCCCACTCCGTCACCCTCCCCACTCCGTCACCGTCACCCTCCCCACCGTCACCGCCACCCTCCCCACCCCCTCACCGTCACCGCCACCGTCACCCTCCCCACCCCCTCACCGTCACCGCCACCGTCACCCTCCCCACCCCCTCACCGTCACCGTCACGCTCAGCCCACCCCGTCACCCTCCCGCCCCCGTCACCCTCCCCTTCCCGGTCACCCCCATCCTTGGCCTCGGCCATTGACTGTCTCTTATTATCACTGGGTCTTACCCACCCACATCCACTGTCTCCTTGTCTGGTACTGTCTCCACTCATTCCTTGGCACTGTTCTGTTACTGTCAACTATGTTCCACTGCCATTGTGTTGGTATCTTTTTCTCACACTGCTGTTCTTTCCTTCACCCTTTCTGTACCACAATTTTTGTCTACTATGTTCCAGTATTTGTTACTTTTCTGTTTGCCAGTGACACTGTCTCTTCGCACAGCATAAAAAGTGTGAATATGTTAGCAAGCCAGAATTTTTCAGAAAATTTTTAGAAGTGGTAGGGAAGGTAGGGTGAGGCAACTTTTCAGTGTCTTTTACATAAACAGGAAAAATCAACATTTTTTGTGCTCCAATAGGAGTGTTTTTTCATTAGTTACATTCTTTCCCCTGCTGCATCAGGGCATGTAACCATATGAAAAACCCATGTATTGTTCAGTAAAATTTAGATGGTTTACCTACATGAAACTGAACAATGTAAAACTAATTTTGCGCTTCAGATTATATTTTATGTCCAAAAAATTTTGGCATGTGTTTCAGCGCTACAACATGGGGTTCTCAGATGGTACTGGATACACTGTACTGCATATTTCTCCATGCTGTATCACTTTATAAACTACATGTTCGCCCAACAGGGGATTTTACATGTACAAGTAGGTTAGCTTTGAACCTCTACATCTTTAAAACAGGCAAAAGTGTCAAGAAAAGTTAAAATGGCGTTAGCCATTGGGTTCTTAAGAGTATATCACAAAAATTTCAGCCATTTTTGGTATGGTGACAACAGAAAAATGTTTAAAAAAACATTTGTGGGGCTTTCTGTGGAACTGCCCATGATCTAATGGTGCCTCCACATGTCCCATGAAGCCCACTGTAGACCCATCGAATTCAAGAAGAACAAACCAGTTTGCTCCATTTGCTTAAGCCGGAGGAAGTATGTAATATTTATACTTTGACCATGTACTGGATGATAGTCACACTGAGATAATCCTTCTGTTGGGTATACAAATGGTCCCTATGTCTGTCCAAAACACTTGAACCTACTTTTTTGTCATTAACAGAACCTGAGGGATGAGGAATGAAAAATCCTCTTTCTATGTGCAGTGTTTTGCGATATATTATGTTTTGGAACATATTCTTCCAATGGTACGATATAACCTTTCAAATGAAGATTACAACATAATCACTGATGTCACTTTGACAGTGAAAGTACATATGATGAATGATTGTGTCAAAATGTGGTGCACTTCAGATGGAGGGAAGCTAAAATACTAGTAAGGTCGGACAATCTGAGTGTGGGGTGAAGTTTCTACAGAATACTTCACAGGTGGCAAAGTTTGCTTTTGTATTAATTCCTGATTTTTCATACTAGCAAAGCTCTGAAGTATCAGATACTTCATATGAGAATTAACATAGTGTAAGTGTTAAAAGCAGACTACTGCATGAAATAGTTCTCAACATTATGAGTGTGATGCAGTTTGACCCAAATTGTAATTTCATTTAATTTTAATTAAATCTTCTGAAGACATGCAGAATGAGTTCAAACTCCTCTGTAAGTACTGTGATGTGCCCCGTGAAAGCTCAGAGCCAATGTTATATCGGTTAATAGTCAGAACTAATTGTAGAGATGCAGCAAACTCTTCATTTTTGTACAGGAGAAACTTGGTTACTACAGGTATTTTGTTAATTCCAAGCCAGTTCAAGAACATTCTTACATGTAAGCAACTTATCATATGGTGTACCCTTCTCTCCTGTTTACCTCATGTATTATCACCTCTGTTAATTGTCACTACTAATTGTGATATGCATAGTATACAAATGTTGCAAGTTACTGCTACTGATAGTGATACACCCTGTAGAGAAATCTTACAGTTTTGGCATCCTGGCAGTCCCCTCTGCTTGGCGCCCCAAGTGCTGGCTTGTGTTGTTTAGGCCTAATGTATTACAATTTGATAATCAGTTCACTGCCACCCATCTTTGAAAGTTCTGAGTTTTACTGTAAATTAGCATGTCCTGTGAAAGTTCCCAAGAGTATAATACATTTTTGTAGAGACTCATTCCCATCTACACCTCACTTTTGGCATTTACAAACCTGAGAAGAAGAAAGTTGATACATTTAAGATGCAGTTTTTCAGAATAATGATGAAAATTGACTGATAAGAAATGGAAACCTGTGCTGCAGAAATAATGACAAAATGGATACTTGGAAAATATTAGGCAAAACAGTGTGACAGAACACATGTTAGGACAGTAAGAAATAACTATCATGGTACTAGAAGAGCTACAGAGGGAAAAAGCTGTAGAGGAGCTGCATCAAATTATCCATGAGAGTAAAGGTAAAAAAAGGCTTCATTAGACAATTTTGCATATGTTTTTGCAGTTGTAGTCTTTGTCCGAAGATTGGTTTAATGCAATTTTCTTTGCTAATCCAGTAAGTGCATAACTCTACATAACTACTGCAACTTGCTCCTACTTTGACCTCCTTCCATATTCAAAGCTTGGTCTCACTCATCAGTTCTTACCCCCCCCCTCCCTACCCCTACACACAACTCCCCCCATTACATTGTCACAATTCCCCCCCAGGGGACTCACAGCTCTTCCGTAAGTTGATATGTGGCACACATGGGACCTTGAGCTATTGTGTCCCATTCTTCCTTCCTGGGCTGCATTTCCTGCCCAATTCCCCTCCTTCCCCCTCTGCTCGTCCTTCCCCTATCTCTGTGTTCTTACTCATGTTGACCTGGCTATCCATCTGGTTTCCTGTATTCCATCTGGTTTTTGTTCCCCGTACTGTTTCCTTTTAACGCTTATATTTTGGCATTTTTGATTTCCCTGTGGAGTATGACCCCCACTTTTAAATTTTTCCTCTGTAATATGAGCCCTTTGAGGAAGAACTTCCACCCTAGCATCTACAATGTTGATTCATCTCCCCCTTCCTTCTGCTCTTCCTTCCCTGCCATAACCCCCCCCCCCCCCCCCCAATCCCGCTACGTCACCAGTGCATGTAGCCAGCTCATGGGGTGGATGTTATGTACCCATGTGCCTGAGCCCCCTGTTAGTATAGGGATCATAGTTATGATACCTGTGCTGCTGTCTCTCCATATGTGAGGAGGGAGCCTTGTGTTCTGCCACGTGCATGTGTTAACAGTCATGACCTTTACTCTCCACACTCATCAGATTCCAAGGTTTGTAAGAAGTGAAATGATGATTAAATGGACACTCTAGCTTAAACAGGCGTTGATGTACTTCTTTAGGGACATGTTGAAAATGTGTGCCCCGACCGGGACTCAAACCCGGGATCTCCTGCTTACATGGCAGGCGCTCTATCCATCTGAGCCACCGAGGGCACAGAGGCTAGTGCGACTGCAGGGAATTATCCCTTGCCCGCTCCCTGTAAGACCCACATTCCCAACATGACCACACCGCTACATTCGTAGTGCGCCTAAGAGATGTTTGCCCATCATACTCATTACTCGTGGCAGATTAATCTACCAAGTCCCGGTCGGGGCACACATTTTCAACATGTCCCTAATGAAGTACTTCAATGCCTGTTTGCAGCTAGGGTGTCCATTTAATTATCATTTCATTTCTAGCAAAGCTGCATGGTCATCTGTGGTAACTGTTCCTTCGGGAACAGATACTATCGTCATGTATAGTTTATAAGAACGAAAAGAAGATCAGGAGTATAAGTCCCTTGATCATTTATACTACACTGAGCCTTGTCAGAAATATGATCAACTTCACCCTGTGTTGATGACATCTAACTTTGCCTGTTATGTCCTTTCCTCTCCTCCTCACCCCCTTCTCTCACCCTCCCCTTTGGTTCCCATGTCCTCCCCTCTAGGTGCTGGGTACCTATCCCCTTTCTCAGCCAGAGAAGTGGCACCCACTGGTGATGGGGCTCTTTCCCAGTACCTCCTCCCCATGACACCTGTCAGGGAGAGAGAGAGACCCACAGTCTGTGCACCACAAGGTTGCCTGCTATCTTTTGGTTCCAGATCTTGCAGAAGCCTGCTCCCCGTTTGTGCTCTGCCCTTCTCAAACTAAGGAAGAGAAGCAGAAACATAATTTCTAGGACAACCCTACACCCCTCCCAGTACCCCTGAAGGTGCCATATCCCACCTCCTAACCTGATTCTGATCATTTGTGGCTGTCAGCTCCTCCTTGTTGGTGATGGATAGTGTCCCAGTGGCATGGTTGAATCCACCCCATTTGCTTCCCATTTCGATCCCTTTCCTTGTTTATTCAATAGAACTGTAATGGATCCTATGGTCACCTACCGGAGTTGCAATCCCTCATTTCCTTTTACTTGGCAGTTTGTGTTGTTCTTCAGGAATCTCATTTTACTAATGCTCACTCATCAACCTGTCATGGGTTCTGTTCTTTCTGTCTGAACTGTGCCAGCATTCTGAGGGCTTCCAGGAGCGTTTGCACATTGGTCCATAGAAACGTTGTTAATACACAGATCCCTCTTTGTACCACACTGGAAGCAGTTGCTTTCTGGTCCCCTTGGACTCTGCATTCGTGGTTTGCAATCTCTATCTCCCTCCTGACAAGCAGCCTACATCTGCACTGCTAACTACTCTCCTTCAGCAACTCTCCCCTCTCTTCCACATTCTTGGGGGACTTAATGCCCGTCACCTTTTCTCATCTAGTCAGGGGCTCGTCACTGACGAATTTAAATTTCTTGCAGACCGCAACCTGTGCCTTCTTAATGACTGTTCGCCTACTCACTCTAGCGCTGTGTTTGACATTTTCTCGACCATTGATCTTTTGCTCACATCCCCTACCCTTCTTCCTTCCTTGCACTGGGCCCACATGATGACCTCTGCAATAGTGATCATTTCCCTTCCATTCTCTCATTCCCTTTCTGGCTCTCACTGGTCATGTTACCCCGCTGGGCTTTCCATCGTGCAGATTGGCCGCTGTATGCCTCCCAGGTCATGTTCACACTTTCCTTGTAACATTGTGTTGATGAAGTGGTTGAGATCTGACCAATAAGATAATTCACACTACTGGCATTGCCATTCTCCACTCCACAGGCCCCATTTGCTGTTGGCTAGTTTCATAGTGGAGCAGGGACATTGACACTGCCACCCATGATTGTCACCGCACCTGCAACATCTTAAGTGGCACATGTCCCCCACTGATCTTATTACCTTTAAATGTCTTCTGCCAAACCCCATTACCTAATAAAACAGAGCTAGTGGTTTTGTTGGAAACACTTCATCTCCCTCCTAAGTTCTTTCCTTCCTTCGTCTTGGGTGTGTGCTACACTCTGTCCCCTCCAATGTTGTCAACTGCAGTCTTCCATTCTGGGCCTTGCCCTTACAGGTAGTCTTTGTACAGATCCATCAGTTCTCATGGAACATCTCATGGCTAATTTTGTCACAGCTTTGGCATCAGCATCCCATCCAGCCACCACCTCATCCAGAAACAGTGGGCTGAAGTTTCCCACTTAAGTTTCACCCTATGTTGAACTGTCATGACCTGAGAGGGAGTAAGGAGGATTGCTATAAGCACAACAAAAGAGCTTACCTCATGCAGTGGAATTCACTGAGGTTAATTGTGGTGGGCCACCTACTGATTCCCCACCTTTGGCTGAAAAAATGGCTCTGAGCACTATGGGACTCAACTGCTGAGACTGTAGCACCTAGAACCACTCGGCCACTCTGGCCGGCTTGGCTGAAAAGTAAACTTTGAGTGGTGCTTAGTAGGGAACTCAGTAAGGCTATTGAAGCAGAATGGTAAAAGTGGCTAACAATCGATGTACCCCTGGTGCATTCCCATATATATATGCAACCATCAGGATTCAATCATTGATCAGTAGAAACATGTCAGCTCTTCAGCTGAATCACATTTTTGCTACATTAGGTCAATGATCGTCTCTGAGGATATCACTGGGGTGAATGGTGGCTTGAAACTTGCAGCATGCCATGGATGCAGGCTGGTGAGAGCAGTGTTATGTTGTGGGAGACATTCCCCTGCATTTGCGTGGGATCTTTGGTAGCAATCGAAGACACACTGACAGCTATGACTTACCTGCATCCTTTCATGCTTGATGTCTACCCTCATGTTGATATAGCCTTTCAGCAGTATAATTGTCCATGTTTGAGAGCCAGATCCGTAGTTCAGTGGTTTGAGGAGCTTTATAGTGAACTCAAGTTGATTTCTCAGTGACTAAATTTACCTGATGTAAATCATGTGACACGTATCTGGGTGACAGTTGGGTGCCATCACATATACGCAAATCAGCTGCCCATTGTTTACGTGAATTATGTGTCCTGTGCATAGACATCTAATGCCGTATATGCCCACAAACCTACCACCAAACTGTTGGATCTGTGGTATGCAGAATGAGTGACGTATGTTATTCGAAAGAGAGGCAGATAAGCCATTAAGAAGATATCCATAATGTTTTGGCTCATTAGTGTATTTTTCTCCTTAGACCAACACACTTCTTGAGGTTTTTGTGAGTCCAAAAGTCAGTTGATTATGAGTCCATTGAATAACTTAAATGGATTTGTTGGTGGGTCTCCTCTGACTGTGAGATTCATATATTTTTGTGGTATTCCCAAAACGTTTCTTGGGTAGGACAAGGGACATCACTAAATGCAGATCATATCAGGCTCAAAAGTGTGTAATGTCTTGCTAATGTGTGATGTTTTGGGTAGTCTTGTGTTGCAAATAATATCTGTTTTATTAAGTTAGTCTTCCTTCATGAGTGTGTCATGGTAAATTATAATTTAATTGTATTACAGTAAAGCGCAATTTTGATAGTGTTTCCCATTGGTGTATTGAATATAAAAAAAAATATGAGAGACAAATTAATCATAAAAAATATATCCTCCTGCCCCCATTAACTAAGTCTGATGGTAGTGAGGCAATTTTTGGATTCCAAATCAGTAGAAAGCTGCTGCATTGGAGATAAAGATATTGCCAGTCCAAACTTAAAACACATTTTCACCCATAAAGAAATTTTTTGTGGTTGTTTGATAAGGAGTGAGAACGAAAACCATTTGAGGAAGCTAGATCCAAAGAAGTAGTGCAATAGTGAGCACTTTTCAGCCAAACTCCTGTACAGGCCATTCTGTGAAATCAGCAAAATGCAGATTGGCAACACCTTCGATATGTTGCTACCGAAAACTATCTCAGTTGTTGAAACATAGGCCAGTAGCAATGGAGATGCCTGGGATGCAGTTCTAAACACACTAATCATCATCTTTTTGCCACTAGATTAATAATGTTAGATTTTGGATACTCATACTGACCTATGCTTATTTTGCTTTTTATGAAGTTGATAAACAGTGGTTAAAATCCCTGTCTGACCATCATGACTTTTGTTTTCTGCTATTTCTCTAAATTGATTTTTTTTTTGTTTCTGTTGTCTGTCTGTCTGTCTGTCCGTCCATCAATCAGTTAACGCTTTTTTTTCTCAGGAATGGGTAGCGGAATTGAATTGAAATTTGTTAAATACTAAATCTATGGTACCTTGGCAGTGAAAAAAATTTAAGGTAGTAATTCAAAGCAGTCAGAAGATATTGCCATATGTATCACACATTTTGATACTCAAAAACTCACTCATCACATCATATAAATGAACACTCTGTATACATGTCAGTCCTCATGGTCTTGTGGTAAGGCATGTGCATGGAATCTGAAAAGTCATAGGATTGATTCTCAGCTGGATCACCAATTTTTCGGTTATGTGAGTATGACCAACCCTATGAGGGTTCTGTACAAGATCAAATTACTATGATGATGATGATGATGATGATGATATTTGGTGACTCAATGAAATGGTGCAAGTCTTTCTATTAGACCTTGGGCTACACAAGAAATCAGATGTCACTAGACTGTACTCCCAACATGCGTGGTTGAAGACGAAAAGGGACCTCTTCTTGGAAATTTTCAATTTTGAGTTATTTATATTTTCAAATTAAGCATTAAATTGTGAATAATTTGGTGTAACAGTCTTATCTTAATTTCTTTTTGTTTTACTTACAGACATTTAAAGTTTGTTAAATGAAAATGGTCATTTTGTGGAAAATGCTTTCAAAGTAAAACAAAAACCTCCGTATTTTACATTTAAGAAAACAACGTTATGCCAAAATGCAGCTCTAAATGTCATCTTTTAAACAGTATAAAAATTTTTCACAACTCTTCAGCTTTACACCTTAAATTGACCATTTTCAATGCTTCTTTGAGGGTCCAGAGACACCTTGGGAATTATCAGGCTCAGAATCAGTAACAGATTTCAGCAACAATGTAAAGTTCAGCTTGGGGATACAAAATGTCTTTGAATTTGTCTTTGCAGTATGGTCTGAGGTTTTTGAAGAGGTAGTCCTGATGTATCATTGTCGTTTCTTCTGGAGTCACTTCATTGGGAAATCTGTGAGGTCCATCTTCTGATGGGAATTACCGTTGCAAAAACACATGCCCTGCAGTGTTGATTTTGCTGTATACTTCACTTTTGTTCACTGCATTGAACTCAAATTGGTTGTACTGAGTTATAATGCGACACTTTCTTGGTACCATTATAGTGAAAAAATGTAACCACTCATGTATTTTCACAATAACTTCATTTTGTTCAGTTCCAACCATCACACCAGAATTAACATCAGTTTTTGTTATTTTTTTTTTGATGCAGTCAACAAAATCCAACAAAGAGGAGACACAAATTACTTTGAACTTTTGTTGGCCCAATCACAAGCAAATTTTGTGTTGCCTCCTGGCATGAATGACACAATAGCTTCCTTGTTTTTCTTTTGGTAAATCTGCCATGCCAAGTACCCCACCAATATATTGTTTTGTTTGGCCCAACATAATTCTCAAAGTGAATAAACATTTTTTTCTCATAAATGTTTTTTTTCTAAATGATGATGAAAAAGTTCCTTAGTTGTAATGCCACTCTCAGTAATCAGATAGTTTATTTGGGATTTCACACTTAACACCCAAAATACCAGCTTTTAACTGACATTAAAATAAATGGGGTTTAGTTACAAACGGCTGTTTGGTATTGCACTTGTTGTGTCATATTGAAACTGTACTGCAAATAAGTTTTATCACCATTTGCAAAGTTTTCTCTAGTTTTATTTATGGTGGTGGTATAATAAATTCTCTCCCCAGAAACAATCTGTAGGTGACATCTCAATTTTTCAGTCATTTGTAATTTTGTTTGTTCATAAACAAAAGTTATTTCTGCCTCAGATGTAAAATGTTTCTGGCATAAAGCACATAAAACTGGTCAGGGTTTCATAATATATCAGGGCAAAGTTCCCTCCAAATGTGTTTGAATGTACAGGTTTTTGTAACATGTCACCTAAAAAAATGCTATTTAAGTTTCATATGCCATTTGAAGGTAGTAGCTTTAAACATGTGTAGAATACTGTGTTGCTTCTGACAGGCAAAATGATAGCATGCTTTCTGTGCAATTGTTCAGAAATTATGTAGAAATTTAGTGTGAGAAAAAGATATTAGAGTATTTTTCAGTTTCCTCACTTTTTCATGTACCTTTCCAATCAATCAATCCTGCAGTGTTACACACTTTACTAAGATGTTTGGAACTTTTAATTTTGATCTGGTGACCATATGGGTGGTTTTAAAGACCAACCTACATTTTAACTTTCCTGTTTTGCTTTGTTTTTCCTTTTTTTCCTAACTAAATGTTGATGTAGAATCTCTGATCAGACAGCGAAATTGACCTTAAGTCACTTCATTTAGTGTATTAATATTATCATGTCAATGACCGATTTTTGTGCATTAATAGCACACTTGCTAAAAGTCATTAGCTTGAATAAGTAACAACCATTTTCTTTATATCTGCAGCCTGTTACTAGAAAATTCACTAGAAGGTTATGATAGTTCTCAACATTAGAACTGTCTACAATCAGTACAATTATTAGTTACAGCCAGGTTTTTCCCACATTCATTTTTGGAGAATTATAATTATCCACATTTGAAATGTTTTTTTAGCAAAGAAGTTTCTGAAAGATTAACTGACTCTTCTTCTTCAGTCAGCTCTTCATATTTACAGTATTCGTCATGCTTAAAGATCTTTCTCAAAAATAATCTACATACACATCTTCATCATTGATATTGTAGTTATCAAAACCTGTCTTATTTCATATATTTAAAACTCAGTCTTTGATCATTTCTACTAGACAGACATCAGTCAATCATAGGTAGACAAGCAATACTTTGTAATGACTTTTAATTTTAACTAGACACTCAACAGGCCAGAAACAAACATAGCTAGTTGTGTTGCTGCACTAATCGATTTGCATTCGTTTGCATGGTTACCAACACTTGTTTACAAATGTGAAATGCAGTATGGTAAATGTTTAAAATAAATAACCATTAATAATAAGTAACTCTTAAAAAGAAATATACAGAGCTAGAGTTTGAATATCAGCAATATTGTTGGCTTGTAAACCTATGAAGGAATATGTACCTGTATTTAGGGCAGACATTATTGTTATCAGGAAACTTTCTTCTCATGAAAGAGACCACGAATAGTTGCCTCATTTGCTTCTGACATTCATGAGAGATTAGTTTTCAAGGTGATACATGTTAGCCAAGTGCATTAATGACAAGAGGTCTCTTGTCAGCCTATGTTATTTCTCTATAAACAACAATAAGTACCTTCTTCTAGGCACGATGCCCACTGCTTTAATGACAGATTTATTATCAATTGTAGCTTGTAGAGGAGGCACTAAAGTGTGTTACATTGAAAAAATCAATAATTTTGAGCAAACAACTTTTTTTATGGTATTCAACATTTGACTTTGCCTACAGGAATTATATGAAAATTCTAAAAAAGTAGCCCTAAAATTGGCAAAATAGCCCCAAAGTTGGCAAATAATGCTATAAAAATCAACCATAATATAAAATTATATTTCCCATGTGCTGGTGTTCCATATTAATGAGAGGAAATACAAAGTGGCAGGGTATAATTTGTGAGACTGTTGCCGACAGATATTTGGATGTGGTCACACATCCAAGTCCTGGAAATATTCAGAAATTTGGTTAATAGTAAGGTCAGCTTTTGTTCTTTGTTCCATCCCCTACCCCCACCTCCATTCCCATGTCAGTAGAAACTTGTTACAGCTTCCTTTGGAAGAACTTTAACAGATCGATTTTTATGTCTCACATTCTATGAAAATAACAAGCATTTGATACGGTCATGGTAAAGTTCTGAAAATTTAAAAAAAAATCTTGACTTAAGCTAATATTTAGCATTTAGTCAGGAAAAGGAGGGTATGTAATATGTCACGTGCAAATGTGGTGAACAAATCAATCAAAAATAGCCAACCGAAGCTCTCTCTGAACCTACCACAGAAAAAAATGATTGTTAAAAGCGTGAAAACTGATTTTGCTCCATAAGATTAATCCCTGATACCATTAAACAATGTTTTTTCAATTACTTTGTATTTTCCCCCTATGTTGAGTGGCATTTTTATGAAAAATGTGCGTCAACTCTGCATCTAATCACTTTCTGCTCCTTTGGAAATGGAACTAGCAGCTCAGTTGCAGGAAACTGTGCAATGGAAGATGCTTCTGACATTTTGTTGTGAAGAGAACTTTCTGTTGATATCAAATATTTTGTATCCTTTATAGTCATTTATTGGCAATAGTCCAAAACAAATATAATCTTTGGAACTATTTTAGCTACATCTGCCTCCTATCATATCCATGTAATTGCTTTGTTGAGACAGAGATGTCTCCAAACAACATATCAGTGTGTCAGGTTAACTGTAACAGAGTATTTTCCTCATATGACTGCTTGTCCCAACAAAGACAGAATTCCCACAACTATTGAACTGGTGCTGAGAAGCAATAGTTACTACAGTGCCAACTTTTTGATGTTAAGCACCTTTGTTTTCCTTTTCCCTCGATTTTAGAGAGCATCCATATGCTGCCACAGGTAAGTACTACTTCCAGTAATTCAGATGGCAGCAGTTTGTATATGTAACAAGATATATTTGATTTTTAATGAAAGTGGTTACCAACTTTTTTCTTCCAATGGAGGAAACCCACCACAATATCTTTTGAAACCAAAAAGAAAGTTTACAGGTTGTAGGCTTCTCTGTAGCTTCACTAGGAAAAACAGTGTGTGCAGGTCAATCAGGAGGTTGGTCTGAAAATGAAGAAAAATTTTCAGTCTGTTTCAAGATGAGCTAAAGAGATTATACTCTACTTTTGATATTATGCCCATTCTTCAAGCAACCAGCAGAAGACATTTCCACATTAAAAACGCCATGTATAAATTTATTTCATTCCTTAGAAAACAAAAATTAATCATTTAGGGACAACTTCTCAGACTTTGGGTGTCTTCGACATAAGTAATCTGTTGTGAGATATAATCAGCATATTTTGTTCAGGATGAAAGCTCAGATACTGTATTAAGCTTGACTAGTTTTCCTACAAATGATGCAATACTTTCCACAATGAACAGCCTACTAAGATCTAAGATGCTTCTGAATTGTGAAGGGCGGTGTTTTTTTTTTTTTTTTTAATGCAGTGTGGTAGAGAGAACAAGTTTACCAAGTCAGTATGATCTTTGATGTGGGAAAATTACCATTTTATGGTGATACAAACCAATAAATATTCTAAACAGGTTGCCAAAGATCAACTGATAAACCATATTTCATGGAGATCTGTGAGATTTCTTTCTAGTCACACCTTGATTATGATTGTACAGTGTGTGCTTCAACAAGGAAGAAACATTGCACATGTTTGAGTTGCAGGTATTACTTTGAAAAAGCTGGTTGGAAATTTGGAAGCCCAATAATTGTCCAGCACCTGCATGCAATAGCTGCTGAACGAAAATCATCTTTCTCAGACACATTAAATACTTCATCTTTTATATTTTTCCTGGTCTCTGCTAATTGATATCACCATGTAACAAGTAATATTCTCACAAACTGTCTGACAATTATAGAACTCGTATTTAGTGGAATAGGTGTAGATCAAACTACACTACTTCACTGTTACCACTTGATAATAGTGTTGCTCGTGGGGTTGTTTTATGAGAACAGAGATCTCATCACAATTAACCTGAAGCCTCTGAATTTGTCCCATTGAATTGGCAGTGAGGGAATATCAAACAACTGGCTTCCATAGTCCTGGGTTAGAAATGCTACTTTGAATCACATACATATGATGAAGCATATGTGTGACTTAAGATACCATTTGATATGCACAGGATATTAATAATCCATTTTTATCCTAATAACTGACAGGAATGTAGGCAGGTGATGTCATTGACAACCACTGATATTTCAACAAGGACACAATCTGCATTTTCAAATCAAAACTGCAGAAAGCAAACACACACACACACACACACACACACACACACACACACACACACACACACACCTCTGTTAACACTGGCAACATTACAAACCAAAGATGACCAGTGTCAGATGTTATTGAGTGAAATTAATAATCAGTGCGTCTGTTGGCATAAACTCGTTTTTTTCCCCTTTTGTGAAGGGAGAGAGCAAGATTCAATGCAGAATTTAAACAAATCATCTATCTCTATTTATAAGGTTACTTGCTAATTTAATTCCAACAGCTTCCCTAATAACACTCTCCCAATGACTTGATTGCATGCTAGAAACTCTGTTTTGTAATATCCCATAGGATCACCAGAGCCAAGACAGTGTTCTGCAGTGGCAGATTTGCTTGGCTTTTTTAATGGTATGTGCCACTTATGCTCAGTATATTGGTCCTCCATAGTACTGATAGTCTGACCAATATATGACATGCCACAACTGCAAGGAATAATGCAGACACTCACCTTACACAACCAGAACCCTTATATCCCTGAGCTTAGATTGAGATCAAAAACATACTTCATGTCGTATTTTCACAAAATACAACGAATTCTGTAGGAAATGCTCCCTGCACAAGGCAAAAAGGCCATAGACTATAGGACCACCATAATATTATCATCACTCACACAATACACATTGTCAGTAGTGCAACTCACATCTCATCCAAAAGGTGACTTTGAGATGAGCTAAATCTCAGGGTCAGATATGACATGGGTCCTGTGAACCAATGTACAAACTACCCCTTTGCGTTGAGCCAGATGGTGACAACTATCAGCCTTTAGATACAAGTCAGTGTGAATATGCTTCCTATAAACAAAATGTCCTCAACATACCATGCACCTTCATCCTGACCAGCGCATCAAGGAAGGGAAGACAGCCATTCTTTTTCACCTCCTTCATGAGACAGACATTCAGGTAGATTAAATTCAGGTTTCTGAAAACATCATTCAAATTCCTGCTTCTGTGAAACCAAACAACAGAAGTATTGTCTACATACCCAATAAGAAAAAATGAGTTTTTTAAATCTGCAGTCTCCAAAGCCTATTTCTCTAAATATTGCATAAACAAATTAGTAATAATAGGTGAGAATAGGATTGCCATCACAACTCCATCTGTCTGCTCACAATACTGGTCATTGAACAAAGTGTAAGAGGAAATCAATTCATGTTAAAAACGGTGTTTTAAATCAGCACCAAACGTAACCTCAGTCAACTGTAATGAATCAGACAGAAGAACATGAGTGAAGAGAGAGCGCACATCAAAACTTACTAGAGTAAATAAAGATAAATGGCAATTGTGCTTTTTATTTAAATTCTGCATGGAATCCTGCTCCCTCCTTTGTCAAAAAACAGAGGACCAGAGTTTATGCTACTTCGCCGATTGATTATTAGTTTCACCATAATTAATTTCTGATATGCAGTTTTGCTTCGAAACTTTCAGGATGTGCTCATATCAAAATATTGGTTGTTTTTGACATCACCCTGCTGCATTACTATAAGTTATCTGAACATTGTGTATGCTGGGAGAACTCGGGTCTCAAATCTATTTTTACTTTGACAAATAGTCACTACGTCTGCATAAAATAGCAGAATTGTCATCATGTCTGTATTAACCACTTAGACATGGGTATCAAATTCTATTTTTTTAAATGAAATTGTGGTTTTTTGGTTGAACAATAGTAATTATAGACAATTTATAGTGCTGTAATGCATTCTCTTTGAGATTTTATATTGTCAAATAATTCTTAATTACCAAAAATCATCATAGACATAAAACTTTTATAAATTACAAATGCTGCTATACCAATTTTTTTAATTAGAATAAATAAAATAAAATTTGCCATACATCTCAATATATTTGATCTACACTGTTTTTGATTCCCTACACTTAATTCAAATATTGTGGAAAGCAATACACAGTTATCCAAGTACTTCCTATCCCAATGAAGCATTTTATTGTTAAGAGAAGTATAACATTTCAGGTGATATGTATTCACACTAAAAGAACATTAGAACAATGTAATTTTAAATGCAGTTTTAGTATTTTATATCTTCCCAGTTGTATGATTTTTAAAAATATATGACTTATTTTGGTATCAGCTTTACGTATGAATTGTTCCAAATAAATTTCATTTAATGAAAAAGAAATTTGGAGTGACTAAGTAAAACTGCTCAATGGTTTAATCAACCAGTCAGTGTGTAGGAGCTCTAACTAGTGTGCTAGTGGACTAATTAACCACATCTGGTGACCGATTCTACTTCATAAACCTAGATTTATTTTCTATTAGATAGAAGTTACTGGTGAGGAGTCAATTGTGGAACACATGTTGCTTTAGAACATAGCTGAACACTACATTGGAGTGCCAATGTGAGTCAGTATTCAAAATTTCATTGACTATTTAACTGTTCTCAGAATCATCACTCTCAGCTGTAATTTTGTATTATGAATTCAGACTTTTGAAATGGAAGTAGCAAGGATTCAATAGTGTGTTAAAACGAAATGAGAAATGATTGTGCTAAATAAAAGCAACTTCTCAAAAAGTCTTATAACATTGTCAATGGACATAATGAGGATGGAAAGCTGTACAGAAAACACAGAATGACAATGTTGATATAGGAAAACATGCAACTATATTATTATTATTATTATTATTATTATTATTATTATTATTATTATTGTCCTGAGAACCTATGGTCACAGAGATTCATCCAGCTTGGCAAGTACATCTGTGGGACATATTGCACTGCTAAAAATCTGCTGGAGTGGAGGACACACATTATTGGGGTGAATGCCTGGATGAATGTGGGGAGTAGTAGCACCAAAAGGTGAAACCAGCCAAAGAGCAGTGTGTGATTCAGTTGCTTCAAACAGATAAGTTTTGTTAATCTGCTGTCTAATTGTTCAACTGGACTAAAATTGTTGGGATTGAATTTCACTTCCACAACTTATTTAGTCTAAACTGCCTTAAAGAAATTTGATAATTTGTCAAATCCTCAAAGGTGTTACTGTTTTAACTAACTGAGGCATTTTATTCTGTGATGTTTCTCATTAATTATACTGTGATCGATGTTTTTCTGTGTCAGAATGATTAAAATGTTACTGATCATAGAATTTACGAGATGATGTGTGTTTCACATCTGCAAGGTGAAAAAGTGCTCATTGCTCTTAAGGTATGCATTGAAGAGTCCATGTTTACTGGACATTTTTGGTGTGTTTTAGTCCATTGTACCATGTCTCAAAACATCGACTACTTTTTCAACATTAAGCATACAGTTACTAAAGATTGTTTCCTTTATAAACTAGTTTTTCAATACTTTCTTCTACTTTCAGCTGAATTATTCCTTCAGTAACATACATTTTTTCGGTAGCCATGCAGTAATCTCTCATTCTGTACTATGAGCAACATGTTTCACCATATCCAGTCAGTTCTGGGAGGCTACCCCTCTCTTCTTCCCTCATGCTGTGTGGTTTCTTCCATAAGCAAGTTGATACATTCATTGGTGCAGTGAAAGTAATGCAAGACAGAAATGATTTGCTAAGTGTTAATGTAATACTGTGCTGCCAAGTGTAACCAGCAGTTGTAGAAATATTGACATTTTATGCATCTTAGGACATCAGTTATGTAAAAGTATATTTTATGTCATATCATGTGCACAAAGCTGGAGAAAAGGAGGCTCTGGGCAGGGAATCATAATTGATTTTGAGAATTTATGTAGGGAAAGGGATTTATGCTAGATTAAATTAAGCAATAAGCCCAGAAACATGTAGAATTAGGCTGATATTGACTGATTTAGAAAGCACTTGTGCAACACTGGTACTTATTCAATCAGCAATAGATACCATTGTAAGACAAGTTCAGTACAGGGTAATAGGAACATGACAAACAGTGGTTAATTAAGTGAAAGCATTTTTTAAATGTGTTCAGGAGGATACTGTATGAACAGGTGGTGTACTTGTGGCAAAATAAATAATTAAAAATAGTGAGAATCAGGAATACCAAACAAAAACTTACGTTGGGTAGACACTACTTTTTATCTACCAAGGTGGCAGATTGTGCAACAACTAACAACAGAGAGAAATATTACAAGCATTTCCAGACTTCTTTAATTGTAGATGTATTTAATGAAACAAAGACTGCTCAGTGAAAATAATGGAAGACTGGGATACACACATGGTTTTTTTTTCCCTCAAACAGTTTGGTGCTCACAGTTAGTACTTACAGAATTATTTACATTAGGGTTAAATTTTCGTTGGTAATTTTTGTCTAATAGTCATTTGCAAGTACTTTGTGTAAATGCCTGAGAATTTTGCAACAGCAGATGTCAGAAGCATTTATGCACAGGAGAGTGAGTGTCTGTGAGGGCTCAGAGGTCTCCCTCTGTGAGATTTTTCCATTGTAGTTCTGCATGTGAAGGAAGAGGTTCTTATGGAAGATGTGAGTCTGCAGCTGCATTTTTTATACTTTCAGTGCCAAAGAAAATACGTAAAAGACTGCGTGTTATGTTGGGTAAGAGTGAATGAAGCAACAAGATGATTTTGGAGCATTGCAGTGCTTTTGATTGAAGATCCACATCAATATTGAAATTTTATGAGAATGACAGCTATGGAGATTGAAGAAATATTTCTAAATTCTCTATAAATCCATTAGTGTTAAATTCAGACTGCTTTTGTCACTAATATTTCTTGCATCAGGTGTGTTTACACTCTTAATATGTGGTAAAGTGACAATTATGATGAAATAAATTTTCACAAGATTTCGTCAAATACCCATACTTCTTCAAAAGCCAAATAAGTTGGATGTCAGATAAATAAAGCATTTCCAGACACACATGTATCTGAATTTTTTTCTTGCATGTACTTAGGAAACCACTCATAAACTCCTGAATGTCTGTTCTTCAGCACCCTTTATAATCAACAAATACCATGTTATATAAAGTTGTAAATACAGCTATATTACTTGAAGGTAGATGTCCTTTTTCAGACTTCCAGAATAATTGATTTGAACATAACTTCACTTGTTTCTGTGTTATAGAACTACTTGTTCTGTTTCTTTAGATTGTTGGTATTCTGGTACTTCTGTGGAGGTGTTATACAGTGTGAAAATTTGAGCCAAAAAACTTCCGCTTCTTATCTCAGTTCATGTAGTCCAATAGCTGTACACTCCATAATAGTGGCCCTTCCTCATAGAAACTAATTAAATTGACAGTTTTTCCTAAATCCAACTCTTGGCAGCTTTCTTCATTATGTTTTTTGCTGTCACATTGATGATGTCCATTCACAGTGCTTATCTGTAGTGACTGCAGTTTCAACTGTCCAAACAATGCTGTTACATATTTATAGAATGTCTTGTTGGTGTGGGAAGTGCATTGCTTTATCATTCATATTTTCAAATTAATATGGGATCGAGACATTTCAGTGACAGTATTTTTTTTTTTCAATCTTAAAAAATATGTCTGCCATGTGGCAGTAAGTTGGTTTGTTGCACAGCATTGCATAAGTCTTGAACTGTTGTAATAGTGTAACTGCTGTTGAATTATTATGGGACTTTGTTTTGGTTTCAAACTTATAAATGTGCATTCTACTTCAGTTATACTGTTAATATTGACGAACTCCAGAGATTGCTTAGCCTAAAAAAATGGTGACAGACTTTTGTAGGGTATTCTAGGCTATTTTCTAATTACAGCAAGCTTCCAATAATCTGGATTAATGTGGACCAAAATGCTTATGACTATACTACAAACTGCTATTCACTACATTTACAAAGCATGCTATTTGTCACATTAAACTTTTAACTGGAGCATTTCTCACTGAAAATGGAAAACTAACCCACAAAGTTACTCTTCAAACACACTGTGTACTGTGTCACTGGCTTTCAATTCACTTTTGAGAAATAGCCTACATTCTATGGTTTTGTTCACTTTTTTCCTGTTTATGGTTCTCATTTTCCATAGCGTGAAAACATAGGTATAGTCAAAAAAATCGCTTCCTTTAACTCTCAGCATGTCTTCAAAAGGCTCATCTTCACTCACTTCATACCAAACTCACTTTGTTCACTAGATCTGTATCACTTAATTGATAGAATCCTGGCTCACAGCCACTACTATTGGACAGTTTGTGGAAATTTTTGTGGTCCACTTGCTCACAACTGGAAATCAGTATTCTGTTGTAAAATATTCATTCTAATTAAAAAAGAATAATTCAGGCTTTGTATGTTACCTTTTAAAAATTTTGCATAATTAGTTTGCACCCAAGTAATCGGGAGCTAGCTGCATTTTCAGGTAAGAAAGCTATTCTCTCCAGCAGCACATTACAGAGAAACTGCATTTCTTTGGGTTTCTTACACCTGTTCATTTCTGCATCTGTATTGCAATGAAAATATCTGGATGACAATATGTGCTGTGTATCTTCTTTAGAAACAAACTTATTCTGTTTACTCTCAATGCTTGCTGTTGACAAGCTTAATTTCTTTCTCACTTCGTCTATAGCCTTGCATTCAGTTTTTTCTCAATTTTCTTCTTCTCCTTCTTCTTTTTTGTGATAATCTACAATAATGCTGATGTACTGTGGTAACAAAATTTCCTACACAGGTTCTGAGAACAGGTCCCTTGCACCAAAACAAGAAAGTGTGTCCAGAAACATGGGCTTTGAAATGCTTATCTTAAGAGTTATGAGCACCTGATCAGTAGAAGAGGATACCTTTTTCAGCATGGATTTCAGTGGTTTCCATGCCATGGCTGTTAAGAATTTTGTGCAGTGCAGATGTGGATTTAGATATGTTGTTGAGACATATGGCTTGAATCAATTTGAAAGACTATTTTCTGGTAAATTTGGTACAAGGGATCTGTGGTCACTGCTGGCTGGCTCTTTACAGACTAATATTATGGTTAAGATTTATTTGGTTTGTTACCCCAGTTTGATTCTGAGAAAATGCCATCAAGCAATTATCCCAAAACAATTGCTGAGCTTAAAACTACCATTCTGGAGGTCATTAACAACAATGATGTTCCAACACTTAGTGGGTCATGCAGAATTTTGCAATTAGTCTGCGCCACAGCATCGCGAAGGATGGCAGAGATATTGAGCATGTCATAACCTAAATCCGAATATCTGTAATGATGATTACATGTTGAAGAAGGTGTGTGCATGCCATTGTTGGTAACTAATTCACGTTTTTTCATATAGCTCAATAATTGTCACCCTGTATGTGTATCAAATTTGAAACAATAGTTTACATTTTCAGGAGGATGAGCAAGCATAAGCTGGAAGCTACCTGCAGATTTAAAAAGTATGTTTGATTGGGCCTTGAAACTTTTCCCTTGTGCTCCATTTTCTGGTACAAGTTTAATGTGCCCAAAAGTTTCAAAACAGAGCGCCACACACCGCTACAGAGCGAAAGCTTCATTCTGAAAACCAGTGGTTGTTTGGTAGCCTCCCTCTATTTCATGTGGTAATATAAATGTGATAGTGTGCACGTCCTTCTAAATTACCACATGTGATGCTTTCCATGAGAATGTATTTCTGATCGACAATAAAATTCGTCTTTAGGCATATGTGAGCAGACATGAATCTTATATACAGTTTGAGAGCACTTTTTTCTCTGTGGATGTGATGAAGTACTGTACCACTCAAATTTTTGGTGTGTATCTGTGATGGAAGTAATTTTTAAAAACTTACTGCGTGCATTCTGTGTCCTCTAAAAATTGCAACATAATTTAAGTGCACATAACAAGTAGGCAGTGTAATTCATATTTATTAATTGAGTCTAAATAGTAGTAGAATGCTGTTTGTATTTCTTCTTTACTGCCATACATTTTTCATCCATTGCATAATAATATAATAAAATATTTCAGGAGGAAGCATCGGAAGGAAGCGTACCAGGCAGTATACGGTAAGGATGTCATTATACACCATATGTTTGTTTTTTAGAAGTACTGATTTCTATTGTCTCATGGGAAATCGGATGCAACATACAGATTATTTAAATTATGTATTGCTTTGTCAACAAGCAGCTATGTTACAAGGCTATATGATCCATAATATGAAGGTTGGTGATAAATTAATCTCTAATTGGCAATTGGAAGTAGACAAACGCTTATAGCTTCATGGCACTTGCAGGTTGCAAAGGCATACTTTAAAAGGCACAATGTCAGCTCCCTGTTATGTTCATCAATTTGTAAGCAATAAGGAGTTGAAATCAATGGTGTTAGTGCCTATCTGCCAGTTGAAAGGTATGTCTTGTCATTTACTTCCTGCTGAGATTCATGGTCAGTTATGTTGTGTATATGGTGATGGGGTTTTAAGTGATGGTGTTGTGAAGGAGTTGTGCTGAAATTTCAAGGGTGATCATAGAGATATGCATGACCATCATGGTCAGGGAAGACATTCAAACATGAGTGATGAACTTGTGCAGCATATTGATAGAATTTTGTGTGCAATATGTTAGTGCACAGTTTCTGAACTTGCTGATGAAATGACTCAGATTTGAAAAGCAAACCTTGATAAATGTCCTCAAAAGAGAACAAAGTCAAGCATTAGTTAGACATGGTGTTTGTCGAACTTCACTGTACCATAACATGCAGTGACAGACTCATGAGAGGAACAGTGCATGTGAAAATACTTGTAGTACAATAACCAGAATTAATCACATTGTCCAGTAAATATTAGTGCCCAAACATTGCCATTTTAGGTTATAGACACAATATTTAGGTGTCACACAGCAATGTCAAATCACAGATTCTCACATGAAACATTTGGCATTGGATATGTACAGATTGGAAGGATTGGGCATGGAATGGGTATCCAGATTGGTGCGGTTAAGTAAGTGAAAAGTTGGCCAGTTTCCAAAAAGAACTCTGAAGGATTTATTCCATAAAAGGGCCACCTAGGAGGGAAGAAAACCACTGACTAGAGAGGTTGCCACTGAGACCAAAATGTTTTGGGTGGCTTTTGAGAGCAGGAGAGGTATATGTTAGCTGGCCAGCCACCAGCAAGCAAGAGATAGTAGCATCTTCACTCATTCTCATGTGTGCCTGCACCACATGACTCACTCTTGGCACCCTACCAGCCAATGAGGGTGAACAAGTCCTTACTATGAGAACCTTAAAAAGTCAGCATAATGTGCTGAAGCCATGGGATAATGTGGGCAATCTGCACAGCATCCAAGATTGCAACAATGAATTAAGAACTCTCAATAAAAAGTTTTGAAAAATATACTTCCTCTTCCCTTTCCACACTGGTGAGCCCTGCATATTCCTTCCCTCTTGTGCAGGAATCAAGTATAAATTTTTAAAATTTCTTAGCAAAGTTCAGTGATGAAAAGCTATGACTCCCTTCATAGGGAGCATGGGAACAAGGCCCTATGAAGTAACACGGGTGGGGAGGTATTATTATTTCATTTAAAATAAATAGGGATGTAGTTTACAACTTAATGGGTGTTATACAATATTTTAATGAATGTAAATCATAATTTTACAATGTGCTATAGTTTTTTATTTCTTTTACTCGTCTTTGATTACAAAATTGCCGTTGGATCAGAAAATTATGACCTCATTGCATCTTGCCTTGCACACTCAGGGGGTAATCTGGTCTATGGTGAAGAGGTATGGTGCACAGTGTCAGTAGGTAGGGTATTGTATGTGGAGACAAAGGTCACACATCTGTAAGAGTCAGCAGCAATATATAAGCCCCTGTGTGTGGCTGCAGAGAACAGTTGTGCTGCAGAAGTTAAGTGACTAGTGGTGTCTGCTGGGTGATGTCCGAAGAAAGTTACCCAAAACGGCAAGTCCTTATGTGGTGAACATTAGTGGGAGGTCCAGAGGGAGTGTTTACACAATAAAAAGGGCTAAACAAAATAGAGGTTCTTTCCCTTTTAATTACATTACTTCTGCTAGTGATGGAACAAGACTATTAGTAACTAGGTTCTGAGCTGGCCTTTCCTTTGTCACTGACAATATTAAATTAATTTTTATTCACTAAGTACAAAGATGCTGATGTGAAATTGAAGAACCCTTTTACAAAACACTTCACGTGACTAATCTTATAACTATCCACACATATCTAAAGAAGGGATCCTTGCTTCATTGGCTGTTAAAGTTCGCTGGTGGCTGGCACTCAGCAACAAGTTGATGTTGTCTGTAACAATAAAGTCTTTTGTATAAAAATCTCTTAACTTCATCACGGAGAGCTAGTACTAGATGAGCGGAAATATTGTTAGGCAATGTCACAGTTAACATATGTTTTTGCTGGTCATCCCAAGAAAGTTACCCAAAAAGGCACAGACTGGTAGCTGAAACAAGTGTAAAGAAGAGGCAATGGATAGTGAGACTGACAACCACTGGAATGTATTTTGGAGCAGATTGAAGTTCTGGCAATGAGAAATAGGGGAAAATTGGAAGCAATGTAAAATAGGTTTTCAGGCACAAAAGTGAAACGAAAGCCCTGGATACTGTCAGCTGTTGATGTAAACAAGGTGAGAGATTTATGTGCAGCATTGTGAGTATTCCAAGAATACAAAAACACACAATCTTAGCTGCAACAGATTGGCGTCACTCTGAAGGCAGTGGGGTATAGTTAACAATGTACCATTAGAATCAACTGTGGATCACATAGGCACATCTGAGACGATTCATCCTCATTACTGAGTTTTCTAGAGAGAGGCTAGTTAATGCAGTAAGAAGGGAGATTCAATGCCTGTGACCTTGGCTGGAAAAGACAAGATGTTGAGCTGGTATTTCTGGTAAAGTTTAGCCGTGGACAATTCTCCATCAACAAAAGGATGGTGTTGGTAGTCCAGCAGTAGTATAAGAATTAGACAGGTTTAAATAAATCCAGTAACTAACAACAGCAGTTGCACACCAATATTAATTCACAAAGAACCGAGTTGTTCAAAATATGTTGGAACCAGATTTGTCTTGAGTGTAATACACTCTCTTTCTGAGTGCCCATTCACTAAATAGGTAATGCAAATGCAGGAGCTGCAGAAGGCTGGAAATGTTTGTTGCGAAGAACCAAGGAGTTATTGCAGTTTCTGGCATAATAGTGAGAAACAACCCATAGTGCTTAAGAAGAGGAGGGGTAGCTACACAGTAGTACTTTAACATAAACAATGACACTTTACTATCACAGGAAATAAATGGTTATGCCCTTTGTACAAAATTTCAAACACTTCATCAAAATATAAAAGCATTAAAATACTAAAGTATTAAACATAACATAGGAAAATCAGCACATATACTAATTAATTACAACGTAGCCTAAAATGTGTGTTATTCATCATCACATTGACCACTGACCTGCACAAGCTGTCTGTCACATGCTAGAAGCTGTGTAGAACGTCTGCAATACCTCTGAAGCACCATAAGCAAAGTTGTTCACTCCTCCGTCTGAAGTGGTGACAGGTAAGATATCCTGTCAGGTGTAGAGGTTGATGAGGGTGTAGACGATGAGGAGGAGCGAGAACCCCACCCATGTGGGTGTCAAGCCCGCATTCCTACAGACAGGATCAGCACATGAAGACATCTGCCATCAGGAAAAGGAACCAAAGGTCCCCAGTGCAGAATGACAATGAGTCAGAAGAAATACCAACTCGGCCTGTTTTGGACCTTCAACATCAAATGATAAGACCTTACCATCAAATCCACATAACTGGAAACATGTCAAGAAAGAGAGAGAGGATTTCCCTGGTGAAACATTGCATGGCGAATTAGATGTCATGGATTTCCACTTGGATTCTGACCATGGCCAAAACCAAGGTCACCGAAAGGGACAATACACGATAGTATGGTTTTATTCCTGTTTTTCAGAAACACCAACAAAAACGCAGCCAAACTGTACAGCACCTTCCTACAAAGTGTTGAGCAGAGAAAATGGAAATGAGAAACCATTTTGCACTAATCATGCCACTGGAAGAGGCGCACACACTCAACCAATCACAGTTACCACTAGTCCAACAAGAAAGAGCCAATCAACCAATCAAACCCAAGCATCAGAAAGTGCTGCCAGTCACGATTTATTAAATGGAGAAATATGCTGAGTGCTTTGAAAGCAAAGGTGATAGAATGAAATACCACTTCAATAACAATGAGGACCAATGCATACCGATCAAATTTTTCAAAACATACTGGCTGCCATATTTCTCTTACCAGCCACCTGAACAAAAAGATATGTCGTCATCAAACGAGTTCCTGTGTCAGTAACAGAAGAGGAACTGACACAGGAGAAGAAGCCTTTCCAAAAACAAAAGTACACAAATACAAAACTAGCAGAAGCAGCTCAGAAAAATCTGACAGCTATGTGCCTACTGCAACAACCTTCCTCCTGCCAATTACAATGCAAGGATATGGGACATATAATACTTGCTCTACTCTAGAGTTTGAGCCAAACTCTAGAAAGGAAAGGTGATGTGGACAAAACCAATGTCGCAAATGTCGTTATTTTGAGTGTACCACCAACTATTGTTACGTGCTGGCATTGTGTGTCAAATGCAGTAACAATGCCTATTAAGGCTGTCCCCAACCAGAAATTGCACAACCAGAATACACTAATTGCCATGGAGAAAACATTGCCCTCTTTCATGGGTCCCACAACACAATACAACACAACACCACCACCCATTACCAAATCAAGATTCCTTGATGCCTCAGGACGTCCTATTAAATGATCCATGCTTTTATTCAGGTTGTAAAAATGATCGTTACTTCCCAAATGGATTCAGTATCTCCTCAATATCTTATCAGCAGTTTCAGCATTCTTCTGAAGCAGCACATGTCAAAAGCACCTATTTTCTTCTCGTCTGAACTGTTTATAGCCCACGTTTCAGTTCTGTGCAAGGTTACTCTTGATGCAAATACTTTCAAACCTTTAAATTTATATTCGATGTAAACTAGTTCCTCATTTTCAGAAATGTTTTTCTCGCTCATGCACCTTGCTTTTTCTATTCCCTGTGCGTCATCCACCTCCACTTGTTTTGCTGCCTCAATAACAAATCTCATCTACTACTTTTAATGCCCGATTTCCTAACTTAATTCCATCAGAATCATCTGGTTTAATTGAGATACATTTCATTATCCTTATTTTACTTCTGTTGATATTTATAACCTTTTTTCATGACATTATCCATTCAGTTCAACTGTTCCTCTAAGGCTTTTGCTATTACTGACAGAATTACACCGTCTTCTCCAATATTTAGTTTTTATTTATTTTTCTGTTAACTTTAATTTCCTTTACAAATTTCTCATTTGTATCCTTGACTGGTTGCTCAATGCACAATTGAATAACATCAGGTATTGACAACACTCTCTAACTACCTTCTCAACAACCCTTCATGTCTTTCCATCACAGTCTGGTTTTTATGGAAGTTGTAAATAACCTTTCAGTCCCTGTATTTTATCCATGCTACGTACTGAATTTCAGTGTGTCTTATAGTCAACATTGTCAAATCTTTCCTCAAAATTGATGAGGAGTAAGTTTGCCATCGTTAAACATACCTTCTGAGAGAGGGCCCATCTTGCGTCATGTGTTCCGACATTTGTCTGGAATCCAAACTGATCTTCCCTGAGCTCAGCTTCCATTAGTCTTTTTTTCTTTGATAAATAATTTGTGTCAGTATTTTGCAACTATGATGTATTAGACCAATTGTTCAATAATAGTCTCATCTATCAGCAATTACCACCTTTAGCATTGGGTATTACACTCTTCTTGATCTGAGAGTATTTTTCCTGTACCACAAATGTTGTGTACCCAGTGGAATAGTTTTATTGTAGCGTTTTCTGCCGAGCATCTCAATAATTTTGAGGAAACATCATTTGCTCCAAATGCCTTGTTTAGATTTATGTGATTCAGTGTTCCGTTAATTCAATTCAGTATTTCATTTGTTGTCCAAGGACTTCGATAATCTATCACCAATGATAATCTATCCCCCAAAACAGCTGTCAATGTTAACTCTTACAGTAATAATTCTTAACCAAAGGGATTTTGCTCCAACAAGAATTTACATTCAGATAAATGAACAATAGACAGTGTAAAAAAATTATGTAGCATTTGTAATGAGGAGCACTTGTATGTGGGGTCATAGGGTATCAATGCAGTTAACATATAGTTTTGCAAATTTTTCCCTTTCAAACATTAAGTACAAGTTATAATGATGCAATAATCAGCTGCTGTTGAAATATGTCCAGCAAATGAGCTTTTCTCTTTTCGGTACAGGTAAAAAGAGAAAAAATAATTACAATGGCTTTTGAAGAGTCAGACAACCCAAACAATTCCACCACTCTTATTTTATGAAAGCTATTCATAGGTAGCATGTAGCTTCAGACCTTAGTCAATGAAATGCAAATGTAATTCACTGACCTATTAATTTGGCTAACTCCATATCTTTCAAAATCACATAAGAGATGCACAAGATAATGTTTATTCATGGAAGCATTTTTCCTGCCACTAGCTGGAAATATGACAACATCCCTGAATGTACTTCAAAACACTGTGATCTTTGACTGACTTCATGCAGATGCAGGAAATTATCGTACTACCTTTACTTATTATTTTCTTATCATTATGATTAAATATTCTGAATGGTTCTCACTTAAGTAACGGTAACACAGTTACAGAATTTGGTTTTGAATCCAGGCAACTCGTTCTAGCCTGAAACTACAACTGCTCTCATCTTTTACATTTCAAACTATCCACCTTGCCTGCCTCTGGGGCAAACAGAGATCATTGTCAGGTAGCTCAGTGGTAAAATCTTTACCCTTCAAAGGGAAGACTGTGGTAGCTGTTAGCTGAAATATCACTAGAGACAAGAGTTTTACATCTCTGTAACAAAGTAACACTCAAGCATATTGACAGTCAGTAAAGAAATATTTAGAAAATTTCTCCCTCATAAGTTTCTTTGCTACTTTCATTCAGTACCATGTAGATCTAAAGATGAAAAACCTACAGATTTGCACAGTTGTTATTGCTGCTTTAAGTGAATAATACTAAAAAGAATGTAATTTACTCATAATGTTAATAGTGTAATGGAAGGCTAAAAAACATAATTACTTCACTAAATAAGCTTCATGTTTGCAGTACACATAAGACATAAAGAAATAGCTGTAACAGCTTCTGAAGACTGGGGCTGTACAAATAATGCCTCCTGCCCTTCAGTTATGATTTTTGGGTTGCAATTGATGAGTCTGGATATTGTTTTCTATAAGTACGCTTTATATCAAAATCTAAGTTACAAAAATGTTAAAACTCATTGGGCTATACTTCAGATATTTCAGCTGCAAGTTAATGCGATAGGAGTAGGCTTCACCATCTCCTCAAAACACCATCTTCCCAACTGCTAGCCAGCTCAGCACATCAGCTTAGAGAAAGTATTCTCCATTCACTAGTCTAATGATGAATTGACAACATTGTGCAATATGAGTGGCAACAATGCGATCATGATTTACTTCCTGTTGTGGTTCATAACTGTCCTGTTAAAATCACTTTGTATGTCATTGTCACTAGTGATACACAGTGTAAGTGCTTCTCACTGGTGGTTAATGATTGGGTGTCAGATTTATTATTTGATTCCAGGAAAGTCAATATACACAGAATCTATAACTAATCTCATGTTTAACATTACTAATCATGTCCATTAAACAACAATACAACAATGAGAGTGAAGTTGCTGCATTAGCTGTAGGACCTTATCCCGCTAAAGACCTAAACATTTTGTCTGCTTTTTACTTTTCCTGTTGCCTAGCTTTAAGCATTCAGGTTGAGAACTATTAAGGAAATCTTAGCTCCACCATCTTTAGTGTCTTTGCAATTTCGATATACTACCCCATAGATATAAAGGTGAAAAATTTTAAGAAATTGTGACCTTACATCCTTGTTAAAACCTTTGTTTGCTTATACCTAAACTCACCTTATGTTTTTGTTGGTACACAATTCAGTTGATTGTGCGTGGCATTGAATGATTTAGCTGGGTTTCTTCTTGGATTGACTCACAATCTGAGGTTTGTGTATTTTAGTGGTAATCCTGAAATACCACTCAGGTAGGATCAAGACTTTTCTAGGCAAGGACCACACTGGTCTCTAAAGTGCAGAATATTCTGGCAATATGTTTTTTTAAGTTAGACTTTCTTTGTGAGTGTATCCTGCTAAATTGTAATTCACACAAACACACACAAAACGAACAAACTATATTGTATGAGAGACAAGCAAAGCCAGAAGTAGCCAAAAAGTTATTATTGAAAATGTAATTCAATTGTATTACAACTGAGCATATTTTCATAGTGTTTATTGTTGGTTAGTTGAATATAACTAAAGAGGATAGGCGAGAAATTAATCAACAATAATGTAGCCCCCCATTAATTAAAACTGCCTGACAATGGTAGCACAGTTTTTTGATTCTATGCCTGTAGAGAGCTACTGATTTACACTCATGCTCGTAAATAAAGAATAATGCTGATACATGGTGAAACAATGCTCTGGTGGATGGTTTACGGGTTTAAATCACCTTGGGGTATGACCATGCGGTGCATTTGACCTGCAGTCATCAAATGGTGGTGCTGGCAGCAGTCCACATATGCAGAAGTGTGTTGGTGCAAGCCAGAGTACGGTGCAGAGAGTAAGTGCACAGACGTTTTCATATGTGATTATGGTGACTGTTTGTTGAAAATGGCTCAAAGAACATATTGATGACGTCATGAGAGGTAGAATACTAAGGCGACTGGAGGGATGATCAAACATAGCAGGTTGTAGCATGGGCCCTCCATGTGCCACGAAGTGTGATCTCAAGATTATGGCAATGATTACAGCAGACAGGAAACATGTCCAGGCACTACAGTACGGGACGTCCACAGTGTACAACACCACAACAAGGCCGATACCTCACCATCAGTGCTCGCAGACAGCTATGGAGTACTGCAGGTAGCCTTGCTCGTGACCTTACAACAGCCACTGGAACAGTTGTCTCTAGACACACAGTCTACAGATGACTGAATAGATATAGTTTATTCGTCCGAAGACCTGCAAGGTGCATTCCACTGACCCCGGTGACAGGAGAGCTTGTAAATCCTGGTGTCAAGAACACAGTACATGGATATTGGAACAGTGGTCACAGGTTATGTTCACAGACAAGTCCAGGTATAGTCTGAACAGTGATTCTTGCTGGGTTTTCATCTGGCGTGAACCAGGAACCAGATACCAACCGCTTAATGTCCTTGTAAGGTACCTGTATGGAAGTTGTGGTTTGATGGTGTGGGGTGGGATTATGATTGCTACATGTACACCCCTGCATGTCTTTGACAGGGGAACTGTAACAGGTCAGGTGTATCGGAACATCATTTTGCACCAGTATGTCCACCTCCTCAGGGGTGCAGTGGGTCTTACCTCCCTCCAGATGCATGATAATGCACGGCCCCACTGAGCTGCCATCATGGAGGAGTACCTTGAAACAGAAGATATCAGGCGAATGGAATTGCCCACGTGTTCTCCAGACCTAAACCCCACCGAACACTTCTCGGATGCTCTCGGTCGACGTGTCGCTGCATGTCTTCAAACCCCTAGGACACTCCAGGAGCTCCGACAGGCACTGGTGCAATAATGGGAGGCTATACCCAAGCAGCTGCTTGACCACCTGATCCAGAGTATGCCAACCTGTTGTGCAGCCTGTGTGCATGTGCATGGTGATCATATCTCATTATGATGTTGGGGTACATGCACAGGAAACAGTGGCATTTTGTGCCACATGTGTTTTGGGACAGTTTTCTCAACTTATCACCAATACCATGGACTTACAGATCTGTGTCTTGTGTTCCCTATGTGTCTATGCTATTAGTGCCAGTTTTGTGTAGTGCCACATAGTGTGGCACCACATTCTGCAATTATCATTAATTTATGAGCATGAGTGTAGAAACAAAAGCGTCATCAATCCAGGTTTAATGTACGTTTTTGACCATAAATAAAATTTCTTGATAGTTATTTGATAAGAGGTAAGAAATATAAATGTTGAGGGTGCTAGATCAGAAAAAATGTGCAGTAGGGGTTACTTTCTAGCCAAGTTCCTGACTTGTTACTTCTGTGAAGGCAGCAGAGTGTAGATAGGCATTCTTGTACAGTAACTACAGTAGGTGCAATTTACTTCGATACTTTTTGTATGTTGAGATAGCAAGGCATCTCAGATATTGAAATGGACGCCAACTGCGATGGACACACCTACACACCCCTGGTATGCAGTTCTTAACACAAAACATCATCTTTGTGCAACTACATATGTTTTCTGTGTATAAAGTTCATACTTAGTGGTTAAAAAGTGGTTCAGTCCCCCATGTAATCATGCTGTTTTATATCTTCAGTTATTGACTTTTTTTCCATTTGTTGTATGTTTCTCTATTTCTGGCAAACATGTATAGATACTGAGTTGAAATTTATATAAAATACTGATGTGTCCTGTCCCTTGGCAGTGTAAATAATTTAAGCTTATCACTACATCTAAGTATTCGGATAACCACAAACTCACTCATCAAATCCTTTCAATGAACAATCTGCATAAATGTCCGTTCTGGTGGTCTACCAGTAAAGTACAGGGCTGGAAATTGAGAGGTCATGGAACTCATTCTGTCAGATCACCACTGTCTCTGTTTTCACTTTAATGTAGCCTTAGCATCTGAACGATGTGCGGAATCACCAGAAACAACACAATGCACAGTCCTTTGTTAAATTGTAGCTCCCTTTTCCCTGGCTGCATAACTGGAGTAGGTTAGGAATACCCAACTAACCGAAGTGACGTCCATTGAATGACTTGGAATGACTTGCACCATGGCATTGAGGCAAACAAAACAACAACAATAATAATAATAATAATAATAATAATAATAGTTATTATTATTATTATTATTATTATTACTATTACTATTATTATTGGTAAACAAATTGAAGTTTGTACATAACTCTGAGTGTGAGTCCTCCGTGCACTTCTCAATATTTTAGGTAATTTTTGCCCAGGTGGACTAAATATATCAATAATCTTCACATAGTATGTTGCATGAAAAGGTCAGTATGTCTTTACCACGAAATGTGGTTCAAAAACATAATGATGGAAATGTAGTCGATATCTGGCCTTTGCATTTACACTGCATCATATTTATAAGTAAACCATAAAATAATGGATACTTCCGCCCAAAATCACAAGTGGAAAGCAACACTTCCAGTAGAAATTTCTGCAGCCTACCGTGTTTGCAGTTTGTACAGCTGGGTGTTACGTGATTCTTTTTTAATGGTAACAAAACCTAGTCAAAAGTATACATTGGGTATCCAAGACAGCTATTCGGATTAACAAAGAAATTAATGCAACCAGCAGACTGTAATCAGCCTCTAGACAATCAGAGTTCTCTTTCTGTGTGCAGCATCCTTCTTTATGATACAATCATGAGCAAGTGCTCTGTGAAGGTTGGTGGTTACTTGGAGTGATTCTAGCTTTGGTTGCTAAGTGTCTGTGTTTGAGTCACACATTAGGAAATCGTTTTTGACACACACACACACACACACACACACACACACACACACACACACACACACACACACACACCACTTCACCTGTGGTAATGCAAGTTGGACAGTGTAGGTTTTCACCATGGTTTCGAATCCACATTAAATATGACATCACTTCTCTACCTGCCTTGGGCATTGATGTTTGTGATGTCCTTAGGTTGGTTAGGTTTAAGTAGTTCTAAGTTCTAGGGAACTGATGACCTCAAAAGTTAAGTCCCAGAGCGCTCAAAGCCATTTTGAAACTTTGCTACCTCATTTAGGAGTGTCTGTGTAGGTTGGAATATGACAGAGGTGGGTGTCATGCCAGGTAGAAACTCTGTAAATATTCGCCTCAACTGGGATTCAAAATCTCTCCTTTAGGTGGGTTGACTTGTTTGTGACAATTCATTTCCATCATTCTTTTGTTTCCTCAAGTTTCTGAAATTCTCAAGATCTCCATAAAGAGCACGTATCTCAGTTTGAATCCTGGTCTCCCAAAAAAATATTCATCATGTCATTTCAGGTTGTTGTACGTGCACAGGTGTCAAATGCTTATGATTTTTAACACTTTTCCATGCTTTTTCTACAATAACGTTTGGTACAGGTTTTGATTCACAGTCAGATATGGATCTTTCTGTCACATTGTTTCGTGTTCAACATGCCACTCTTCGTTACTGGTGAAAAGGAATCCGATAGTTAGTGTCTGTTCATATGTAGTCAACAGTTATGGCATGGGCAGGATTTGCCTCTCATTCAGCACAGAAATTAACATCATGTTATGTCCATTTCAGATATGTGACCATCTCGCCACTGGTGAAATAACCCAATTTTTAAAGTGTACTTGTCACCAGAAGTCGACGACAATAGGTCGAATCCCAGTAAGAGAAAAACTTTTTGGTTTCGTTCTTTTATTTTCAGTAATCTCGATATTGGTGAAAATGTAAGATTTCTAACATTTGATTGTGCTTAGTTAGCAATCCAATTAGTTGCTGGGTTCGAGTCCCCATCCAACACAAAACATTATGCCATGTCATTTCAAATTCAAACCAGTGCACACTTTGTTACTTGTGATTGAAACCAGATTGAATACCTTTCGTGGTCAAGTAAGAGGCACAACAGTAGCTGGATCGAAGTCCTGGGTCCCAGTCCAATACAAAAATGTTTGTGATGAAATTTCAAGTTGAACTTTGTGTTTTGAAATGCCTCTTACTGTAATAAATATGAGTTTACAAGCGTCATGGCTATGTCACCTCTAATAACACGTTTTCTCATATTTGCATTATCGTAATATTAATATGCCTCTAGATTGATAGCTATAAATAGCTATCTGTTGTGGTCTGTTGTAATAACGATTTTCTGTAGTCCAATGGCTGTACAGAAAAGAGAGCAGAGGACTTGCGAGATAGTTAAATTATGTGAGTTGCATACAAATGCAATTCATTTCGTTCAATCACTTTTGAGTGAGTTAGCCCATGATTGCCTGGCTATCAAGTGTCCTCAGCACAGTCTTATTCATCACACGGTGTCTTTAGCTTTCATGTTGAAGCAAAATTCTACAGAGATTTTCTGTGGTGTATACAATTTGTTGAGAAGCATTTTCATACTGAACTATGTTGAGATTGCACTGGTTCCCAAGTACAGAAAACCTCAGTTTTCTTTTCTGCAGCTTTTCTGTTGCATTTAGATGTGCCTTATCACCTTTCTCTACCTTTACTGTTGCCATTAAATCCAGATAATGGTGGCGATTTGTCATCTGGATGCAGTCAACCACCAGTCTCCCTGATGAAAAATTTCCTTCTGTTGTGTTGAGTAATTTTATACTTTCCTCAAACTTAACTCTTACATTAACACTTAATAACATACATCGTGTGTGTAAAAGGAAACTACCTGATAGCAATGCACTGTACCTTGAGTGCAATATCACAGTGTTCTTTTTGTGTCTAGAATGTCGGCAAAAATACAACACAAAAAAGTCAAGTGTCACAACGCTATTTCTCTCTCTCTCTCTCTCTCTCTCTCTCTCTCTCTCTCTCTCTCTCTCTCTCTCTCTCTCTCTCTCTCTCTCTCTCACACACACACACACACACACACACACACACACACACACACACACACACACACACAAGGCGCCTAAAACATGATTGTGAATTTTTAAGTTGTGTACTTGAATGGTATTTTTATACCTAAATAGCTACGAAGCACCATCTGTGGCTAAAAAATAACAAGCAAAAGAAACTGTTGATTTTTTATGTTGGGCATAAATGAAGAAATATACACACACACGTCTAGCCTAGCTTTTAACTGCACCAAACAAATATTGGCTAAAATAATACACTAAGAACGCAAGTGCACAGATAAATAGGAATCTGTAGACTGCCAGCATAACTAGCCATCTGAATGAGTGCCAGCCACTAAAAAAATGTTGTCTGTTACATTTTTAGGCCCACACTTAATACAAGGCACAACAGACTCTGACATTAAATATTTCCTCATCTACAATGTTGTATGTACTTATCAAGTGTCAGAACATTAATTCTACTAGAAGGTTACAAAAGTATGTCAACAACACGTGATGCTCATGTCAAGTGTTGCAGTTTTATACCCACATCTAATATACATAAACATTGTTACCATTTCTGTCTGAAAACATGTTACTGGTGGTTTTTGGAATGAGGTAATGTCACTAGACTTTTTACAAGTTTTTGTTAATGCTTCACCTTAGCAACTGCCATTTTAGGGGAAGAAGATAATGTATCACTACTCACACTATAAAAATGTAATCTTTTATTTTATGTATTACACTCCTGGAAATGGAAAAAAGAACACATTGACACCGGTGTGTCAGACCCACCATACTTGCTCCGGACACTGCGAGAGGGCTGTATAAGCAATGATCACACACACGGCACAGCGGACACACCAGGAACCGCGGTGTCGGCCGTCGAATGGCGCTAGCTGCGCAGCATTTGTGCACCGCCGCCGTCAGTGTCAGCCAGTTTGCCATGGCATACGGAGCTCCATCGCAGTCTTTAACACTGGTAGCATGCCGCGACAGCGTGGACGTGAACCGTACGTGCAATTGACGGACTTTGAGCTAGGGCGTATAGTGGGCATGCGGGAGGCCGGGTGGACGTACCGCCGAATTGCTCAACACGTGGGGCGTGAGGTCTCCACAGTACATCGATGTTGCCGCCAGTGGTCGGCGGAAGGTGCACGTGCCCATCGACCTGGGACCGGACCGCAGCGACGCACGGATGCACGCCAAGACCGTAGGATCCTACGCAGTGCCGTAGGGGACCGCACCGCCACTTCCCAGCAAATTAGGGACACTGTTGCTCCTGGGGTATCGGCGAGGACCATTCGCAACTGTCTCCATGAAGCTGGGCTACGGTCCCGCACACCGTTAGGCCGTCTTCCGCTCACGCCCCAACATCATGCAGCCCGCCTCCAATGGTGTCGCGACAGGCGTGAATGGAGGGACAAATGGAGACGTGTCGTCTTCAGCGATGAGAGTCGCTTCTTCCTTGGTGCCAATGATGGTCGTATGCGTGTTTGGCGCCGTGCAGGTGAGCGCCACAATCAGGACTGCATACGACCGAGGCACACAGGGCCAACACTTGGCATCATGGTGTGGGGAGCGATCTCCTACACTGGCCGTACACCTCTGGTGATCATCAAGGGGACACTGAATAGTGCACGGTACATCCAAACCGTCATCGAACCCATCGTTCTACCATTCCTAGACCGGCAAGGGAACTTGCTGTTCCAACAGGACAAAGCACGTCCGTATGTATCCCGTGCCACCCAACGTGCTCTAGAAGGTGTAAGTCAACTACCCTGGCCAGCAAGATCTCCGGATCTGTCCCCCATTGAGCATGTTTGGGACTGGATGAAGCGTCGTCTCACGTGGTCTGCACGTCCAGCACGAACGCTGGTCCAACTGAGGCGCCAGGTGGAAATGGCATGGCAAGCCGTTCCACAGGACTACATCCAGCATCTCTACGATCGTCTCCATGGGAGAATAGCAGTCTGCATTGCTGCGAAAGGTGGATATACACTGTACTAGTGCCGACATTGTGCATGCTCTGTTGCCTGTGTCTGTGTGCCTGTGGTTCTGTCAGTGTGATCATGTGATGTATCTGACCCCAGGAATGTGTCAATAAAGTTTCCCATTCCTGTGACAATGAATTCACGGTGTTCTTATTTCAATTTCCAGGAGTGTATTTATCACATATTCCATTAACCTGTATTGTGATAAATCACAAGGATGTGGAACGAGTCATAATTACATAACACAGATATAATACATGTATATAAAAGTGGCAGAAATGCACTATAAAATGATGAGTAAGCTAGATGGTTAAACTTGAGTCCAAGGTATCGCTCAAGTAACATCAAACAATTACTGAGAAAGAAAATGTAGTACATTGTCCAACTTAAACAGTTGAGTCACAGCAAAACACATTAAAACATAGTTTTAAGAATATAAGTACCAATGGATAGACAATTTAGAAAAAGTTCGTCATTGCTTTATCTGCAGGTACTCATCAAGAGAGTAGAAGGAATTTCCCATTAGGTATTCTCTTAATTTATGTTTAAAAGTAGGTAAGACATAAATGTGAATTTTAATTAACACCGTTTTCCACAAGACTTAAATGTTTCAGACTCCTATAAAAATCATTTTTTGACTTAGTATCATGATCATGACATTCACTATTAGTTTTGAAAAGAGTCTGGTTATTAGAAACAAAGATGAGAGAAAATATGTATTGAGAGGTGACTTAATATTTGTAACTTATTGAACAAATTTCTGCAAGAATACCTTGGATAAACAGTGCTCATGATGCTCACAGCTCTCTTCCGTGCAGTAAACATTTTTTTGGTTAAAGGCTGGTTACCGCAAAATATTAAGCCATATGACACGATAGAATGAAAATAACCAAACTAGGCTGCTTTGATAGTGTCCACATCATGAAAGGGGGTGATTACTCGCAGAGCATAAGTTGCCACACTTAGCCTTCTATGTAGGTCTAGGATATGCACAGACCAGTTAAACTTGCTGTCAATTAGAATGACCAAGAACTTAGGTGATTCACAGCATAGTATATTTAGTTTACAACAGTTTAAGTGACATACTTCATTTTGTTGCTGAGATGTATGAAATTGCATAAACTGAGATTTTTCAAGATTTAGAGTTAGTCTGTTGCACTTAAACCAATGTAGGATGTCAACAAGTACAGCATTATATTTATTTTCTAGGTCATTATTAGTTCGACTTTCAAGTAGAATAGTGGTATCAACAGTAAAATGAGTAAATTTACACTATGTTCTCTACAAAGTGGGAGATCATTGATGAAGACAAGAAAAAGCAAAGGTCCCAAAATGGCCCCTTGAGTCACTCTATACTGTAATGTGCCCCCAATTGATGAGACAAGACTATCATCAACACCATTAATTACACCTTCTGTTTTCTGTTTTGTAGATATTATTCAATCCACCTACCAGTGCCACTTTTCAAGCCATAAGTATTAGCCTTCTGTAAGAGAATGTTGTGGTCCAGACAGTCAATGGCCTTTCACAAGTCACAGAAGATTCCAATAGCAACAATTTATTATTTATTGACTCTAAAATTTCATTTGTGAGATAATAAATATCCTGCTCAGTTGATCTATGATTTTGGAAACCAGACTGGTTTCTTTTGAGTTTGTTGTGGTTACCAAGATGTTCTGCAGTTCTTGTATACATTGGTTTCTTAAATACTTTCGAGAAAATACTTTGTATTGATATTGGGCATTAGTTAGATAAATTGGTTTTGTCGCCCTTCTTGAAAAGTGGTTTCACAATGTCAAGCCTTAATCTCTCTGGGACAACACCTTGCTGCATAAACTCATTAAAAATGTGACACAGGACTTGATATATGTGGTCACTACAGTGGTTTAGAATTTTAGGTCAAATGCTGTCAAAACCAGTGGAATTTTTATTTTTTAAATACTTGATATTATTTTTAACCTCAGTAATAGTGACTGGGGCAACACATATTGGGTCATACATGTTGGGATTAACTCTTTGTAATAAACACATAGCAGCATTTAAGAAACCCGTACAACCTACATATTCTGCTGCAGTTAAGAAATGATTTTTGAATATGTTGGATACAGTTAGAGGATTATGAATTACCTCATCATTAAAGCTTATCTTTATGGTATTAACAGTCTTGTTACTCTTGCCACACTCTCCCTTTATAACATTCCAAACTGTTTATATTTTGTTCTTGGATTTATCAATTTTAGACTTAATATACAAACTCCTGGATTTCTTTATCACCATTTTTCAAATTTTACGATATATTTTATAATGAGACCTTTCAAGGGGATCATTTGACACTCTCAGTGAGCTCCCTCTTAGTCCTACAAGAATCCAAGGTTTACTGGAAGAAACCTCATTGTTCTTTCTGCACGTCTTTTTTGAGAAGGCCATTTCAAACATAGAAGAAAATTTATTTAAAAAAAAGGTTAAATTTAACATTAACATCTGATGAACTATACACTGGAGCCCAATCTATCTGTGTCAAATGGTAATTAAAGGCAGACATAGTTTCAGTGTTTGTAAGTCTATAGGACGAGTAGGTGTGGGAGACTTCATCACACATACTAATGTTATTGACTTTAAGAAGTTCTCCATCATGGTCGGACAGGCCATAAATTACTTTGCTTACACTAGCACTGTTGACTCTACTCTTGTCAATGAAAAAACACACGTCAAAAAAGCTTTGCATCACACTGGTTCGCAGAACTCCTGAAGATAGATCATGACTGTGGATATTGTATCACAGACACAGTCCCTTTGACTGTTCAGAGATGTCACTAAACTTGCCCAAAGATGTAAACAGCCATTCATGAGCAACGCCAATTAGATTGGTGGGGGGTGGGGGATCTGATAGCCGATCAGTTCCAGTCATTCCACCAGGAAGAAGGTACATGGCTCGTGTTATCTGTAGTTCAACCATGCCTAGATGGTCAATACAGCTGTTCGATCACATGCACATTGTTACTTTGTGCCAGGAAGGGCTCTCAACAAGGGAAATGTCCAGGCATCTCTGAGTGAACCAAAGTGATGTCGTTTGGACATGGGCAAGATACAGAGAGATGGGAAGACATGATGCCATGCCTCGCTCAGGCTGCCGAAGGCGTACTACTCCAGTGGATGGCTGCTACCTACAGATTATGGCTGGAGGGAACCGCGACAGCAACACCATCATGTTGAATAATGCTTTTTGTGCAGCCACAGTATGTCATGTTATGACTCATTCTGTATGCAATAGGCTGTATGATGCGCAATGTCACTCCAACATCCATCGCGAGGACCATGTTTCCTACCTTGACACCATGCAGCATGGGCGCAACAACATTCCAAATGGACCGCTCAGGATTGGCATCAATTTCTCTTCACTGATGAGTATTGCATATGCCTTCAACCAGACATTTTGTTAGTCACATGTTTGGGGGCAACCCAGTTGGGCTGAAAGCCTTAGACACTCTGACCAGTGAGTGCAGCAAGGTGGAGGTTCTCCCTTTTGGGGTGGCATTATGTGGGGCAGAAGTATGCCACTAGTGGTCATTGAAGGCGCCTTATGATATGTGAATGCCATCCTCCAACCGATAGTGCAACCATATTGGCAGCATATTTGTGAGGTATTAGTCTTCATTGACGACAATTCACGCCCCTACCATGCACATCTTGTGAATGACTTCCTTCAGGATAACACCATCGCTCAACTAGAGTGGGCAGCATGTTCTCTGAACATGAACCCTATCAAACATGCCTGGGATAGATTGAAAAGGGCTGTTTATGGATGACATGACACACCAACCACTCTGAGGGATCTATGCCGAATCGCCATTGAGGAGTGGGACAATCTGGACCAACAGTGCCTTGATGAAGCTGTGGATAGTATGCCACAGTGAATACAGGCTTGTATCAATGCCAGAACACGTGCTACTGGGTATTAGAGATACCAGTGTGTACAGCAATCTGGACCACCAATCTCTGAAGGTCTCACTCTGTGGTGGTACAACATGCAAAGTGTGGTTTTCATGAACAGTAAAAAGGGCAGAAATGATGTTTATGTTAATCTGACTTCCAGTTTTCTGTACGGGTTACTGAAATCTCGGAACCGAGGTGATGCAAAACTTTTTTTGATGTGCGTGTTATCTAAAAGGCTCCCACAATTTTGTGTAACTCTTATTGCACCAGTTAATCGATGTTATTAACAGCCTAATATTGCTTTTTATATGCTTTTTAACTAGAGCTATATGAGGTTATGCACTAACTGAACTTCCGAGAAAAGCTGTATATTTAATTATGTTTCCAAGACTCTATAAAAAATTTAAACTGTATTTTATATAATCTGTTAGTAAATAAAACCAAGAAACTGATCAGAACACATGACCAAAAAATGACAACTTAGCCAATGTACAAACCAATTGACTAAACATTTAAGAAGGAACAAAGGCGTTTTGACTAGATTCTTGTTAAGACAGAGATGAAACATAAACAGACTTTGGTGGAAGAAGACAGACATGAGAGGATCTCAAAAATACAAACTTTGCACCACCAAAATAAGAAGTAATTTCGAGTACACACACACACACACACACACACACACACAGATCTCTAATTGTGGAGAAAAATCGAACTCTGCTCCAAAATAGAATTGTATTATTTTTCAAAATACACAAGCTGTGTAACAAGTTGTCATGTCAACTGACCATCATTGCCCCACTCAATAGTATCTAAAATTCTTATACTGGAAAACAGTTGTCCTGAAAAATGACTAATACCCTGACATCAGATCACTGTACCGTTTGGCTGACTTTGACATCAAATTAAAGGAGGATTATTGTCGAATTTAAGATATGAGAAAAGAAGTTGTGTACTTCAGTAATTCTCGCCCACAGATGCATTTCATGCTACAGGGTAGATAGGAATAGCACCTATCTGTGTTTGGCAATGTTACGGTTGAACTACTCTGAGTGACCTATAAGTTATGTCAATAGTGTCGACAAGCAAGCAACGTGTATTTTAGTAAGTAATGTAGACAATTTATATGTGGTAAAACATAATTTGAAGTTCCTCCGTGCTGGCCATTGTGACTGTGTGATTCTAGGTGCTTCAGTCCAGAACCATGCTGCTGCTACAGTTGCAGGTTCGAATCCTGCCCCGGGCATGGATGTGTGTGATGTCCTTAGGTTGGTTAGGTTTAAGTAGTTCTAAGTATAGGGGACTGATGACCTCAGATGTTAAGTCCCATAGTGCTTAGAGCCATTTTTGAAATTCCACTATGCCTTGCAAAGTATCAAAGTATGGCGCAGAAGTTGGACTTCGACTGTCAGCAGGTGCTTTAATTTTTCTTGGTTTTCCTATGTGCAAGCCAAGCATATTTTTGTACTGAAGAACTATTAAGTTACATTGGTACCACCCCCCGTGTTTTACACTTGAAATCTTACCTACTTTGAGAAATAGTTCTTTTGTGCAAAGTTCCAATTTGAGTCCGTAATCAGAGATCTGGAACTATTCTTGGAGTGTGTGTGTGTGTGTGTGTGTGTGTGTGTGTGTGTGTGTGTGTGTGTGTGTGTGTAATTTAGATGTTGGGTATAGGAGATACACCTTTTTTTAAATTTTTTGGATAAATATTTCTGAAGATGAAGCAAAAGAAATTGTATGTATACCATTGAGCAAAGCTAAAACTCGTGTTTGGGGGTTACATTGAGATTGGGTACTTCATTTCAATACATGCTAGAATATTCTGCTGTAGTTATTTGGAGACTAGAGAGGGGAGGTGGTGCGGGACATAATTATGTAATACATTCAAGGTCATTGATTGCATTATTGCCCTGACATGTAGGCAACCTAAAGGTTAAATTTGCCCTATTTGATGTACTTTTCCCACTTACCACCAATTTTTTGTGGAACTTCACAATTCCCTTAACTTGGGAATAACTACCCAAGGCCTTGAGGAATGTTTTCAGGTTAATGTTACTACTTCTCCTGAAATGTAATTTTTGTAATGTCAGTGTGTCTGTGTGTTAGACATTCTTTTGTGAGCTCGATATCAAATTTCTTGTAATTTACACAAGCTGCTGCTCATTCTGCCTCTTGATATCGCTATTTTCTTTCACTGGACTGTGCACTGCCAGTTTCCTTAGAATTCAGAAAATTTTTGCTCGATAACTGTGGTCGGCACAGTTTTCTCCATCTGTTTTTCTTGAACCTTTTGTTTGTACACTGTTGTTTTTATTTATTTTGATATTTGATGGCATTTATTTTCTAACTATTGGCTAGGTACTATAGCAGATTGTATACATCTATTATTCAATCTTTCACATTATTTGTGCATAACATAATGAGGATGCTATCCACCTATGTTAATATGTCAGTAAACAACAACTATATCTCTTCAGTAATATTGTAGTGTGTTAGTATATTATAACAATGTTAAGAATAAAGATTATGCTGAACCTCTGTTATTAAAGGTAGATTCTGTGTACCCTGTTGTATATATTTATGGCATTTTAATAATTTTATCACCTAATCTATGGTATAATTCTATCACTTACCTATATCCATACACAAATGTCTACTGCATGCAATGACCTTGGAAAGATATGTAGATATTTGTACACCTCTCACTCAGTTTCAGGCACTAACTTTATGACAGACTCAAGTCTCTAACTGCAGCAGGCAGTAAATTTTATACTGTTGTATTGTCCTGTGAGGCAACTAGAGAAGTTTTTTTTTACATCTGGCACAAAACCAGGAATCTTCATCCTCATCTTTTCTCCTCAGAACACACTGCTTCATTGCCAGTTTAATCAAAGCTACCTTCCCATGTGGCCATGATCTCATGACAGGCTTCACACTTATCCTTCAGCAAACTTCCATAATTATTGGGGGAGGGGGGAGGGGGGAGGGGGAACAATACCTGAGATGGCATAGAAAGAATGTGCTTTGCTTTACTCTTCTTATGAGAGCTGGATCATCTTGCATCTGTGCTGCATGTGTCACATTCTTACAGGTGGCAAGCATTTGGATTTCCTATCGCCATTTCACACTGTTATTCTTGCAGTATTGCATTGCATGCATTTTCCTGTTGTATGCCAGTATCTCTTGTGAGTGGGTCTTTGAGAGGTACTACAAGAGTCAGACACTGCTCTGGACCACAGAATTTTGTATGAGGACAAAATATTATTAAGAACCAAGGTTCATGCTCCTGAAATGAAGAATTACTTGTTCTGGAGTTCCAATCTCACCACACAAGTTTTCACCTTGTTTGTATTATATGAAATGCCTTGTCTACCCATCTGTCTACTGCAGTTCTTTTGTGTATTGCATCTAAAATTATTTCCAGCACTTTTTCTGAATTTTCTCTTCATACCCAATAAATGGCTTATCTTTTTCGAATATCCAACTGTTGTATTCACTTGGAGTCGTAAAAGTATTCACCACTGCGTGCTTTTGAGGGTTAATACCACTAACACTTCCTTCCTGTTAATGAGCTGTGAATGAAACTTGAGCCATCAGGACGGCTTCATGTTACTGCCCAGATGGTATTCTGTACTGAAGAGAGGCAGCACTGATAGCCATGTTCTTAATTATTGTGTCTTTCAGCACTTCTTTGATTTGGTGCGTAAGTCAGGCCGTTGTTGAGATACAGATCAAGACAGCAAAACACCTGTGATCTCTTGATTGACATATTGTTTAGTCATGGCCAGTTCATGTCGTAGAGTTCACCCTTCTAGAGTACGTGAAGTGTTTTATGTACTGTTAGTTGTAGCATGGGCAAGCACTGGCTATGCAACATTGCTAAACCTTCATTACATGTATTCAATGCCTGTTCTGTGAAATCACATGACACCATTGTTAGCAGGTGGTCTGCATGTGATTCAACTTCATTAACTCACAGAATATATCCAGTATTTCAAAAAGGGGCTCCAAATTAATGTCCTAAAAAGTAGATCTGCAGTCAGCTCCTTGTGGGCCCTCCTTTCTGTAGTTACATCCACAGTTGTACTGTGCAAACCACAGTGAGGTGCATGGCAGATGATACATACCATTGTACAAGTATTAGTTTCATGCTGTTCCATTCATGTTTGGAACATGGGAAGAATGATTCTTTCAATGACTTTGTTCATGCGGTAATTCTTCTAATCTTATCGTCATGATCCCTATATGAGTGATAGGTAGGGGGTTGCTGTATATTCCTAGAGTAACCATTTAAAGCCAGTTCCTGAAACTTTGCTAACAGACTTTCTTGGGATAGTTTATATCTGTCTTGATGAGTCTCTTTAAATTCAGTTCCTTTAATATCTCTGAAGAACCAGAGGTTGTACAGAGTTTCAAGGAGAGCATAAGGGAACAATTGACAGGAATGGGGGAAAGAAACACAGTAGAAGAAGAATGGGTATCTCTCAGGGATGAAGTAGTGAAGGCAGAAGAGGATAAAGTAGGTAAAAAGACGAGGGCTGCTAGAAATCCTTGGGTAACAGAAGAAATATTAAATTTAATTGATGAAAGGAGAAAATATAAAAAATGCAGTAAATGAAGCAGGCAAAAAGGAATACAAACGTCTCAAAAATGAAACCGACAGGAAGTGCAAAATGGCTAAGCAGGGATGGCTAGAGGACAAATGTAAGGATGTAGAAGCTTATCTCACTAGGGGTAATATAGATACTGCCTACAGGAAAATTAAAGAGACCTTTGGAGAGAAGAGAACCACGTGTATGAATATCAAGAGCTCAGATGGCAACCCAGTTCTAAGCAAAGAAGGGAAGGCAGAAAGGTGGATGGAGTATATAGAAGGTTTATACAAGGGCGACGTACTTGAGGACAATTATGGAAATGGAAGAGGATGTAGATGAAGACGAAATGGGAAATAAGATACTGCGTGAAGAGTTTGACAGAGCACTGAAAGACCTGAGTCGAAACAAGGCCCCCAGAGTATACAACATTCCATTAGAACTACTGACGGCCTTGGGAGAGCCATTCATGACAAAACTCTACCAGCTGGTGAGCAAGATGTATGAAACAGGCGAAATACCCTCAGACTTCAAGAAGAGTATAATAATTCCAATCCCAAAGAAAGCAGGTGCTGACAGATGTGAAAATTACCGAACTATCAGTTTAATAAGTCACAGCTACAAAATACTAACGCGAATTCTTTACAGACGAATGGAAAAACTGGTAAATGCGGACTTCAGGGAGGATCAGTTTGGATTCTGTAGAAATGTTGGAACATGTGAGGCAATACTGACCTTACAACATATCTTAGAAGAAAGATTAAGAAAAGGCAAACCTACGTTTCTAGCATTTGTAGACTTAGAGAAAGCTTTTGACAATGTTGACTGGCATACTCTCTTTCAAATTCTGAAGGTGGCAGGGGTAAAATACAGGGAGCGAAAGGCTATTTACAATTTGTGCAGAAACCAGATGGCAGTTATTAGAGTCGAGGGGCATGAAAGGGAAGCAGTGGTTGGGAAAGGAGTGAGACAGGTTTGTAGCCTCTTCCCGATGTTATTCAATCTGTATATTGAGCAAGCAGTAAAGGAAACAAAAGAAAAATTCGGAGTAGGTATTAAAATTCATGGAGAAGAAGTAAAAACTTTGAGGTTCGCTGGTGACATTGTAATTCTGTCAGAGACGGCAAAGGACTTGGAAGAGCAGTTGAACGGAATGGACAGTGTCTTGAAAGGAGGATGTAAGATGAACATCAACAAAAGCAAAACGAGGATAATGGAATGTAGTCAAATTAAATCGGGTGATGCCGAGGGAATTTGATTAGGAAATGAGACACTTAAAGTAGTAAAGGCGTTTTGCTATTTAGGAAGTAAAATAACTGATGATGGTCAAAGTAGAGAGGATATAAAATGTAGACTGGGAATGGCAAGGAAAGTCTTTCGGAAGAAGAGAAATTTGTTAACATCGAGTATAGATTTATGTATCATGAAGTCGTTTCTGAAAATATTTGTATGGAGTGTAGCCATGTATGCAAGTGAAACGTGGACGATAAGTAGTTTGGACAAGAAGAGTATAGAAGCTTTCGAAATGTGCTATAGATGAAAGCTGGAGATAAGGTGGATAGATCATGTAACTAATGAGGAGGAGTTGAATAGGATTCGGGAGAAGAGAAGTTTGTGGCACAACTTGACTAGAAGAAGGGATCGGTTGGTAGGACATGTTTTGAGGCATCAAGGGATCACAAATTTAGCATTGGAGGGCAGTGTGGAGGGTAAAAATCGTAGAGGGAGACCAAGAGATGAATACACTAAGCAGATTCAGAAGGATGTAGATTGCAGTAGGTACTGGGAGATGAAGAAGCTTGCACAGGATAGAGTAGCATGGAGAGCTGCATCAAACCAGTCTCAGGACTGAAGACAACAACAACAACAACAACAACAACATAATATCTCTGTGACTCTTTCCCATGGATTAAACAAACCTATAACCATTCATGTTGCCCTTCTCCATTTTCGTTCAGTATCCCCTGTTAGTCCTATCTGGTATGGCATCCACACATTTAGCAATATTCTAGAAATGGCTGCACAAGTGATTTGTAAACAATCTCCTTTGTAGACTCGTTGCACTTTCCTGGGGCACACCTGAAATTATTTCTACATCTAACTGGCACTATCCAAGATAACATGCTTTGTCCTCCCTGCCAAAAATTCCTCTTTTTAGTGACAAATTTCACTTGATCCCCATATGTTTGTACTTTTGAAAATAAGTGCAGGTGTCATACTGAGTCAAGTGCTTATTGGAAATCAAGAAATACTGCATCTGCCCGATTACCTTGATCTAAAGCTTTCTATATGTTATGCAAGAAAGTGCAGTTGGGTCTCACATGATTGGTGTTTTCCAAATCCGTGCTGGTGGATACTGAGGTGGTCATTCAGTTTAAGATATCTCATTCTGTTTGAGCTGAGACTATGTTCCAAGAATCTACAACAAATTGATGTCAAGGATATTGAATGGTAGTTTTCTGGATTACTTCTACTACCTTCATATAGACAGAGATGTTATCTGTGCCAATTTCCAACAACTTGTGCACAGTATTTTGTTCGAGGGAGCTATGATAGATTATAGTTAGAAGAGGGGCTAACTCAGTAGGAAAATCAGTATATAATCTGATAGGGCTTCCATCAAGCCCTGGAGCTTTGCCCAGTTTTCATGATTGCAGGTGTTTCTCAACATCACTAACACCAATACTTTTCTCATTCATCTTTTCAGTGGTACGAGGATTAAATTGGTGGCAATTCTCAAGTGTTTTCCTTTGTAAAGGAACATTTGAAAATGGAGCTAAGCATTTCAGATTTTGCTTTGGTACCCTGAATATGAGTTCTTCATTTCAGTATCTCATTCACTAGGTATTGGACACTAACTTTGGTCTCACTAACAGCCTTCACATACGACCAGAATTTTTTGGGTTCTGTGGAAGATCACTTGATAGTATTCTGCTATGGTAACCATTGCCATCTTGATAGGCAAAGGTGTTTCATTTAGCATCTCTATATCTATAGCCCTATGCTTTATTTTACACATATGATGCAGTAATCTCTGCGTCCTTAAAAGTTTCATTACAGTTAGGGTATACCATGGATGCTCCCTCCCATTATGAACTGTTTGACTGGGTACATATCTGTCCATTGTGTATTTAACTATTCTTTTAGCCTTGAGCCAGAGTTCCTCTACATGCTCCTACCCTGTGCTGAAAGTTTCAAGTTACTCATTCAGATGTGACATTACCGATTTTTTATTCGGTTTATTAAACATTTATATCTTTGTGCTTGTTTTAGTCGTCCTTTGTACTTTGGTTATCATTGTTGCCACAACCGCGTCATGGTCACTGATACCGGTTTTGATGAGGACATCCTCAAAGAGATCAGGTTTATTTGTTGCCATTAGATCCAATATATTTCTGTCATGAGTGGGGTTCCTAACTATCTGCTGTAGGTAGCCTTCAGAGAAGGCATTTAGTAAAGTTTCGCAGGATGTCTTATGTCCATTACTAACAAAACTAACTTTCCCAATTAATTGTTGGATGATTAAAGTTTCCACCAGTTATTACAGTATAATTAGGGGACTTGTTTCTTTGTTTCTTTGTTTCTTTGTCTGATCTCAAGTTGTCGATTAATCTGTTAAGTTATGCTCAGATTATTTTCTCAGCCAGAACAAACATTTACACCACAGTGTGCACAAATGTGTATCTGCCTGTTCTCTTTCACAGTCATTGTTAGGGAGTCTACAGTTCCTTAGGAACATAAAGAAGACTTCTTAAAGTGTTTCATCACATACAAAGTCATGAGATCCTTCAACCCTTAGTCCCCAATGCTCTCTTTCTCTATTATTATGATAAAAAAAAGGAAGAACGAAAACCTCAGCATATCATCATAGGCTGTAGCATCAATATTCCATGCAGTAGCACATGAATGAATTATGACCACATTCATGCAACAATAAACTATACCCATGTACTTGCTGCCACAATGTTGTACATCTTTTTTTAATTGAAAAGTCTTTAAATAAATACGCATTTCATCTTTGTGGTTCATCTTTGGATTATGTATAGGGATAGGAGGATAAGCAAAAATTAAGGCACAGTCATAGTTTGTATAATTCTAAGTCCTTCCAGACTAACAATGTAAGGGGAGGCCACTTGTGGACTGAATTCAAAGGAATAGTACCAACAACAATTGAGAGGTTTAAACTAAATAAATTAACTAAAGACACAAAATAAGTCTGAAAAATGTTCAACTACATCTTTATGGGTACTCTGCAAATCACACTTAAATGCCTTGTGGAGTGGCTGAGCAGTTTGAGGCGCCTTGCTACAGATTTTGTGACTCCTCCCTCAGGCATTGGTGTGTGTGTTGTTCTTAGTATAAGTTCGTTTAAGTTCTACATCTACATTTATACTCCGCAAGCCCCCCAACGGTGTGTGGCGGAGGACACTTTACGTGCCACTGTCGTTACCTCTCTTTCCTGTTCCAGTCTCGTATGGTTCGTGGGAAGAACGACTGACTAAAAGCCTCCGTGCGCGCTCTAATCTCTAATTTTACATTCGTGATCTCCTTGGGAGGTATAAGTAGGTGGAAGCAATATATTCGATACCTCATCCAGAAACACACCCTCTCGAAAGCTGGCGAGCAAGCTACACCGCGATGCAGAGCGCCTCTCTTGCAGAGTTTGCCACTTGAGTTTGTTAAACATCTCCGTAATGCTATCACGGTTACCAAATAACCCTGTGACGAAACGCGCCGCTCTTCTTTGGATATTCTCTATCTCCTCCATCAACCCGACCTGGTACGGATCCCACACTGTGATGAGCAATACTCAAGTATAGGTCAAACGAGTGTTTTGTAAGCCACCTCCTTTGTTGATGGACTACATTTTCTAAGGACTCTCCCAATGAATCTCAACCTGGTACCCGCCTTACCAACAATTAATTTGATATGATCATTCTACTTCAAATCGTTCCGCACACATACTCCCAGATATTTTACAGAAGTAACTGCTACCAGTGTTTGTTCCGCTATCATATAATCATACAATAAAGGATCCTTCTTTCTATGTATTCGCAATACATTACATTTGTCTGTGTTAAGGGTCAGTTGCCACTCCCTGCACCAAGTGCCTATCCGCTGCAGATCTTCCTGCATTTCGCTACAATTTTCTAATGCTGCAACTTCTCTGTATACTACAGCATCATCCGCAAAAAGCCACATGGAACTTCCGACACTATCTACTAGGTCATTTATATATATTGTGAAAAGCAATGGTCCCATAACACTCCCCTGTGGCACACCAGAGGTTACTTTAACTCCTGTAGACGTCTCTCCATTGATAACAACATGCTGTGTTCTGTTTGCTATAAACTCTTCAATCCAGCCACAGAGCTGGTCTGATATTCCGTAGGCTCTTACTTTGTTTATCAGGCAACAGTGTGGAACTGTATCAAACGCCTTCCGGAAGTCAAGAAAAATAGTATCTACCTGGGAGCCTGTATCTAATATTTTCTGGGTCTCATGAACAAATAAAGCGAGTTGGGTCTCTCACAATTGCTGTTTCCGGAATCCATGTTGGTTCCTATAGAGTAGATTCTGGGTTTCCAAAAACGACATGATACTCGAGCAAAAAACATGTTCTAAAATTCTACAACAGATCGACGTCAGAGATATAGGTCTATAGTTTTGCACATCTGCTCGACGAGCCTTCTTGAAGACTGGGACTACCTGTGCTCTTTTCCAATCGTTTGGAACCTTCCGTTCCTCTAGAGACTTGCGGTACACGGCTGTTAGAAGGGGGGCAAGTTCTTTCGCGTACTCTGTGTAGAATCGAATTGGTATCCCGTCAGGTCCAGTGGACTTTCCTTAGTTGAGTCATTGCAGTTGCTTTTCTATTCCTTGGACACTTATTTCGATGTCAATCATTTTTTTCGTTTGTGCGAGGATTTAGAGAAGGAACTGCAGTTTGGTCTTCCTCTGTGAAACAGCTTTGGAAAAAGGAATTTAGTATTTCAGCTTTACACGTGTCATCCTCTGTTTCAATGCTATAATCATCCCGGAGTGTCTGGATATGCTGTTTCGAGCCACTTACTGATTTAACGTAAGACCAGAACTTCCTATAATTTTCTGTCAAGTCGGTACATAGAATTTTACTTTCGAATTCACTGAACGCCTCACGCATAGCCATCCTTATGCTAACTTTGACATCGTTCTGTTCTGTCTGTTTGTCTGAGAGGTTTTGGCTGCGTTTAAACTTGGAGTGAAGCTCTCTTTGCTTTTGCAGTAGTTTCCTAACTTTGTTGTTGTACCACAGTGGGTTTTTCCCGTCCCTCACAGTTTTACTCGGCACATACCTGTCTAAAACGCATTTTACGATTGCCTTGAACTTTTTCATAAACACTCAACATTGTCAGTGTCGGAACAGAAACTTTCGTTTTGATCTGTTAGGTTGTTAGTTTAAGTAGTGTGTAAGTCTATGGACCTATGACTTCAGCAGTTTTGTCGCTTAGGAATTCACACACATTTGAACACTTAAATACATGGTAGAGGGTTCATCGAACCACCTTAACACTAATTCTCTATTATTCCACCTTGAACAATGCATGGCAAAGATCAACACTTGTGTCTTTCCTTGCAAGCTCTGGTCTCCCTTTGTTATTCTGATCGTTGTCAACAAAATACTATCACACTTGGAGCAGGAAATTGGTAACTGAAATTTCGTCAGGACATCCTGCCATAATCAGAAACACTTTTGTCTTAATGGTTTTCACACCAAATTCTGTATCATGTGTGTGACACTCTCTGCTCTATTTCTCGATAATACAAAACGTGCTTGGCTTCTTTGTGCTTTCTTGATGTACTCCATTAATCCTATTTGATAAGTATCCAACAGCATGCAGCAGCACTGCAAAAGAGAATAGACAAGTGTAGTGTAGGCAAGTAGAACACATTGTTTGATTAGCATTCAGTAGAGCATTTTCTGTGTGTTCTTTCCAATTTAACTTGTTCATAATTTTAATTCCTGGGTATTTAGTTGAATTTACAGCCTTTAGATTAGGTTGTTTTATTGTGTAACAAAAGTTCAACGGACTCTTTTTTTAGCACTGATTTGGATAACTTCACTCGTTTCATTATTTAGCTTCAATTGCCAATTTCCGCACCATACAGATACTTAAATCGTTTTCCTTGCAGAAACAACGAAAAAAGCATGCCAAATTTAAACGAACGCAGAATCCAGAAGATTGGCGATCTTTTACAGAAGCTCAAAGTTTAGCGCAGACTTCTTTGTTTCATGCTTATAATAATTTCCATAGTGAAACTTTGTCTCGAAAAGTGGCATAAAATCCAAAAAGTTTATGGTCCTATGTAAATTATGATAGTGGCAAGACACAATCAGTGGTTCCTCTGCATGATAGTAATAGAAATACCATCAATGTCACTGATGCTAAAGAAGAGCTTTCCAAAATTCCTTCACTAAATAAGGTACCAGACTTCAAATCAGGAACAGCTGCCAACATGAGTAACCTGGAAGTAGTTGTCCTCAGAGTAGCGAAGCCACTTAAATTACTTAATGAGTCTACTGGTCCCGATTTTATACGAATTAGGTTCCTATCAGAGTATGTTGGTGCAGTAGCTCCAAACTTATCAACCGCTTGCTTGACGAAATTTGCATAGGTCACACCTATATTCAAGAAAGGCAATAGGAGTAATCTACTAAATTATAGGCCAGTGTCATTAATGTCGATATGCAGCAGGATTCTGGAACATTTATATAGCGTTCAAACATATGATTTACCTCAAACAGAATGTTCTTGACACATAGTCAACATGGATTTAAAAACGTCATTCTTGTGAAACACAAATAGCTTGTTACGCACATGAAGTGTTGAATGTTATCAACAAGGGATTTTAAATTGATTCCATATTTCTAGATTTCCAGAAGGCTTAAGATACCATACCCAACAAGCAGCCTGTAATCAATTTGTGCGCTTATGGAATGTCGACTCAGTTACGCAACTAGATTCATGATTTCCTGTCAGAAAGGTCTCATTTTGTAGTAATGGACAGAAAGTCGTGGAGTAAAAGAGAAGTGACTTGTGGTATAGGTCCTCTGTTGTTCCTTATCTATATAAACGATTTAGGAGACAATCTCAGCAACTGCTTTAGGTTTTTTGCAGGAGGCGGCGGCAGTGGTGGTGGTGGTGGTGGTGGTGGTGGTGGTGGTGGTGGTGGTGGTGGTGGTGGTAACTCTTGATGTCATCGGTCCCTAGGCTTACACACTACTTAATCTAACTTAAACTAACTGACGCTAAGGGCAAAACACACACACACACACACACACACACACACACACACACACACACACACACACACACACACACACCTGCCCAGAGGATGACTCGAACCTCTGATGGGGGTAGCTGCACGAAAGTGGCAATGCATCTCAGACCTGCAGCTACCAGGTGCACCAGTTTGCAGATGATGCTGTCATTTATCGACTAGTAAAGTTATCAGAAGATCAAAACGACAAAGAAAATATATCTGTATTGTGTAAAATTTAGCAATGCACCCTAAATAATGAAAAGTGTGAGGTCATCCAAGATTGCTCAAAGGAATCTATTAAACTTAAGTTACACAATAAAGCAATCATACCTAAAGCCCATCAGATTAACTAAATACCTAGGTATTGCAATTACAAACAACTTAAACTGAAAAAATATAGAAAATTCTGTGGGGAAGACGAAACAAACACTGTGTATTATTGGTAGATGCAACAGATCTATTAAAGGGACTGCCTACACTACACAATGAAGTACAGCTGACCAGTGTGGGATCCTTACCACAAAGGATTAATGGAACACATCAAGAAAGTTCAACGAAGGGCAGCACATTTTATACTATGGGGAAATAGGAGAGAGATTGTCACAGACATAATATAGGATTTCGGGAGGAAATCCTTACAACAAAGACGTTTTTCGTTGCTGCAGTACTTTCTCAGGAAATTTGAATCACCAACGTTTCACACAAACCTACTTAGGGGGAAACGATCATCATCATAAAATAATTGAAGCCAGACCTCACACAGAAAGACGTAGGTGTTAGTTTTTCCATGTGCTGTTAAAGAGTGGACTAATAGGGTATTAGTGTGAAGATGGTTTTGTGAACCCTCCGCCAGGCACTTATGTGTGAGTTGCATAGTATCCCTGTAGATGTAGAATTAGAAATTTTTACTGAATTTAAATTTTTCCTTTTACAGTGTACTAAAAATAATAAAACTGCTTGTGCTAGACTCAAACATGCATCAAATCAGATGGACCTGCCGAGACCTCCTTTTTTCAAATTGTAAAAACCATCAAATTGCTCTGAGCTACATTGAAGCATGTGTCAGATGAAATGAACCTGCAGAGATCTAGTCAAAAACAACTAATGTAATGTGTAACTGCAGGTATGAATACAAAATAAATAATCAAAATGAATGAGAAATATATAAGTGAAGTCACCAGCAGGCCAGAATGGTTAAATGGTAGGACCACACTCACACTCACACTGTACACAGTAGTGGCAGTGTAACGTCACAGAAGGAATATGAAGCGGCCACACAGCTGAGCAGCGGAATGAGGCTTGCATATAGTGTCTGTGGAGGACATACATAGGCAGCGCTCAAAGCAGTTGTGTGACCAGTGTGATGCTTAATGCTTACAAAAAAGGTCCAATAACGATTGGTTCACTAAAATAAAATTAAGTGATTGCAAATAATCAGAACACTGTTGCCCACAGAGAAACCTCTAAATTACTCCAATTGAAGCAAATAGTAACATCAGCCATAACTAAATAAAACTGTAAGATAAGCATCAAGGATGGACCTCATTCCAATAACTGAGGATAGAAAAATTTGTTAAAACAGCAACTCCCGACTTGACTTTAAAGATATAATCTCAGGAATGTTCACTTCAGGGGAAGTTAATAAACTGAAATGGAACTCACTAGAAGAAAATAACGAAACTTGTGTAAAAATCTTAAGAACTGCTGATAGTGGCCGTGATTTCTGCTAGTGAATCAGTCAAAAATTGTTCGTTGATAGTACATGTGTACTCTAGGATTTCTAACTCTTCCAAAAATCAAGCTTTTTGCCTTTCTGAGCTCAACATGATATGCAGAGATCATAAATTGGGGTGACTGGTCCCCTGCAGACTCCCAATGTCCAGCAAATGTAGGATTCTACTTTACGTAATGTTTTTGTTTAACAAATGCTTGCTAGATCTCATGCTAAATATTGTTCCAATTCGGCAGACAATGTAGGTTCATCTGGTTAAATGTGTGCTTAAGTCCAGCACAGAGCCATTTTATGGTTTTTAAAATTTTGAAAAGGGAAAGGCCTCGGTGGGTCCATCTGATTTTGACATATGCTCCAGTCTAGCACAGAGCTCTTTTATTGTTTCTGATCTATATTGTAAGAGGGAAATTTGGAGGACAGGTAACAATTTCTGATTTGCATTTAGAATTTGGAAGTAGGACCATACCCTAATTTTTGTTTATGTTGTTATCCCAATAGATGATCTAAATATGGCAAACGACAGCAAAATGCATTGTTATTGAAAGACTAAGTTGCAAAACAATGTTTTTCATTCAGATTTTCTACTTATGGTTGCTGTAACAGGTGGTCTAATGAAATGGAAGATATTTACGAATTGTAGATAAAAACTAATTGTGAGCTTGCTGCTTCAAGGTACCATATTATGTATAAACTGAACTTGTTCACTGAGTGCCACGTGGCCAAGTACTGATAGTTTGATTATATTACCAGTTATTGGGAAGATTTCATTGTGGGTTCTCCATTTAGAGCTAAAAATGTTTGCTGTAAGTAGCTAAAAAATCATGTGAAGTGGTGAATGAAATTTTTTCATAAACAAGACTTCTGAAAAACGGCCTGTTTAACTAAATGAATGCTTTATTACTAGCACATCATCAGTATGAATGCAGTTCTGTGCTACACAAGCTGACAAATCAATATGGAGATTCCACCTGCAAAAAATAGTCTCAACTCATAAATTGTGAATCAGTGTGTATTTCTTTATGTGCATGCCATAAATTCACTATCCATTCCAACTAAGAATTTTTGAATCTAAAATAATGTTTTTCTGTATACACAAAATTAAGATATTTACTGCTCTTCTGTTTATTCTTCAGATTGATTAAAACCACTGGTGAAGAAACATGTCTGCAGGGAGCGACTGCTGATGACCTGGACATTGCTGCAGAGAGATCAGCATGTTCTGTAGGAATTAGAACACTGAGGCAAGTTTCTTCCTCTCAGGAGCAAATTGCCTTTTGCTCTAGTAATAATTACAATTTTGAGGAAAATGTCTTCACATGTAGTTCATGCCAGCAGTCGTTTTCATCAAAATACAGTCTCACAATGCATGTATTCATTCACATTGATGGAGTAGAGCCACCTGAGAATATCTGTATGTGGTGTGGCAAAGTATTCACCTCCCATGACAGCCTCAGCAAGCATTCTGTGGTGCAGAAGGTGAAAAGTCAAGGGAAATGTGATCAACAAAGCACTCTTTCTGATGAATATGATAGTCTCCAGTTCTGTGAAGTAGTGTCCACTGCCAAGACACCACACACATTTGAGTTTTGTGAGGAGCCGTTCACTCCATCTGCTCAAGCCAATAAAAATATATTAGCATACACTGTCGAGAGGCCATATAAATGTTCTGTCTGTGGGAAGTCTTTCACTGCGTCTGGTTCTCTCAAGAAACATATCTTACTACACACTGGTGAAAGACGTCACAAATGTGATTTTTGTGGTAAATCTTTTACACGGGTTGATTGTCTGAAGACACATGAATTAACACATGGCGAAAAAACGCACAAATGCGAAATCTGTGGAAAAGCCTTTACTCAGTCTGGTCACCTCAAGAAGCATGAATTAATACATACTGGCGTAAAACGACACAAATGTGGTGTCTGTGGAAAATCCTTCACGGAGTCTGGTACTCTCAAGAAACATGTATTAACACATACTAGCGAGAGACCACACAAATGTGTTGTCTGTGGGAAAGCTTTCATTCAGTCTAGTAGCCTCAAGAAGCATTCAGTACTACATACTGGCGAGAGTCGACACAAATGTGACGTGTGTGGTAAAGCCTTCCATTACTTTTACCATCTCAAGCACCATGCATTAACACACACTGGTCTGAAACCACATAAATGTGACATCTGTGGTAAATCGTTCACAGAGTCTAGCAGTCTCAAAAAGCACGAGTTGATTCATACTGGCGAGAGACCACACAAATGTGTTTGTGGGAAATCTTTCACTGAGGCACGTCATCTTAAGCAGCATTTATTAACACATAATGGCTTGAGGCCATACAAATGTGACATTTGTGGAAAAGCCTTTAATCACTTGTATGTTCTCAATAGGCATGTGTTAATACATGTTGGCGAGGGAGCACATAAGTGTGATGTCTGTGGGAAATCCTTTAGACAGTCTAGTAATCTCAAGAGGCACGCTATAATTCATACTGGTAAAAGGGCACATAAATGAGATGTATGTGGGTCAGCTGTTATTCCATCTAATGGTTTCAAAGGCACACATTAATAGACACTGATGAGAGACCAAACGAAACTGGCACCTGTGCAAATGCCTTTCCCTTACTGGTTATCTTGGGAAGCATGCTGTAATAAATAATTACATGACATTATATAAATCTGATAACCATAGGGAATGAAATAGGTGTTATTGATGATATTAATAAAAAAAAACATTCTTTTATGAGATTCGTTTCCTGTATGAATTAATGCCTAAATTGCCCGAAATAAGTAGTATATGTTGGAGAAGTGCTGTGGTTCTAAGACTGTTAGCTGCAGTGTCAGATTTCTTACAGCTAATATTAGGTTAGGTCAATAGATCAGTTAATGTGCGGGGTGTATTACAGAGTTAAGAGTGAATCGATTAGCACGGCTAGCATTTTGTTTGAAAGTAATAGTCTGCATGGTGTAGAGGAGAAATGTGAATACTGTGAAAGATATTTCTTTGGAGACATTTAAAGGCTACAGATTTGTGTTTAGTTAACAATATTTACACAAATGAACATTTATCATCTTACTTGTGTAAATGTGCAGATATTGTAAAAAACAAAGAATAAGAATCGTGTAAAAACTATTTTGGTGAAAGAAGGCATTTAAAATTGTGTATCTGTATGTATTAAGTATTTGTTTCATATCTGCAAAATTATGCTGACCCCTTGAAAGTTAACAATATATTTATACCAGATTTTTCAGTTCTTTTAAATAGGGTGATTTATTAGGCTGTACTCTAGTAATATAGTTTTTCATATTCAGAAGAAAAATTCATTCTCAGATGTTCATTTGAGGTATTTTTTAAAATATCATTGAAGCAGCCTGAATGGTATCTGTAATTTAGTTCATGGACCAGATATAATGCAGATGCATCTTTTATGAAGGTGTGGATGATGTAGCCAACTTGCATATTTTGTGAAATTGAATTCATTCTTTGAGTTTGTAGGTATGTTTACAATATTTAACATATTTTATCAGTCCCCTGTGAAATATTGTGTCATTACTTATGTATGTTATGAACTGCAATTAAATTATTTTCATGTATTTGTAATTTTTGTTTTATAATTTTCTACTGACATTTGTTTCTTTAGTTTTTTCCACACACATCAAAAAAAGTTTTGTATCACAGTCACAGTCACAGTCCGTTAGACTGTTGAGAGATGTCACTAAGCCCACCGAAAGATGTAAACAACCATGCATGAGCAGCATCTGTTAGACGTAAAGGGTCCAACAGTTCTAGTAATTCCACCAAGGAGGTGGTACATGTCTCGTGTTGTCTGTAGTTCAACCTAGTACCATGGTTCGATAGTGTCCACAGAGTTGCTTTGTGCCAGGAAGGGCTCTCAACAAGGGAAGTGTCCAGGTGTCTCAGAGTGAACCAAAGCAGTGTTGTTTGGACCTCGCACTGGCCACCCAAGCCGTACTACTGCAGTTGATGGCTGGTACCTACAGATTATGGCTCAGAGAAATCTTGACAGCAACACCACCATGTTGAATAATGCCTTTCATGCAGCCACAGGATGTTGTTACGATTCAAACTATGCACAGTAGGCTGTATGATGCACAACTTCACTCCCGATGTCCTTGGCAAAGTACATCTTTGCAACCACGACACCATGCAGTGCAGTACAGATGGGCTCAACGACATGCCAAATGGACTGCTAAGGATTGGCTTAATGTTCTCTTCACTGATGCGTGGCACATATGCCTTCAACCACACGATCATGGGAAACATGTTTGGAGGCAACCTGGTCAGACTGAAAGCCTTAGACACACTGTCCAGTGAGTACAGCAAGGTAGGGGTTCCCTGCTGTTTTTGGGTTGCATTATGTGGGGCTGACATACACTGTTAGTGGTCATGGAAGGCAGCAAAATAGCTGTACGATATGTGAACATCATCCTCCTACCGATGGTGCAACCATATCAGCATCATATTGGCGAGGCATTCATCTTCATGGACGACAATTCACATCCGCATCATGCACATCTTGTGAATGGCTTCCTTTAGGATGGCGATATCACTCGACTAGAGTGGCCAGCATGTTCTCCAAAGATGAACCCTATCAAACATGCCTGGGATAGATTGAAAAGGGCTGTTTATGGATGACATGACACACCAACCACTCTGACGGATCTATTCTGAATAGCCATTGAAGAGTGGGACAGTCTGGACCAACAGTGCCTTGATGAACTTGTGGATAGTACGCCACAATGAATACGGGCATGCATCAATGCAAGACGACATGGTACTGGGTATTAGAGATATCGGTGTGTACAGCAGTCTGGACCACCACCCTCTGAATGTGGTACAACATGCAAGGTGTGGATTTGATGAACAATAAAAGGGCAGAAATGATGTTTATGTTGATCTCTGTTCCAATTTTCTGTACAGATTCCAGAACTTTCAGAACCGAGGTGATACAAAACTTTTTTTTTTTCATTTGTGTATTTAACCATTCACACAGTAACAGTTAATATCAACTCTACATTAATTCAGAGGACTCCAATATTGTTGCTCTATTACATTAATTTTAATCCTGATTTATTTCCTTATGTATTAACCATTAAATTTAGCTATAGGAAATTTCCTTTGTTCTCAACTGGAGGTAACAATCCCATGGTGTCAACGTTTGATATTTTCAGAATGCAGGATACATTTAAAAAAGGATGAAGCAGCTTTTTGTGTCAAGTGCTATTCTTCAGATTAATGCATACCACAAGATTTTTTTTTGTTTTGTTTTCTTATTCAGATAAATGTAAATGTCATGTGGCTAGGGCCTCCCGTTGAAGAGACCATTTTCTGGGTGCCAGTCTTTTCATTTTACGCCACTTCGGCAACTTTCGCGTTCAATGGGAATGAAATGATGATGATTAGGACAACACAAACCACAGTCCCTGAGTGGAGAAAATCTCTGACCCAGCCGGGAATCGAACCCGGGCTCTCAGGATTGACATTCTGTTGCACTGATCACTCAGTTACTGGGGGTAGACTACTTATTCAGATAAGGAAGAACTATTGGATTGTTTCATACTTGTTAGTCTTTCATCATTATTTGTGGATAATACATAATTATTTCATTTTAGCATGTTTTACTTTTCTTTACCGTCCAGTGGTGGTATTAACACTTTCAGGCTACCTTATTCCTTTGGGATTTCTTTTACAACAGTGTAACATTGCTTTATATGAAAATGTCATGCATTTGAAGAAGCCAGAAAACTTCTTTTCCCTGAAACAACAGACGTATTCTGAAAAAAACAGGAGCTGGTGATCATTCAGTATCCAACTACCAAATGTGATCACGTTTATCTCTTCTCTTACTCCTTCTTCCTTCTCCTAGTACTGCCAAATTACTTATCTGTCATGTAATGCATCTTATGACAGGTAGAATGTCATTTTCTAGGCTTGGGTGTAACAATATTGGAGCATTACATGGTGCTTCCATAATTTCCTGAAAGTCTTGTGTACATTTATCTGCCCTGACCATGCACTACTTCTCTTTTACATTTCATGCAGCACTCTACTGTTCAGCACTTTGTCACCTAAGAGTCCTCAGTAGAATCTGTAGGAGTTGAATAAACTCTTAAGGTGTTGTATTGTCTATTGGTAATGGAAATTCCTTTCTAGCTCTCAATTAGGATGGATTCGACATTATACCATAAGTGTAAATTACAAAAGTTAATTTCCTATTGTCCAGACATGGATTTTTGAAAATTCAAATAGGCCTCCACCAACTCTCACTTCTCACATACTTCTTTTACAGTCTCCAAATGTCCTTTCCGGTTTTCACTAGCTATTAGCTAATCATCAGTGTAAACTGCAACTTTCTTCAATAACTTTTCTTCAAGCATTGTTTTTAATGTCTGAATGAGCGCAAAAACAGATTCATGGAAACTGAAAGATAATGGCCCATACTGGTAACAACAGCCTTCATATAGAAATGCCATGAATGGTCTCGATTTGAGATAGAGCAAAACCTTGTGGCAGTCATGTGTTAAGTCTAAACTTGTGAAGATTCCTGATGGTTTGAATTTCTGAAATATTTCTTCTATATTCATTGGTCTCTCTCATCCCTGCTCAAATACTTTATTTGCTTGGCATGCACCCAAAAACCAGATGATTTTTTCTATTTTTCTTAGGAACAAGTACGAGGGGTATGTTATATTGATTCCTGGCCCATTCAATCACACTGGTGACGGATCTTTTGCTATTACAGACGAATTTCCACGTTTTTTGCAAGATATTTGAGGTTCTTCTATCTTTATTTCAGGCTGTGCCTCCTGAAACTACTGCCTGTTTCCTGCTTGGTAATTCATTGTTTGAGTTGCATTGCACATTGATTGCCAAGACTCATATTCATTCCAGCACACCCCACACCTGTCTTCTCCTCATATCTCCATTCTCATAGTTTGATTGACCATAATTGTGCATCCTGCACAAATCTTCTTCGCAGCTGTCATTTCTCATTCCTTGTAGCTTTGTTGTGTGTAACCTCCATGTCCTCTACACCTCTGCCTCCAACCTTTGCTTCTTTGTTCTACTTCTTGCCTTTCTGGTGGTCGTCTTTCAGTATCAGAAGTGTTCCTGAATGTTTCCGTCAGCCTCTCCTCCGTCCCCATTTGCATGCCTATCATATGTGATTGTGCTTGTGAGTATGTAATCATCCGCATGAGATAGCTACAGAGATCTTGCAGCAATTGCTGTATTACCCACTGGACAACCATTCTCTCATCAAACACGGCATGGTTTCTTTCAGGTTTAGAACAGGTTCATTCAACCTTTTATTACATGGGCAGCTACAGATTGATGTTAGTATGTCATGTTACTTATTTTTGAACCACTATTTGTCAAGAAACATTCTCTTGAATTCCCCATATGACATACGTTCTCATTCAACTCATATGCCCCAGTTACAAGCTCTGAGTGATTCACTATATAATTTATTTTTGTTTCTTCATCCCAACTGCCCTCTAACAGACCTAAAAAGTTTTTAAGGGAAGCTGCTGGTTGGAGTTTGCCCTTGAAATGAAATTTGCTGTATTTGGAGCTATTAATAAAATCCTCTTGTGAGCTGCTTTTACCAAGTATTGTGGCTTGTCCATTAAGGATCCCATCTCCTGTGTTATTTTCTTCTTTACTGCCAAATACACCCATTTTCTCCATGGTTTGTTGCAACTCTCCTACCACCTGGTCTACCATCTCTACCTTTCTCTTGATTTCATTAACCGTTTTAGTTATTTTCTCTTATTTTTCTCTATGCTGCATGAAAGAGTTGATACCACTTCAATAGTTTCTTCCAATTTTATATAATTTTTACTGATTTTGGCATTATTTAAGTTTACCTGGTTTGTTAATTCTTAGTTCACAACCAACTAACCTTTCTCTGCATTCTGTTAATATGTTATCCAGTGCCTGTTTAAATTCTTTGACTTCTCCCTATAATTTTTAAATATTTCCTTCTGTGTAATTTGTTGAAGTCATGTTATGCAGTATTTTATCAGTGTTTTTGTGAATGTTTCATATCTTCTATCCAATATGATATTCCTTTCTCCTTGCTCCTCTTTGCTGTGTATTCATTTTTGTGCTAGCTGTTATGGATATAGTTCAGCTCTCTCACTGCCTGCTGCTGCTGCCATGTGTTCATATTTGATGTGCTTTCTCCCTCTATGCTGTTTCCTCCCCATACTTCTAATGAACTGCCTATCAGATCAACAGTTATTTCTGTCAAAATATCTTCCCCTTTTATCGAATTCTCTGCAATCAACCAATCTGAAAATTCATCATTTTCACAAAACTCACTTTCTTTGTTCATCAGTTCCCACTTGGTTTTCTTTCTGAGATCCAATGGTTCCATTTTATTAGATTTCTTTCTCTGGTAATTTCTACAATGATGAAAATTTTGCTGTATACAGCACATGCATTTTCATGCACCTATTTCCAGTTTTCACTCTACTACCATGTGCAGTTCACACTGTTGTTAGTTGTCTTTCTAAATTCTCAACATTGTTATTTGTCTAAGCACTTATATATATATTTGTTTAATTTTGTCCATCCACTGGCTATTGCAAGATGTGACTTTCCTGTATTCCCATTGTCTGCTGCAAGTGTTGGCATGGCTTCTGCTTGCTGTATCCGAATTGCTTGATGCCTGTACACTGCTGTACACTGTTCACTCTATTTCTTCTTTGTTGCACTGGCTGTTTATGGTTCAGTCGTCCAAATTCTTGCAAAATTCATGTGTTCTGTCATGCACGACAACTGTAAGTTTCAATCCTTCATTGTAATGATTTCATTTATTCTTCCAATTAAAAGCTGTCTGTTTTATGTTAGCCAGTTGAACTAAAGTTCTGCAGAATAGCATAAAGTGGGATTTTACATCCAAGGTACAAGTACCTAACTAATTAGGCCTGACCATGTACCTAGTGGCACATGTCGTTTCACTACCTTCCACCACCTGAACAAAAATCTTTAGTTCCTTCCAAATATCATTAACATGATTGGGTTGTTAAGATAAAGACTGCATTTTGAAACACTATCTTTTTATTATTAAAACAAATATTCCCTATCTGCCCTAGGCCTTTCATTCTAAAAGGCACTTTCACACAGGTTTTTTTATTTATTTTGTATAAGTAACCATTACCACTATAATCTGTGTGAGTAGGTGCTCACTCCATCGTTCTGTTATATCCTTTCACTTTCTACTGTAAGACCAACTAACTGCTTCCTGCATACCAGCCATAGTCAAAACTCAATCTCATTCTAGAATGATGGGGGTTCCCTGAATCTGCGGTGTCATATACAAGAGGCAATGGCACGTACGGGTGAAGTCAATTCTGAATCAGAATCATAGGTCCCCTTACACAAACTTTCACATACTCCTCCCCCTGTCCACTCCTGCCTTCTCTTCAAGCTCCAGTCCACTTGCTTTCCAAATCCCCAGTATCCCTCCTTAAATCTGATTCTTTTGTCAACGTCAGTTGCATGAATATACAGTATGTAGTGGTTACCAGTTTTGGGCTTACATGCCTACTCTCAAACCACACATCTTGTTGTTCATTCTAACTAGTCTACACTGTTGTGCCAAAAGACACAGGTAGCTGAAATACAGAAATTCAAACTGTGGGTAACAAGTACTCTGTATGCTATTAGTTTACATGTCTACTGTTGCACCTGACTAACACAACCAAATCCCATGGCAGAATGTTGCATTGAATTTGTAAATTCTTCCCTACATTACAGGGTTATATACACTAATTAGATCTAATTTCAGGAGCACATTGTCTATAGTAACACTAGTAAACTATGATTTTGTTTTGTAGCAGAGCCACATAGGTTAAGTTAACCTACATCTACTGCTTCGTATATCCATAATTGTAATGGACGACTTGGGATGTCAGCTAGTATAATATATGTTAAAAATGACGAAATTCCTCCAGCTGTATTAAGAAGTTGTTTTTATTGGCAACTAGTTGAAGGGGTCATTTTTAACATACACATCTACCACCTCCACAAAGTAAGTATATGCTTTATACAAATATTAAGTTTCTAATCACTCCTAATAGTTGTTATTGAATGCATGTTTTATAACTAGTGAAGTGGCTGTAAAGGTGTGTCACTTTGGAAAATGTATATATAACCTATTTTGATGGGTTCAGAGCTTCACATTATGTAATTAACATTAATATGTAATTAACAATAATCATAGAATATCACAGTATATGGTTTAGGTATTCAATATAGCATAGTGTTTTGTCATCTTGGAGATACATGTAGAATCTGTGTTTGTTTCAGATCTTCATGTGCTTTAAGTAGTGGGACTACACTGACATTAATTTGGTGGAGATTCATGTTATATTGAAATGTGTGGTCATGAATATAATGTAGATCACTGATGTTCCATCTTCTGCCAACCACCCACCCCTACCTCCAAATCTTCCCCATTCCCCATCCATCCCAACACCACCCACCCCATCAACTGCCCTCTCCACTCCCCCACCCCACAAACCCCCAACTTGCAACTCCTGCCAACTGTACCTCCTTTGCCTCTTACTCCACCCATTCCACCCCATTTCTTTTCCTTTTACTGAACATTTGTGTTGCATTGTAGGCACTCTCATGTTTTAGGTGCATGTGGGAAATGTCCTTGAGGATCTTTCAGCTTCTAAGTTTTGTGGCATTTCCATCATCTCATGTTGGTCTTGGCAATTGTTGCAGCGGTATGATTTCTTTTTAAGTCTCAAGGAACCAGTGAATTATGATTTTATAATACTGCAGCCACACAATCATTTTTGAAATCAAATTTTGTTGTGTATCTAAAGTGCTTAATTTACACTACGAGAAGAAGTATTACACACTATGTCTGTAAGAGGGTGCTATGAATGTGTATTAGAAGAATGTGTTAAGCACTTAGACAAATCAATGTCCGCCATGCCTTTTAGGGTAATGCCTCTTGTAACCAAAAGATGATGTGGAATGCACAGTCATGCAGCTTTGTTACAAGCTCTGCCATTGTTTTGACAAATGTTAATGTCAGTTGTTGCACTGAAGTGATGAATACAGACAGCAGTAATATACTGGCCCTTAACTACACCATATTGTGTATCAGTGGTTATTCACTGTGCACAGTATCAGCCATATTATGTTTTATAGTATGTATTGGATCATGTAATGTGATGACTGGTTTGTAAGACAGAAATGTTTTTTTACAATGATGATGTGTCACAGAGAGGTCAGATATATTCTAATATGTAAGTAATGTTTTCACATAGACAGTGACTTCTTGTTAGTATACCCTGCACAGTGTGATATGCACACATTACTAATTTTCAGTTCAATATGCATTAATCAATAGCTGTAAAGCTGAAATATTGATTGTGAGAAATAAATGAACAGTTTCTAGTCAAATGGTGGAAATGTCTTTCAAAAAATTCTACATGACTGATCCACCATGAAGGGAAAACCATTATATGAATAAGTGAGAAGTTTACAGTGCATTTATAATAGAAATTCTCTGGTACATTAAATCTTTTTTATATGCAGAACTTACAGTCAGGCATGATACTTCTCTTTACTAATAATGAAGAAATTCATATACTATGGTATAAAAATTTATCTTTTATTGAAACGCTGAAAATTATCGAAATTGAAGTGTGTTCAAATTAAGACTATTGCTAAAATTATGATGATTATTTTCAGAGAAATATTGCATGTGTAGATTTATTACACTAATCCGCATGGTATCAGATGACTGAAACTAATGTCCTTTGCGACTTCTAGATTTTATGCCAATTCCAAATCTGTTTTCAGTTTTTTCCTGTCACATAGAGTTTTCCTGCTATCTGACTTCAAAGGACATTATTGTGCTATTAGGTTATGTGTACTGTTGGAAGGAAATTTCTGAATAAGGTGCTGTATGCCTTCAGTTTTTTACACTTGTTGATGCTAGTTGGTTTTGTGTGACTTTGAAACTATTGTTTATCTCACAGGCTTGCATTATCAGTGCTATATTGTGATTATTCTGTATATTTAAGATGGTGTTAATAAAACAGTTTACCTATTGTTTGTAGTTACTACAATGTTAACATGCAAGTGTTTGAACAACTCGGATGCTTTCTGTTAGTCATACGTTTGTGAAAATTACACATTGCCTAAACAGAGAATAATTATAACAGACTTTGTTAAAAAAATGCTTATCCAGTCTTATTTTAATATGTAACTTGGTGACCAGAAAACAAGTGGATGCCAAAGACAGTTTGTCATTATTGTGTTGAGAGGTTAAGATTGTGGACAAGAAGGAAAGAAAATATGCATTCCATTTGCAACTCCAGTAGTGTGAAGGGAGTTTAGAAATAACCTTAATGGCTGTTACTTGTGTTAAGTTAATATTCTGGGGTGCAGTTGGAAAAGTAAGAAACAAATTGTGTAGCTAAGCATTGATTTAACTGTTGAGCCAGTTGCACATGGAGAAGTTCAGATTACTCCTCTTTCTCCAGCTGTTGTAGAGAATGTGGCAGTAGACGGTGATGAAAATGGGGTTGATGCAATTACCAAAGATGGTAATGTTCACCAGGCTGTGTGTGACTGTCTCCCACAACTGTTCTATCAGAGTGAACTTAATGGCTACATATGAGATTTAAATGTGCCTAAGGAATCTGCAGAACTACTTGGCTCCCAGTAAATGAGTAAGAATCTTCTGGTACATTAATAATGGTACAGACATACTGAGAAAGAATTAGTTTCTTCATTCACACAGAATGAGTCCTTGGTTTATTGCAATAGTATAAACGAGTTAATGCACTTCTGTGCCATTGAACATGACCCTGCTGAGTGTAAACCTTTTCTAGACTCACCAACGAGGAGTGTGAAAGACGTTTCGTTGCATAATGGGAGTGCATATGGTTGCATACCTGTGATCCATTCAGTTCAAATGAAAGAGACCTATGAAAACATGAAGATATTTTTTAACAAGTGTCCAATATGAGGAGCACAAATAGCTTTTTGTTTTTTACTCCAGAGATATCAAAATACTGTTAAAACATGAAGTGGGGTTCACAAAAATGCCTTGCTTTCTATGCAAATGGGACATTTGAGCAAGGCAAAGACTCGATTGTGACAGATTGGCTGGAGTGGAAACATTTTATGCCTGTAACTAGAACTATCCTGCATGAACCACTTGTAGAAAAAAATAAAATCTTGCTTTCAATACTGCTCATAAAATTGGACTGCATGAAGTCATTTGTAAAGGCTCTACCACAGGACAGACCCTGCTTCAAGTATCCTTCCAAGAATTTTTTCTGTATCACACAAGACAAATTGAAAGCTAGAATTTTTTTGGTCCTCAAATAAAGGAATTGATGAAAAATGAAGATCTTGATATGAAAATAAAGAATAGAGAAAAATGAGCATTGACTGCTTTCTGATCTGTTATTGAGCACTTTATAGGTTTAATAAAGATCCTAATTACAAGGCCTATGTTTAGAACAATTGCAAAATTTCAAGATGGGTTGTAACATGAGTGTGAAAGTCCACTTTGTGCACTCACATCTTGACTGTTTCCTGGAAAATTTTATACACTATAGTGAAGAGCAGAGTGAGTGTTCTCACCAAGATATTGAGGTGGTGGAGAGGAGGTATTGTGAACTGGAGTGGAACTACGATAGCTGACTAGTGTCAGATGTTGGATGGCCAATTGTTATATGCAAGGCTGTGCAAGGAAGTCAAAGAAGAGAAAGTTTAAAAATTAATGGAATGCTATTGACTTTTCTTAACGGTAACCACAAAATAAATTAATGAAGTTCTCTAGAATATTTTTTCAATGTATTTTATTTTTTAAATATATTTTGATTAACAACTTATATTGTGTAAAGTGGTCTTTATATTTGTGTGGTCAGAAGTTAAAATCATCAGAATTTTACTTCTTATTTTGTGTAAAAATCTGATGTGATAGATAAAAAGTGAAGTTATTTCTAGTAACACCACAAAAACTGATTCACAAACACCTACTTTCAACAAATCTTCTGATAACATTTTTAAAATGCAGTCTAGTGTTATTTATTTAGAAACAATTAATGTATACTCTAGCTCACTATTAAGGTAATGCAATTTGTAGTTCTGCAGTGATTATTATGAAACTGATAAATTTTATGTAGTTAATAACTGCTCACCAATGCAGTAATTCATCTCCATAAAAATAAGACAAAACTTGACAATCCATTGTAATAGAAGGGGTTTAAAGAATTAACTTCTTAAAAAAAGAATTTAGTTGTTCTATATGTCTAAATGTGCCTTGTGTATGCATCATTCACCTCAAATGTATTGTAATTAAAAGTTTGCCCAAAAACTTGGTTAAAGATGGATAACATTGTGTCAAATTTGTGTATAATTGCATATTTTTTTCCAATTCTGGGGTATATTTTTATGCCTGTCTACAAAATAATTCAATGACTAAAAAAGTTGTAATTACAAGCAGCAGGTGGTTAGATAATGCCATATTGTTGTTAATTAACATATATCTTTCTGATCTTTCAGTAGAATGCATTATCTAAATTTTGTACTTTTTCATTCACACAACCTCTGGACATAATAAGGAAGATTCTTGTTGACCGGAGAAACCATCTAAGGTTGTAGAATTGTTGCCTTGAAGGAATATTGTGGAATTTACAGACCATGATCTAACCTAAGAGCTACAAATACAGCAAATTTACTTCGAAAGCCTGAAGAGTCACTCCATTTATAAAAACAAGTTGAGTAAAGGAACTAAAATTTTGAGATCATGAAAGAGAAAATCTTTAGCCACCAAGGGATACAGGAACTTTACATAAACTGGGAAGAAGTGACTTGAAACGTAACCAGACGCAGTTTTTAGTTGCCCTTTGTACTCAAGTTGTGAGGTTAAAGAAATAATGTATACAAAAATTCCCATTTGTAACCAGTGGCTCATTCCCAGTGACCTATAAAGTGGTAAAATGGTTGTTTTTCAATTACATCAGTGATATATACTACCAGCTACACATGTGTCTGCAGATGTTTGATTGAAAATAGTTACACCTCCTTAGATAAATCAGGAAAACGTAACAGTAGAACATAGAAATTTCATGATTTTGACTAAGATGCAGTTGAAGATTATGTTAAACATTTCCTAAAATTGGACTGTCAGTTCGCATACTTTAAAATTTCAACCAAATGGAGAGCTAATTATGTAGAGAATGTGCATTCTTTTGCAGGGAAAGTACTGTGAAGTTAATATCAGTGATATTAAGAATTTATGGAAACTAAAATAATATTTGATCATGATCAGAGACTGTTCTATTTCCATGAATTCTTAAGTATTTGGTCACTCCAATCTTCAAGATAATCTTGTCATCTGTCATGACAGTACTGTATATTTAAAAAACTGTACTAATTGTATCCAAATATGTTAAATTACTATGACCATGTCATCATAAGCCTACACTTCAGAAACAAGGCAGTTAATTCTGGATTGCAGCTGCATCTAGGTTGGGAAAGTGTATGTCCATTCCCAAAAATGACTTAACTTTCAGCAAAATGATATGTACTGATTTTGGTGGAACATACTGCTAACCAGTAAGAATTTGAAACAGCAGATTTTCACACAATTTGCCATAATTGGAAAAAAATACTTACTGCAAAACAATATGATCACCAATCCACTGCAATAATTCTACAAAGTAAATTTATAAACAGATGTGTGCTTATGAGTCCATAAATGCAGCAAATGTTTACTGAGAAAGTTTCCTTGTCAGATTCAAACAGAAGTAAATTTTATGTAAAATTTTGGAAAAATGGTAGTACCATAATTACTCTGATTCAAATAACATGCAAACAACAATGCAAATGTATAACTACACTTTACTGCTTACCTGTACAAAATCGCATTGTTGAACCCAAAGAAAACAATTAAAATCTGTTTCTCTGAATACTGCGTGGAACAATATTGTCAACAGAGTGATGAATCACCTCTGGGACACTGTACATCAAGCCACAACAAAATTTATTCTGTAAATTCACAGGTACAAATTAACTGTCAAAATACTATGAAGAAACTGTCAAAATAAGCATGAACAAAGAAAATCAGTTGACACTACTTTAATGGTACTAATTACTTTCTTAATTTCAACATTAACAATCTGTATAAAATATTTTGATTGATACTAATTTTTAATTAGTACAAAATCTGTCAAATTCACAGTAAAATTGTTGTTTCGGTTTGGTGGTAATTCTGTTGGTTATTGCATACCTATTGACACTGATTTAGTATTTAGGAATAGGCATGCTTCAGTAATGCATGAATGGACCAGAAATGCTCACAGCAGGTCCAAGTTAACTGTCAGGTATCTATTGGCATGCTTGCTTACCAATAGGCAATATTCTGGCAATGTGTGGCATGTATGGACTTGGGCAAGCAAAAGCAATACAGTATGAGCTGAGTCACTGTACTATACAGATGCACTTTCCATAGACTGTAAGTTCAATCCACCAACTACATGGGTCAAACTTAACACAAGCCCACCACCAACATGTGTGGAAGTTTGTTTGGTGCTTCACGTTTGTTTTTGCTTTGGCTATGTTGTATCCGCAAAGTAAAGAGAACCCAACAGTTGAGAGGAAAGTGCTTCAGTCATGCTTCCATTCTCCCACACAGCTGCAATTGGATGAAATGCTCATCACCATGTAGTGTACATCCTCTTGGATTGGTGTTAGAGTGGAACTACGATGTAGACGCCATTATCACTATTGCTGTCAGATCTTGTTTTTGTCACCTGTTCATTTACTCATTTTTGCAGAATAAATATATTTTTGGTAAATGTGTACTTATCAGTTCTCCTCACCACACCATCACCATAGCCTACACCCTGAGTAAAGTGCATGGTTGTGACAGCTTACTGCACGACTGACATGTAAGTAATAATACACAAGTGTTCTCACTTCACTGGTGACCCTAATTTGACCTGTAGGCTAAATATGTGGTCATCTTTCATCTGTGGGCATGATGCAGAACTGCAGTTGACCTAACACTTACATCCTTGCTTGTGAGCAGTGATTTTTCTTTTTTGTGGACATACCATCTAGATTTAGACACTACACCAAGATGGCAAGTTTGGAAGAACTGCAAAAGACAACAGACAAAAGTCAAACGAGAATAAGATGAGCAGTTAGTGTGGAACCAGCTGCTGGAGAGAGAGCCACAGGTACTCTCCACATCTACAGATTCTTCCCACCTGTAGCCAACTCAGAGAAACATGGAAAGCATGGCCACACCAACACCACCTACTGTTGCAGGAGTGGCAGCAAGGACAGGTGTTGGTTAGAATGATGCCCTTTTCGCCTCGTGATGCAATCCTATGGTTCAGCCAAGTAGAGGCAATTTTACTGAAAGCAACATCACTTGTGCAAACACCAAATTCGAACACACCCTGAGCCAGCTAGATCGGGACTATGGAGATGAAGTGCACAACATAATTACTGCTTTGCCAATGCAGTCTTTGTATAACCAACTGAAAGAGCAGTTAAACCAGCAAATTTCATGGTATCAGGTATAACAGGTCCATCAGTTGCTGGACCAAGAGGAGTGTGGTGACAGGAGTCCATCTGAGTTCTTACACAACCTGTGGAGCCTTGCACAGACAGACATGGTCTGGGACTCACTGCTACATACTGTCTAGACATGCAGCCTCCCCTCACAAGAGAGAGTGGTCATTGCCATGCAAACAGAAATGCAGCTGGATGCTGCTACAGACTTGGCTGATCAGGCACATGAAATGCAATGGCGCTTGCTACTGTTGCTGCAGCAGCCTACGATGTTGTAGGCCCCGCCAGTAAATTTTACTCTCTGGATGACACACATCTGCAGCCACCAGGCCAGATGCCAACTGGCACCACCTAGTTCAGAACTGGGCCACCTAGGTGACAGCACTCGTCACAGCAGGAGCTGTAGTGGCAGCAGATTCCACTACCACCAGTCCAGCTCATGCAACCATCGGTACGGTACTAACCATTCGAGTGGCACCCAGCCAATGTCAGAGTAGCTGCTGAGCCACTTCTGCTGGTGTCATTCCTGCTTTGCCAATAGAGTGGCAAAGTATCAGTCTTCGTGCTGACACCCAAATGCCAACTGTAAACCTTGCTGCAGTACAGTATCCAGGCCTCTCTTCCTAATGGAATGGGCTATCATGGCAAAGTACCTTGTCGACATGGATTCTAATCTGTCTATGTTACCCGATTTACGCTAAGAGAAGGCTGTGTCTTATGGTGGCAAACGATTCAACAATAAAAACACATGGCACCAGAATGTGGACCTTGGGCTGTGCTGAACATTCAGGCGAACTTTTACTTGTCACTGTTGTCAGTGAGCCAATCCTGGGTAAAGATTTCCTCAGCCACTACAGCTTATTAGCCGGTATCACGAATGCTCATCTGATTGATTCAACAACGAATTTGAAGATAGCAGGGCAATGACAACCAGTCACATTCTTCACTGTCAAGCGAGTCCTCCAGACTGTACACAGACAAACGGGGGACCTGGAGTTCGTTCTCACACCTATGCCCTGAAGGATGCCAAACATTCGACAATGCACCACATCTTCACAATACGTGACCCATTCATCTTGTGCTGTTCGCATCAACTTGTGCAGAAGTGACTCACTGTAGCAAGGGCCATGTTGTAACATGGCGTTGTTTGACCATCTTGCAGCCCTCCTGGTTCCCTACCTTGCACTTACAAGGGAAACTCCCCATCGCACCCCTCAGCCCATCAAAATCTGAACACACATCAAGCATGAAAACAGGAAAAAGATCTACTGAACTGTAGAAAAGAAACAAAATAGGAACAGTGAATAAGCCAAGCTAATGATGTGCAACAAAGAGTGAATTGCAAGACTGGCATCGTTACGCTTTGTGGTCACAGTGTTTGACTGTGCAGTGGGAGATTGGTGTTCAGATCTCCCTTATGTCTCATCTTTTCACAAAATTATGAACTTTCCATTCGGTTATTGACATATCTGTTCCCCATCCTGTAGTCTTGGCAATTATTGTACTAAACGTTTTTACAGAATATGAGTCATGTAGTAAGAATATATTACCATCACAAATAAATGTAATGAATAATGAGAGCAGGCGAGATGCTGCATGAACCTCTCACAACATTGAAAACAACAAACAGCTGTGAACTATGTTACAAGGAAGGAATTGAAGAGTCAAAACTCCTAAAACGGAATGCAAGAGTCATAGCATGCACTACATATGTAGAAGAAATAGGAGGTACATATGTGTAGAGGTCTCTTCTCTATACCTTGCTGTTACAATCAGACATCAAACCATGACACAGACACAAATTTGAATACAGAGAACAGACATTTCAATGACCAAATGGACAGTTTATAATTTTGTGAAGAAAAGGGCGGTAGAAGGGAGATTTGGACACATCTCCCCTTTCACAGTCCGATAGTGACCATTCAGCCACAATGTCCTAGCTATTTAAGTTCACTCAAATGTTGCAAAATTTGAGCTTGGACCTCTCACTGCTCCTATTTCGCTTATTTTTTCACAGTTCAGTTCATCTTCTTCCTGTTTTCACACTTGATCTGTATTCAGTTTTTGACGGGCTATCCACTGTGCCATCTTACCCCTAAATCTGAGGTGGCAGTGGGTTGTGATAGGGAGTTTCCCTTGTTAGTGCAAGCATGCACTGACCGTCATGCCTTAAAAGCATAACCATTGCCAGACTGATATCCGGTACCACACCTGCAGGATTTTAGGCATGTGTTGGTGTTCTCAGTTATATTTAGCAAAACTGACTGTGTGAAGTTATTCATGCATATTTCTGTGGCGCCTAAACACATTCTAAAAACGGCGATTATCACAGCATTTGGGCTTTTCGGAAGCTTGCACACGATGTTCAACCTTTGGAATGGTGCCCAGACCTCTAGCCCTTGTCATCTGGTCACTCTGCTGATCGATTCGGTAGCTGAATGCACCAAGTGGTAGAGGTACAACAACCAAACCTCTGTGTAATTCCGTAACCCATTTGGAGGGAGTTTGCCTAACTCTGGAGTAACTGATGTTGGCCCCCTTGCCTTGTTACCCCCTCTCCTCGCCCCAGCCGATGAGAGACCACAGATATGGGCATTCCACCCCATATCAGGTAAGAAACAGGCGTTACGGCTGAACAGGCAACCATATAAATAGTTTTCCCATTGGTCAACAGATGTAGCAGGCGACGCTACAATGCTGACTGACCTGTCTGTGTCACAGAATTTGCAACGTTGTATCTTCAGTGATGGCAATGGGGGTAGGTTTGTGTTCGGCTAGAGCGCTGCGCGTGAAGTGCATTCGTCACACATCTGACTGTAACTCAAGATCGGCTGCGGTTTCTCTCAAGTTTTCAATCTAAGAACGTAGATTAGCTCTTGTTGTTCTAGAAACCAAGTTTATTTTTACTATAGTGTTGCTTCTCACACTTGTATGCCAAATGAAAAGTAACACACAAGCATTTCTCGCGAGTTACTGTTTAAATGCAGAATGTAATGCAGTCGCATAGTTTTCATGCTCGACTTCCATATCGTCTATTTCCTCTTTGTTATACGGCTCTTCTGATACACATTATGGTGCTAAAAAAATCGCCACGTGGAGATCAACACTAGAAAGCTTTCAAAATCTTTTCGACGTCTTTAAAATATAATCAGTTAATTAACAGGCAAATATTGCACCGAGTAGTGGGTTTCGTGTCCTGACATTACAGTCATAATTATTTATTTTGCATAGAGTATGTATAGGGATTAGGAGAGTTATAACGACAATATATTTTTCACATTGTGACTGTAAATAAGTTTAAGAAACAGTTTTTGCTTCCTTTCTAAGTATTTCTGTAGGCGTTCTTAAGTACAACCACATTTTGCATTTGATTATTGTTCGTTGTAAACGAATATCATTAAGTGTACGCACTTAAATATTGTGAGACTTTTAAGATCTAGAGTAAAAAAAAATTCTAAGACGGTAAACATCGTAACCTTTTGGTCAGCACGTCTATTATTGTCACGAGCAGTAGTGTTTTGCTCAGATTTAACACATCACTTCTTTCTAGTTAAACGTGGTAGAGTGATCAAAGAAAGACAAAGAAACTTATTTGTGCAATCTAGCGGAGAGTCTTTATTTGGCACTTAATTCCAATATGAATGAACTACATATTTTTTATAACCTTCAGTTTTGAGACAGTTCTACTAAACTTGTCTTTGAACATTGTTCCGCAGCTGTAATGCAATTTGCATTTCACAAGATGACTCAAAAATGTGTGTTCTCCACATTCCTCGTCGTCTAGTCAGTGAAATTTTTCAAGTTTTGAGTTCATGTAGTTAACAGTCCTAAACATTATGTTGCTCTTATAAACAAAGTGTAAAAAAAAGGACTCATTTGACTGTAAAGACATTTCGATAACATTGCTAAACTCAGTAGTTGGAGCGCTGAGTCTCACTGAAAAATCACACAAACTACCAGTTGTTTTTATGGAGAATAAATACTTCCCTCTTCTCTTGAAGCTCACTGCTACATGTCTCCTTACATCTCAAACAACGATATCTTTCGATGCATATGTGTGCTAAGTAGCCAGCAAAATATGCTACTCAACACTTTTCAGAGGAAAGGTCTTGCTGTGAGGAAGACAAATACTCGTCAGCGTCGATGGTATTCCCTTCTCATCCGTAGAGGAACCAGGAGTGTTCGGGATCCCGACGTTTCCCGAGGTCTCCAACAGCTGAGGTTCATCACCTTCCATTTGCAACACATCGCTATTCAGTAACAGCATGTTGTCAATGTCATGCTCACAATTTGGAGCGTCAGAAGGCTCATTAGAGAGTTAATACTGCTTGTTCGGAACAAGAACCATGGTGTTCCAACTCTTGGATTCGGGTTGTAGCCTCCTTTCTGACAGTAAACAGAAATGAAATTCTTAAGAGCATCTTAATTCAATTGGCTGATCAGTAAAAATGTAATGCCGACATTATTTTTCCTCATGGAAAAGACTGAGAAATAGCATTAACAGTCTGGATTAATGCATGGTGGTGCCATTATTTTACCTGTCTTTTTGGCCATTTTATTTATGGCACTAAGACATCCTTTGCGTTCTGTAGCGTTTCCATTACTACTGGGCACTGTTCTGAAAATGCACACCTATATGGCTTAGAGGAAAATGCTGTCCTGCTATTAACAACTTCAAACAAATTGTTCATAAATTCCATAAAAGTAGCTCTGCTCTCTGCTGTATCACTCTGCAATTCTTTAGTCGCTGCACAAGTTCTGATAGCTGCAGCAACAGAGTGGGTGAGGACCTGGACTGCCATCTTTACATTCATTTTCTAGAATGAATCCAATTGCAAATTACTGTCAGTAAGTTTTAACAACATTCTGATTTTTTGTTCTTCTTATCAATGTCATATGTTTTCCTGACGTCTTTGAATGAAACAGCATTGTTGAAAATGAAGTCGCCTCTAAGCAGATTGTTTCGTATGCTTTTGAATAACTGTGGGACATCATAAATATAAAACACTCTCTGTCCACTTACAATGAAGTAAGGTCTTTCAGGTGTAGCTGTAAATGCTTCACAACACTTCGATCACTAGCTCCCTGATCACAGACGATTGGCTCTAGGCTTGGCTCTAGGTTTGCATTTTGCAATAAAATAATTAGTTCCTGTAAGAGTCCCAATAAATCCGCATGTTTTACTCCTGAATTAGACAACAAATATGAAACAGGCAGTTTTCAGTCACTGTAGATGCCTCCAGAGGCGCACACTTGAAAATGTTTTTGGGGGAGCATGAATCATTTTATTGGGTACTGCATTTGACAGATAACTTGATGTTTCCATCTACATGTTCGACACTCTAAACCAGTCCTATTTGCAGATGACACCAGTGTATTCATTGGAGGTGTAAATAGAAAGGCTCGTAGGCTGTATGCTGCAGTCACAAATGAAAATATTTCAGAGTGGTTTGTGAGGAATAAGCTACTGATTAACTCTATAAAAAGGAAAGAAAACAGCCACTATACAATTCCACACACAGCAAAATTAAAAATCCATTAAAAACAAATATTTCTTTGGAAAACCAAAAAATTGTCACTGAAACAAAATTGCTTTGTTTACTTACAAGACAGTCTGAAATGAAATTCCCACATCACATTCTTAAATTCTAAGCTATCTAAAATGACCTATGCAATGAGAATGATGTGGAACAACACAAGTACTGAAGGAGTGAGGTGTATTATGCACCCATACTTTCCCTTTTGAGTTATGACATCATATTCTTGGGAAATTCCCCTTTCAGCATAATAACTTTCAAGAAACAAAAAAAGATTGTGAGGCTAATGAAAAATGCAAACAGCTTAAAATCATGCAAACTACGATTGGCTGGCGACTAGCCCCTACCCCTTGACTCGCTGAAACGTCAATCACAATGTCATTTCAGTTGGTGAATAGGTCATAAGTGGTGCAAAACAAATACATAAATAAAGTTGAAGAAACATACAATAATTTTTGGTGGCAAATGTACTCCTCCCCAGATCATTCCTGCATATGAACTCGTCACATGTGGCATCAAGGTCTTCGTAACTGCCGTCTGCTTCACGTCTGCTGTGCAGCGAGCTACCTTAATTTAAGTATTAACTGTATTTTTCTTACTTGTCACTTCTTCTCCCGTGTGTTTTTGCTTTTAGGAAGCTTTAATTGTTGAGTGCTAGTAATAGTGTTCCATAGATCTCGTGTTTGTTTTGAATACAGTCAGAGAGAGTCCCTTTAGTCAACCATAGTGCCAGTAGTGTTAGTGTTTGTTTTGAATACAATCCAGAGACAGGTAGTGCTATTTTCATTGTTTTCTAGAAGAAGTGTCTAGCAACAACAGTTTAGTCAACAATCAGCCGCCTTTAGTGAATTACCAGTCTAGTTAAAAGCTGATTAACTCTCTACAGTAAATTTATTTCTTAGGATGGATAGGATGTGTGACTGCTGTGTATGGACACAGGAGGAGCTGGCCACTCTTCACGAACACCTGAACGTGTTGATGGCCGTGGTCAGCCGTCTTGATGGCGCTGCCTAGGAGTGTAGCGGCAGTGGGGAGTCTGGTGCGTCGCAAGGTACAACCCAGGTGTTACATGCTTCACCCACTGTCCCTGCTGTCGAGACATCTTCGCGGGTACCGGGCACGGTTGGGCCACCCTCTCCCCGAGGGGCGGGTTCAGCGGCCCACGAGGCGGAGGGTAAATGTGGAGGCTGTCCGTTGGCATCGCCCACTCTGCCTGTGAGTGGACATGTGGCTGCTCCTTCAGCAAGGTCCGAGCGGGCACACGGGGGGAGGGGTTTATTAGTGATTGGGAGCTCCAACGTTTGGCGGGTGATGGAGCCCCTTGAGGAAATAGCGGAAAGGTCAGGGCAGAAGGCCAGTGTTCACTCTGTCTGCTTGACAGGGGTCTCATCAGAGATGTGGAGGAGGCCCTGCCAGTGACGATAGAGCACTGGGTGCACCCGACTGCAAATTGGTGCTCATGTCGGCACCAATGACTCCTGCCGTCTGGGTTCAGAGGTCATCCTCAGTTCCTACAGGCGGTTGGTGGAGTTGGTGAAGGCGGAAAGCCTCGCTTGCGGGGTGGAATCTGAGCTAAGTATTTGTAGTATCGTTCCCAGAACAGATAACGGTCCTCTGGTTAGGAGCCGAGTGGAAGGCTTAAACCAGAGGCTCAGACGATTCTGCGGAGATCTGGGGTGCAAATTTCTCGACCTCCGCTATCGGGTGGGGAAATGTAGGGTCCCTCTGAATACGTCAGGCGTGCACTACACGCCGGAAGCGGCTACAAGGGTAGCGGAGTACGTGTGGAGTGTACATGGGGTTTTTTTAGGTTAGAGAATTCCATCCCTAGGCCCGACAAGACGCCTCCTGAGACGCGGCAAGGTAGGAGTAGGCAAAATGCAACAGGGAATAATAATATTAACGTGCTAATAGTAAACTGCAGGAGCGTGTATAGAAAGGTCCCAGAACTGCTTTCATTAATAAACGGTCACAACGCCCATATAGTACTAGGGACAGAAAGTTGGCTGAAACCAGACGTAAACAGTAATGAAATCCTAAACTCAGATTGCAATGTATACCGCAGAGACAGTCTGGACAGTGAAGGGGGAGGCGTGTTTATAGCGATAAGAAGTGCAATAGTATCGAAGGAAATTGACGGAGATCCGAAATGTGAAATAATTTGGGTGAAGGTCACGGTTAAAGTAGGCTCAGACATGGTAATTGGATGTCTCTATAGGGCCCCTGGCTCAGCAGCTGTTGCGGCTGAGCACCTGAAGGATAATTTGGAAAATATTTCGGGTAGATTTCCCCACCATGATATAGTTCTGGGTGGGGATTTTAATTTGCCAGATATAGACTGGGAGACTCAAACATTCATAACGGGTGGCAGGAACAAAGAACCCAGTGAAATTTTTTAAGTGCTTTATCTGAAAACTACCTTGAGCAGTTAAACACAGAACCGACTCGTGGCGATAACATATTAGACCTTCTGGTGACAAACAGACCCGAACTATTTGAAACAGTTAACGCAGAACAGGGAATCAGGGATCATAAAGCGGTTACTGCATCGATGATTTCAGCCGTAAATAGAAATATTAAAAATGGTCGGAAGATTTTTCTGTTTAGCAAAAGTGACAAAAAGCAGATTACAGAGTACCTGACGGCCCAACACAAAAGTTTTGTCTCAAGTAAAGATACTGTTGAGGATCAGTGGAAAAAAGTTCAAAACCATCGTGCAATATGCGTTAGATGAGTATGTGCCAAGCAAGATCGTAAGAGATGGAAAAGAACCACCGTGGTACAACGACCGAGTTAGAAAATTGCTATGGAAGCAAAGGAAACTTGGCAGCAAACATAAACATAGCGAAAGCCTTGCAGACAAACAAAAATTACGCGAAGCGAAATGTAGTGTGAGGAGGGCTATGCGAGAGGCGTTCAATAAATTCGAAAGTAAAGTTCTATGTACTGACTTGGCAGAAAATCCTAAGAAATTTTTGTGTTATGTCAAAGCAGTAGGTGGATCAAAACAAAATGTCGAGACACTCTATGACCAAAATGGTACTGAAACAGAGGATGACATACTAAAGGCCGAAATACTAAATGTCTTTTACCAAAGCTGTTTCACAGAGGAAGACTGCACTGTAGTTCCTTCTTTAGATTGTCGCACAGATAACAAAATGGTAGATATCGAAATAGACGACAGAGGGATAGATAAACCATTAAAATCGCTCAAAAGAGGAAAGGCCTCTGGACCTGATGGGATACCAGTTCGATTTTACACAGAGTACGCGAAGGAACTTGCTCCCCTTCTTGCAGCGGTGTACCGTAGGTCTCTATAAAAGCGTAGCGTTCCAAAGGATTGGAAAAGGGCACAGGTCATCCCCGTTTTCAAGAAGGGACGTCGAACAGATGTGCAGAACTATAGACCCATATCTCTAACGTCGATCAGTTGTAGAATTTTGGAACACGTATTATGTTCGAGTATAATGACTTTTCTGGAGACTAGAAATCTACTCTGTAGGAATCAGCATGGGTTTCGAAAAAGACGATCGCGTAAAACCCAGCTCGCGCTATACTTCCACAAGACTCAGAGGGCCTTAGACACAGGTTCACAGGTGACGCTGTGTTTCTTGACTTCCGCAAGGCGTTTGATACAGTTCCCCACAGTCGATTAATGAACAGAGTAAGAGCAAACGGACTATGAGACCAATTGTGTGATTGGATTGAAGAGTTCCTAGATAATAGAACGCAGCATGTCATTCTCAATGGAGAGAAGTCTTCCGAAGTAGGAGTGATTTCAGGTGTGCCTCAGGGGAGTGTCATAGGACCATTGCTATTCACAATATACATAAATGACCTGGTGGATAACATCGGAAGTTCACTTAGGCCTTTTGCAGATGATGCTGTGGTGTATCGAGAGGTTGCAACAATGGAAAATTGTACTGAAATGCAGGAGGATCTGCAGCGAATTGACGCATGGTGCAGGAAATGGCAATTCAATCTCAATGTAGACAAGTGTAATGTGCTGCGGTCACATAGAAAGGAAGAGCCCTTATCATTTAACTACAAAATAGCAGGTCAGCAACTGGAAGCAGTTAATTCCATGAATTATCTGGGAGTACACATTAGGAGTGACTTAAAATGGAATGATCATATAAAGTTGATCGTCGGTAAAGGAGAAGCCAGACTGAGATTCATTGGAAGAATCCTAAGGAAATGCTATCCAAAAACAAAGGAAGTAGGTTACAGTACGCTTGTTCGCCCACTGCTCGAATACTGCTCAGCAGAGTGGGATCCGTACCAGATAGGGTTGATAGAAGAGATAGAGAAGATCCAACGGAGAGCAGCGCGCTTCGTTCATGGATGATTTAGTAATCGCGATAGCGTTATGGAGACGGTGGATAAACTCCAATGGAAGAGTCTGCAGGAGAGACGCTCAGTAGCTCAGTACGGGCTTTTGTTAAAGTTTCGAGAACATACCTTCACCGAAGAGTCGAGCAGTATATTGCTCGCTCCAACGTATATCTCGCGAAGAGAGGGTGAAGATAAAATCAGAGAGATTAGAGCCCACACAGAGGCATACCGACAATGCTTCTTTCCACGAACAATACGACACTGGAATAGAAGGGAGAACCAATAGAGGTACTCAGGGTACCCTCCGCCACACACCGTCAGGTGGCTTGCGGAGTATGGATGTAGATGTAGATGCCTCCCTTTTGTGGGAATAATTTGTCTTTTCAGTTAAGAATATGGTCCAGGAATGTACTTCTCTGCCTCTTTTCTTCCAAGAGTTGTCCAGTTTCATCAGACCTGAAAGAGAGTTTTCTATAACGTACCACAACTTGTCACAGACCAAGTACATCATTGTGGCAAATTCCCACATTCAACAGTTTTCACATATGATCAATTTTTTAGTTACTGGAAGTCCAGATGGAGCTCCATCACTCATTTTTAGGTCTGAATGAAAAAATTATTGGCAATCTGCATGCACAATGAAAATAAAATGAGAAAGATCAGCTTGTACATATTAAATAACAATAAATGGTTTATTTGTCCATAATAACTTAACAGTCGTGGACATAGTCAGTTTACCAACACAATAACATTAAAAATCCTTGGAGTACAAACGGTTATCAATTAACAGTAACTTTAATTTTGTGTTGAATATGTTTCCTTTTAACAGTCTTATATTATTTGTCAATCTGTTATATAAATGTCTTCCAGCAGAAAATGGACTATGATCTGTTGCTGTTTTATTACTAAATTTTATGTGGTAATCCTCTCTTTTTTTGTATTATAATTGGTTCATTCCTCATGAAATGAGCCAAGTGGTCAGTTTTTTGAAAACCAATACAGTAAAGATTTAGGTGTGGTAATACACTTACAAAATATCTAATTCAATGACTTGAAACTCATTTACATATATTGTATTCAAGATATTTAGTTATGAATTGACATCCCAAAGATTGTAGTTGACTATACTCCATAAACACCAAAAAACTTCATTATATTCGCTGAACTGATATGCAGTCTGTGAAACAGACGATGCAACAATAAGCACCTTACTGTTTAACAATAGCTTTTCTTTAAATCGTGTGCTGAATATTTTTTGCTCGTAAGCTTTCTTCTTAATTTTTTTCTCTTTTTGAAAGTGATAGGGATTACTGTCACACCCTGACATAAAAGAAGATAAAGTTTGATTCTTGTTCTTCATTGAACAAATACTTCGAAATTTTTAATATTATCGGAAAGTGAGGATAAGAAAATATATCGATTCCTAAACCTGTTAAGTTTTTGAAATAAATGTATTTTATCCAGGAATGTTGTTACGGGTGTGACAGTAATATTTGTCATGGGTGTTACAGTATACATACATTTTTAAAGATATTCCAGCATAATGAAATACCAGTATATAAAATTTAAAACAAGCTGTTTCTGTTCATGTGAAATCTTATACTGCTGAGATTTCAAATAAATGCCAGGTCTGCTGACATTAAAAATAAATATAAATAATGTATCTTGCATTCCCAGATAATGAATACTTCAACACAATGAATAAGAATGCTGCAGGATAAAATGAAGGAAGATCCATTGAAACATGAAGAACACCAAAAAAAGGAGAGAGGAAGGGACAACATGAGAAGAATGAAGTAGAGAGCAACTGCTGATGAACCAACGTGGTCTACTAAAAAAGAGAGAGAATGACAAAACTAGACAAAGGTTGTGTAGAGAAAGGAAACATAAAAATATGGCAGAAACAAACCATACCTCTGAATTAGGATCTTACAAATGTTCCCAGATATTAGGCAAAGCTGTACATTAGGCAAAAAATCACTTCCAAACAGTCCAAGGTAACAGACTGCTGTTGTCAGGAAACTGGTTAAGGAACTGGATCGTGCTGACAGTAAAAGTAATGTCCCAAAAGGTTCAAGAAGTCTGCCAACTGAAACAAGAAATAAAGTAGTTGAATATTTTTGTCAAGATGATGTTAGTCGAGCTACTTTTGGTATTCGTTATGTAAAATCTATTAAAGATGAGGACATGTTCAGAAGTGGTATATGATTATGACTGTTGGTGAGGCATGTGAGGAATTTTTAGAATTCAAACCCTGGTACTCCATTAGGATAGTCAGCATTTTATGAACTAAGGCCAAGTCGTGTACTACCAGTTTCAGAAGCACCTCATAATGTGCATGTATGCAACTACAATGAAAATTTTAAATTTTTAACTGAAAGCATTTACATTTGGTTCCAGATTTTCATATTTCTACTAAAGAGCTGCTTCAGAAAGTTATTTGTGATGTAGAAAATGAGGATTCCATGACACGAAAATGCAGAAAGTGCAAACATGACCTGTCATTGTGGTTGACTGATGAAAATCAAGATAAAATTCTGTCCTGGAAGCAGTGGAAGGACCATGATGGAGTGCCAAAGTTGGTGGAAAATACATAAACACTGAAGAGTTAGAGGACCAGATGTCAACATTTAAAAGGCATTTCTCGATAAGAGAAAAACAAGCTAAATACTTTGAATCTTGTAAGAAAGAGATTACAAAGAATGATGTTGCCATGCAAGTTGGCTACGCCGAGAACTTCTCTTTAATGTCAAAAGATGAAATTCAGGTTGCACATTGGAGCCATAAAGAAGTAACATTATTTATGTGCTGTGTATGGGATGGTCTAAAGACTGTTTATTCTTATGCAATTGCAAGTGATTATCTTTCACATGACAAATTTGCAGTTTGGCTCTCTCTTCAAAAAAATATATCATATCTAAAACAGCAGAATCAAAATTTACAAAAAGTTCATAGGTTTTTGGACAACTGCACTGCAGAGTTTAAATATAAATTTACATTGTCCTACCTCTGCTGCACCAAATCCTATTAAAGAATTGAAATTGAGTGGAACTTCTTTGCCGCTTCACATGGCAAAGGGGCTGTTGATGGGATAGAGGGAACCGTGAAGAGAACTGTTTGGAGAGGAGTTAGAATTCGGACAGTAGTGGTGAATAATGCAAAGGAATTTTCAGATTATGCGAATGGTAAATTGAATGAAGTTCATGTTCTCTTCGTTTCAAGCAGTGATGTAGACAAGACAAAGAAATGGCAGTCAAGGCTTTGGGAAGATGTCATTCCTATTCCTAAAGTACATTCTAGCCATTATTTTAGAAACTATGACAGTCGCCATGTTTTAGCTGCAGAAACATCTGGCAGTGAAACGGCAAGATATGAAATCTTTCGGGAGATCCCTAAATCCAAGAAACAGCTGAAATTTTCTGATGTTTATTCAGATTCCAAAGCGTCTAATGTTCAAGATAACAAAGCTACATCAGAAAATGAAGTACAGGCAACCATAAATCCAACTAATGAAATTAAAGCTGGAACCTTTTCGATCATCAAGCTACAGAGTGAGAGAGGAAATGGACAGAATTTTATGGCTGTTTGCCAATCAGTGTGTGGCCAATGAATCAAGGTTGTTTTTAAAAACCACATGAGAAAGAAAACAAACTCATTTTTGCTAATGAAAGTGACATTTCAATTGTTTCTTCACAAAATGATGTTACAATTTTGAATCCTCCTGTGATTCAAATAAGAGGAAACTGAGTTTATTACTTTCATTAAACTTTCTGTGTATATTTACTTAGTTAGCCAGTTGAGTATTCAGTCCTTTATTTATTTGAACATGACAATGCTTCATTCTCCATATTGTGTATTATGTTGAGCTAAGAGAGTGTTTCAGCTGAAGATGAGGGGTCTGTTAGTCTCTATTAAAGAACCGTGTTTTTTTTATTAATTTAACACCAAAACCACTTTCATTAAGCAATGTGATTTTTTGTACTGCAAAAAATGTAATGAATCCATTATCACCCAGTAATTCTTTGAAATATTTAGAGAAATTTGTACATACCACACCCATGACACAATTATGTCACACATGTGACAACAGAAATTATGTTATTACTTTGAAAATAATGTAAGTTCCTTTCTGATATGTTCATGACTAATGCGGTCAATTTTCAATATTATACAGTTATTAATTTGTTTACATATAATCACTCAATTCACAGATTTTTACCCTGTAATGGTCAATGTGCTACATTGCACTTCTGAATTTTGTCAGACCCGTGACATATGACTTTTGGTTAATAATATAGGTTTCCATCAATTACAAAAAGAAAATTATATTTGGACTTAGTAATGTAATCAATTTCCTTTTAAACAATATATATTAAAAGGGGAATCTTTAATATGGGACTTTTAAAATTATTATAAAGTTCATTTGTAGTGTTCAAGTGTCACATCCTTGACTATGGAATCAGTCAGTTATGGATTTCACTATTGATTACACTTATCTCCATATTTTCTATTATAAACAGTATAGTTCTGAGAACATACAATGAATATACTGTTAGTATGTTATACTTAATGAAATGTTCCTTACAGGACTGATACTAATATTAACTATTATCCTAACTGTTCTTTTCTGGGCTCTAGAAGCCCTTTCCATATATATAATTGATGCCCCACCCCAAATCTTGATACCATACTGCTTGTGGGAGTGTATAATTCCAAAGTAGATTTGTCTTAAAACTGGTTGCGCTATTATGCTAGAAAGGCATTTTAGCAGGTAGGTGTTACAGGGGATTTTTTTTTACACATGTAGCTGATGTGTCCTCTCATGTAAGATGTTAGTCTACTACAACACCCAGGAATTTATGTTTCAACTGATAGCTCTGGTTCTGTTTAATTTAGCAGAAACTCCATCAGAACTGTCTTGTCCTTATTTAGTGCCAATTTGTTTTTGGTGAGATATTCTGTGATGAAGCTAATGTTCTCTGCATTATTTTGCACTGCTGACTGTTTTGTAGAGCCCCAACTTATGAAGAAGGTGTCATTAGCATAATTTATTAGGTTTGAATTTCGTGGAATTATTATATCGTTGATGTAGGCTACACAATAAACAAAAAAGGCCCAATAATGCTTCCCTGAGGGAGTCAACAGTTAAGAATTTAATAAAATGATTTTACTGTTTGTGTGTCTCCCAGTTGTATAATATAGCTTTACACATTGTCTCTTGTCAGCATAGTAAGATCTTAACAAATCTAATGTTACTCCTCTGAATCCGTAAGCTTCTAATTTATGTAGAAGAACAGAATGATTTTCAGAGTTGAAAGCCTTGAATAGGTCTAAAAAGGTGCCAATAGCTTTGTTTCCATCTTCAAGTTTATTCAATATCACTTGCAAAAATGTAGTTACAGCTGTTATTGTAGACCTGTCCTTCCTCAAACCATGCTGACAGTTTTGTATTTTTAGTAGATTGTACTTACAGAAAAATGATTCTTCAAGTTGATCAAGAAGTAGCCTTTCCAACAGCTTCCTGAGTATTGATGTCAATGAAACAGGCTTATAATTTTGTATATCTGCAATTGTTCCCTTTTTATGCACCGATCTTATTTTGACGACTTTTAACAGGGCAAGAAATGACCCCTGACTGAAAGAGCTGTTTATTAAATGTTGTAGTGGCTTTATTAATTCATTACTGCATTCTTTCAGAAATTTCACTGAGATGTCATCCCAGCCACTGGATGTATTTGCTTTTAAGTTGGAAATGGTTTTCAGGATTTCCGCTTCTGTATCACACTTTAGGAAGAATGAATTACTAACATTACTGGGATTTAGCACCTGTGGTGGGTCAATCATATCATCCCTACTCATCTTACTAATCTGGTCTAAAAATCTCTCACATACTTCCTTTGGGTCACTAAGCATTTTTTCATTGTCACTTATTATTATATTATTGCACACTGTGTTGCTGCTCCCTCCCCTTTCCTTATTTACTACACTCCACACTGTTTTGGTAACATTACTACATTGCCTCATCTGTTCAGCATACATCTGTGCTTTTAATGCATAACCACTTATAAAATGATTCCCAATTTCTGTGAATTACTTCTATTTTTGATATTTATAAAACATTGCTTTCGCACCCATTAAGTTTTAATAGAGGGTTCTCGTGGTAGAACTGCTCCTAACAGCTTCATGTATAGATCCATCACCATGAAGTTGTTTGTAATAAAAATTGCCTTATTCAGTCTTGTATTTTCTTGACGCTGTAGTCCCGATAAGCAGTGCCACTGCTCGACTTAGTTTCCATCTGTAGAGGGTTGAGGGCTGTGGGAGAGCTTGTACCTTCTAGCAACTCTAAATGAAATGATGTAACCACAATTTAAAAAACTATCCTGTATGTAACTATTCTCATAACTCTTTACAATACTTAGTGAATACATCATGTATTACAATATACTTGTAGCTGGTCTTTACATCATACTTCATCATCTGACAAGTAGGTGGTGAGTTAGTAAGTCTGACTGAGATTGTTTAACAACATTCTTTTGTTCTTGTGTGAAATCACTGTCATTCAGATGTCTTCTTCTCTCAGATCCGCAGCATCACCGCACTGTGGCAGCAAGGTGTAAACAAGTTCTCCATTACAAATAAATCCACTCACTCACACTGCACTTGTTAAATCATTGTACTCACATTTCTCCTTTCATATCTGCACATAAATTCAAAAAATGTGCGCACAGTAAGCAATAAACTACTTAATAGCTACTAAAATACATTTTCAATAAAAATCTTTTGTCGGCCTAAGAGGATAAAAGTGGAACACGTTATTCCAGAAATTTCATGCTACTCTACACCAAGTACTGGGCCCATAATCTTTTGTTGAACATTTTTTAGTATAACTAACTTGAAATTTTTCTGAAAGACCATTTCGTTAAATGAAAAGTAGTAAGTGCACTACAATGACTAAACACATACACTATAACACAACCACCACAGAATAATAGTAACACAAATGTGCGAACAGGAAACTGTTGATCTCGTTTTATGAATCCCAACATAAATACACACACCAAAAAAAGTTTTGTATCACCTCGGTTCCAAGAGTTCTGGAACCTGTACAGAAAACTGGAACAGAGATCAACATAAACATCATTTCTGCCGAAACTTCCTGGCAGATTAAAACTGTGTGCCCCACCGAGACTCGAACTCGGGACCTTTGCCTTTCGCAAGTGCTCTACCATCTGAGCTACCGAAGCACGACTCACGCCCGGTACTCACAGCTTTACTTCTGCCAGTATCTCGTCTCCTACCTTCCAAACTTTCACAGAAGAGCTTCTGCAAAGTTTGGAAGGTAGGAGACGAGATACTATCTTCCAAACTTTCACAGAAGAGCTTCTGTAAAGTTTGGAAGGTAGGAGACGAGATACTGGAAGAATTAAAACTGTGAGTACCGGGCGTGAGTAGTGCTTAGGTAGCTCAGATGGTAGAGCACTTGCCCGCGAAAGGCAAGGGTCCCGAGTTCGAGTCTTGGTCGGGCACACAGTTTTAATCTGCCATGAAGTTTCATATCAGCACACACTCCGCTGCAGAGTGAAAATCTCATTCTGGATCATTTCTGCCCTTTTTATTGCTCATAAAAACCACACTTTGCATGTTGTACCACCATACACCGATACCTTCATAGGTGGTGGTTCAGATTGCTGTAATACTGGTACCTCTAGTACCCAGAAGCATGTCCTCTTGCATTGATGCATGCCTGTTTTCGTCGTGGCATATAAGCCACAGGTTTATCGAGGCACTGTTGGTCCATATTATTCTATTCCTCTACGGCAATTTGGTGTAGGTCCCTCAGAGTGGTTAGTGGATCATGTCATCCATAAACAGCCATTTTCAATCTATCCCAGGCATGTTTGGTCGGGTGCATGTCTGGAGAACACGCTGGTCTCTCTAGTCGAGCGATGTCGGTAATCTGAAGGAAGTCATTCACAAGATGTGCATGATGGGGGTGCAAATTGTCATCCATGTAGTCGAATGCCTCACCAATATGCTGCCGATACGGTCGCACCATCGGTCGGAGGATGGCATTCACGTATCGTACAGCCGTTACAGCACCTTCTGTGACCAGCAGCTGCGTACCTCGGGCCCACATAATGCCACTCCAAAACAACAGGGAACCTACACCGTGCTGCACTCGTTGGACAGCGTGTCTAAGGCATTCAGCCTGACCAGGTTGCCTCCAAACACGTCTCCGACGATTGTCTGATTGGCGGCATACGTGACAGTCATCGGTGAAGAGAACGTGATACCGATCCTGAGCAGTCTACTCGGCATGTCGTTGGGCCCATCTGCGCCTCGCTGCACGGTGTCATGGTTGCAAAGATGGACCTCACCACGGACATCGGGAGTGAAGTTGCGCATCGTGCAGCCTATTGTGCACAGTTTGAGTCGTAACAAGACGACCCGCAGTTGCACGAAAAGCATTATTCAACATGGTGGTGCTGCTGTCAGGGTTCCTCCGAGCCATAATCCGTAGGTAGCTGTCGTCCACTGCAGCAGTAGCCGTCGGGTAGCCTGAGTGAGGCACGTCATTGGCAGTTTCTGTCTCTCTGTACCTCCTCCATGTCTGAACAACATCGCTTCGGTTTATTCCGAGACGCCTGGACACTTCTCTCGTTTAGAACCTTTCCTGGCACAAAGTAACAACGCGGACGCAATCGAACCGCGGCACTGACCGTCTAGGCACGGTTGAACTACAGACGACACGACAATTGTTTACACTTTTGGGCGGGTTTAGTGACACCTCCGAACAGTCAAAGGGACTGTGTCTGTGATACAATATGCACAGTCAACGTCTATCTTCAGGAGTTCTGGGAACGGGGTGATGCAAAACTTTTTTCATGTGTGAGCAACATTTGATACTTGCATGTCTTATCCTAATACAATAATTAAGAAGTTTCGAAGTGCAGATGTGGCACTTGGTTGCAGTATGTACACCCACAGAGCTGTGTTGATTTAATTGTTAGTGAAGCTGTGTGTACGTATGTAATGAAGACTTTATTTCTGAGCTTGAGTACTCACATGTAATATGAATTTCCACTTGACAATCACTTCATATTACTTATAAAAGCCACTGCTAAAGAATATTTACTGTCTAGTATGGCTCATGTGGTGACAATTCTGAGTAACTCTGTTCACAGAAACAAAATTTGTTGAAAATACAATAAACTAATTATCTTTGAAAGACTGTGTAGCAGATTAGTTAATAAGTTCAAAGTTTTTTTATTTGTGATGGTGAAATAAAGATTTAATGTAATAAAGTACTTGAATATTGTTATATTGTAAATGTTGTTGTTGTTGTTGTGGTCTTCAGTCCTGAGACTGGTTTGATGCAGCTCTCCATGCTACTCTATCCTGTGCAAACTTCTTCATCTCCCAGAACCCACTACAACCCACATCCTTCTGAATCTGCTTAGTGTAGTCATCTCTTGGTCTCCCTCTACGATTTTTACCCTCCACGCTGCCCTCCAATACTAAATTGGTGATCCCTTGATGCCTCAGAACATGTCCTACCAACCGATTCCTTCTTCTGGTCATGTTGTGCCACAAACTTCTCTTCTCCCCAATCCTATTCAATACTTCCTCATTAGTTATGTGATCTACCCATGTAATCTTCAGCATTCTTCTGTAGCACCACATTTCGAAAGCTTCTATTCTCTTCCTGTCCAAACTATTTATCGTCCATGTTTCACTTCCATACATGGCTACAGCCCATACAAATACTTTCAGAAATGACTTCCTGACACTTAAATCTATACTCGATGTTAACAAATTTCTCTTCTTCAGAAACACTTCCCTTGCTATTGCCAGTCTACATTTTATATCCTCTCTACTTCGACGATCATCAGCTATTTTGCTCCCCAAATAGCAAAACTCTTTTACTACTTTAAGTGTCTCATTTCCTAATCTAATTCCGTCAGCACCACCGGACTTAATTCGACTACATTCCATTATCCTCGTTTTGCTTTTGTTGATGTTCATCTTATATCCTCCTTTCAACACACTATCCATTCCATTCAACTGCTCTTCCAAGTTCTTTGCTGTCTCTGACAGAATTACGATGTCATCGGCGAACCTCAAAGTTTTTATTTCTTCTCTATGGATTTTAATACCTACTCCAAATTTTTCTTTTGTTTCCTTTACTGCTTGCTCAATATACAGATTGAATAACATCGGGGAGAGACTACAACCCTGTCTCACTCCCTTCCCAACCACTGCTTCCCTTTCATGTCCCTCGACTCTTATAACTGCCATCTGGTTTCTGTACAAATTGTAAATAGCCTTTCGCTCCCTGTATTTTACCCCTGCCACCTTCAGAATTTGAAAGAGAGTATTCCAGTCAACATTGCCAAAAGCTTTCTCTAAGTCTACAAATGCTACAAATGTAGGTTTGCCTTTTCTTAATCTTTCTTCTAAGATAAGTCGTAAGGTCAGTATTGCCTCACGTGTTCCAACATTTGTACGGAATCCAAACTGATCTTCCCCGAGGTCGGCTTCTACTAGTTTTTCCATTCGTCTGTAAAGAATTCGTGTTCGTATTTTGCAGCTGTGACTTATTAAACTGATACTTCGGTAATTTTCACATCTGTCAACACCTGCTTTCTTTGGGATTGGAATTATTATATTCTTCTTGAAGTCTGAGGGTATTTCGCCTGTCTCATACATCTTGCTCACCAGATGGTAGAGTTTTGTCAGGACTGGCTCTTCCCAGGCAGTCAGTAGTTCTAAAGGAATGTTGTCTACTCCCGGGGCCTTGTTTCGACTCAGGTCTTTCAGTGCTCTGTCAAACTCTTCACACAGTATCGTATCTCTCATTTCATCTTCATCAACATCCTCTTCCATTTCCGTAATATTGTCCTCAAGTACATCACCCGTGTATAGACCCTCTATATACTCCTTTCATCTTTCTGCTTTCCCTTCTTTGCTAAGAACTGGGTTTCCATCTGAGCTCTTGATGCTCACAAGTGGTTCTCTTATCTCCAAAGGTCTGTTTAATTTTCCTGTACGCAGTATCTATCTTACCCCTAGTGAGATAAGCCTCTACATCCTTACATTTGTCCTTTAGCCATCCCTGCTTAGCCATTTTGCACTTCCTGTAGATCTCATTTTTGAGACGTTTGTATTCCTTTTTGCCAGCTTCATTTACTGTATTTTTATATTTTCTCCTTTCATCAATTAAATTCAATATTTCTTCTGTTACCCAAGGATTTCTACTAGCCCCCGTCTTTATACCTACTTGATCCTCTGCTGCCTTCACTACTTCATTCCTCAAAGCTACCCATTCTTCTTCTACTATATTTCTTTCCCCCATTCCTGACAATTGCTCCCTTATGCTCTCCCTGAAACTCTGTACAACCTCTGGTTCTTTTAGTTTATCCATGTCTCATCTCCTTAAATTCCCACCTTTTTGCAGTTTCTTCAGTTGTAATCTACAGGTCATAACCATAAGATTGTGGTCAGAGTCCACATCTGCCCCTGGAAATGTCTTACAATTTGAAACGTGGTTCCTAAATCTCTGTCTTACCATTATATAATCTATCTGATACCTTTTAGTATCTCCAGGCTTCTTCCATGTATACAGCCTTCTTTTATGATTCTTGAACCAAGTGTTAGCTATGATTAAGTTGTGCTCTGTGCAAAATTCTACCAGGCGGCTTCCTCTTTCATTTCTTTGCCCCAGTCCATATTCACCTACTACGTTTCCTTCTCTCCCTTTTCCTACTACCGAATCCAGTAACCCATGACTATTAAATTTTCATCTCCCTTCACTATCTGAATAATTTCTCTTATTTGGTCAGACATTTCTTCAATTTCTTCATCATCTGCAGAGCTAGTTGGCATATAAACTTGTACTACTGTAGTAGGTGTGGGCTTCATATCTGTCTTGGCCACAATAATGCGTTCATTATACTGTTTGTAGTAGCTTACCCGCATTCCTATTTTCCTATTCATTATTAAACCTACTGCTGCATTACGCCTATTTGATTTTGTGTTTATAACCTGTAGTCACCTGACCAGAAGTCTTGTTCCTCCTGCCACCGAACTTCATTAATTCCCCACTATATCTAACTTTAACCTATCCATTTCCCTTTTTAAATTTTCTAACCTACCTGCCCGATTAAGGGATCTGACATTCCACGCTCCGATCCGTAGAACGCCAGTTTTCTTTCTCCTGATAACGACATCCTCTTGAGTAGTCCCCGCCCGGAGATCCGAATGGGGGACTGTTTTACCTCCGGAATATTTTACCTAAGAGGAGACCATCATCATTTAATCATACAGTAAAGCTGCATGCCCTCGGGAAAATCTACGGCCGTAGTTTCCCCTTGCTTTTAGCCATTCGCAGTACCAGCACAGCAAGGCTGTTTTGGTTATTGTTACAAGGCCAGATCAGTCAATCATCCAGACTGTTGCCCCTGCAACTACTGAAAAGGCTGCTGCCCCTCTTCAGGAACCACAAGTTTGTCTGGCCTCTCAACAGATACCCCTCTGTTGTGGTTGCACCTACGGTACGGCTATCTGTATCGCTGAGGCATGCAAGCCTCCCAACCAACGGCAAGGTCCATGGTTCATGGGGGGGGGGGGGGGATATTGTAAATAAAATTATAAATTAGGGTCACAGCCCATTTGTTGTTGAAATTCCGTTTTACAGAGGTCATAACTGAATACGATCTCTCAGGTTTTCTCTGTGTGATTAGTCATAACTGTATATGTTTGCACTAGTCATTGTAACGGAAAATTGAAATATGGGTAAGAGTTACATAGTGGAAACTCCTTACACTTTGTTGTCGTCTATGTACGATATATGTAGACCTACGTAATAAGCATCAAAATGCTCATTGTAGACTTGTCCGTAATCTGATATAGGGTTGCTGAATTGTCCTCGCAATTTTAATTCTGTAAAGAAAAATGCATTAAATATGCAAGGTACAATAAATATGATGTGATTGAAGACATTAGAATATGCTGCAGATTAATCTGTTACCACAAACTTTATTTTGCATTTACATTAATTGACTTCACTGACTCCCAGCCAGATTACCAATTTATAACTTAATACAGATCAGATAAGGCATAGGAGCTCAACTAGGGATTTTCGTACAGAGATGTTGTGTTCCTCTGAGTAAGCATCTCTTCAGTACTAACATTCTGATAGTGGGACATTTTGATGATGAAATGACTGGAAGAATGTTTTGCCATTCATACTGTAATTTCATACATGAAATAGTTCCACTGTGATTAAAACAGGAATAAAACCATTAGCTGCTTTGCCTCATGCAGTCCATGCATACCAAATGGAATTCCACATAAGCAAACTAGGTTGTCGACTTTAAGACGAGTAGTCTGCCACGAAAGTACATCAAATCAAAATACAGCCTTTGACAAGGCTTTCTGGTCAGTGATTTTAATCTGAGGGGGTAAGTTACACCGAAGGGCTTAAATGGTTGAACCCTCTGAAAGGTGTCAGACAGACATTTCCTCTGGCTTCACCTAATAGCTGCCCTCAGCATTGGACCACAGAAACGTGATTGTAAGTATGTGTTCATGTACTGCTGAAAGGAATACTTATATTACGTGTCATTGTACTGTAGCTGTCTTGGCCAAGATTTGTGCACCGTAAGTACAGCCGAATCTGCTCTGTGTTCCACCTTCCTCCACAATTGCACTATTCTAGTGAGTCAAATGAAAACCTTAAATATTTTTTAAATATTATTTATTGTGCAGAAGTGCTACAAAGCTGCATCACTTTTCAACGTAATCTCCTCCACGCTCAATGCAAGTCCTCCTGCGCTTACAAAGTGCATAAATTCCTTTAGAAAAAATTTCTTTTGGTAGTCTGTGGAACCACCCATGCACCGCATGCCGTACCTCTTCATCAGCACGGAACATCTTTCCTCCCATTGCGTCTCTGAGTGGTCCAAACGTATGGAAATCACTTGGGGCAAGGTCTGGTGAGTATGGCGGATGAGGAAGACACTAAAATGCAGGTCTGTGATTGTTGCAACTGCTGTATGGGCAGTGTGGTGCCTTGCACTGTCATGTTGCAAAAGGATACCTGCTGACAGCAATCCACGTCGCTTTGATTTGATTGCAGGCCGCAGGTGATTTTTAGGAGATGTGTGTATAATGCACTGGTGACAGCGGTCTCTCCAGGCATGTAATGCTCCAAAATGACGCCTTTTTCGTCCCAAAAGAGAGTCAGCAAAACCGTCCCTGCTGATGGTTCTGTTCAAAACTTCTTTGGTTTTGGTGATGAGGAATGGCGCCATTCCTTGCTCGCTCTCTTCATTTCCGGTTGGTGGAAGTGAATGCAGTTTTCGTCCCCAGTAACAATTCTTGCAAGGCAGCCGTCACCTTCTCGTTCAAAGTGCCGAAGAAGTTCTTCATAAGCATCAACACGTTGTTCTCTCATTTCAGGAGTCAGCTGCCCTGGCAGCCATCTTGCAGACACTATGTGAAACTGGAATACATCGTGCACAATCTGGTGTACTGACCCATGACTAACCTGTAAACATGCTGCAATGTCATTCAGTGTCACTCGGGTTTTTCCTTCACTATGGCTTCAACTGCTGCAATGTTCTGTGGAGTCACAATTCATTGTGCCTGACATGGGAGAGGAGCATCTCCCACTGAAGTTACTCCATTCGTAGACTTGCTAATGTGACAAAAATGCATCACTGTACCATCTGTTGATGAATTTCAATAGGTTTCACACCTTCACTACGCAAAAACCAAATAACAGATCGCTGTTCTCCCCTGGTGCAAGTCGCAAGTGGGGCGGCCATCTTTATACTGACACTGCGACGGTATGGGTGCATCTGCACTATGCTGCCACCTACAGGCCATTCTGCACGCTGTTTGTAGCACGCTTACCAACTTGGCAGGGTAATGGCACAAAATTTCAATTTGTTATTACAAATTTAAGGTTTTCATTTGACTCACCCTTGTATACCTGCAACTACGGTTCTCGATACAGTCAAACATGTGAAGCCAAATCAAACACAAGAATGGTCTGACAAATAAATCAAAATCAGCCTTCAAACATGCAACATATTGTAATCTCTTTGAGAACTCATGATGAAATGTTTCAATTACTGAAACATATTCAGTCGTGTATAGTCCACAGATGGCTGCTTTGAGTTTTGGGAAATGTTCCGTGTCATGAACTTTAAACTGATTTGTCCATGCTGTTATTTATGATTATTTTTATTATCATCATCATTATTATTATTATTATAACTATCGTTATTGTGTTTACCTTGTCTGCCATGTCTGTTACTAAATGATTCTCTCCTTTCTGTAGATACTTCATAAATTCAAATAATTGGTGATGTGAACCATGAAAGTTTTTGTCACCACTCTACTTGTGCTTAACTCAGTTTTTTTCCTTAATGGCTGCCTTCACTTCAGCCAGCATTCACTGCCGTTCATCAGAAGACAAGTGGATCGTGTCATCTTTGTTGCTAGTGTTGGAACAACATTGCTGTAACTCCTTTTGCAGCTCGTAAAAGTGTGATGCCATATCGAGGAGCACTTTGCGTGACCTTCAAACGATACAAAAGGTACAACATTTCCCGTTCAGCATCGAATGATGTGGCTTCTCCGCTTTCTCATTTTTGGAAAATTGTGTAGGTGCCACAGTATTTCTAATACAGACTATAAGTCTAATTTAACACAAGTAGTATTCTCAGCGAACTGCTCGGCAGTTGTGACATCTGGCTGCAGCCTTCCATTTCCCTCTCCTCCTCATCCATCACCCCTACTTGCCGTCGCACTTGGGGCACTAGGCAGGAGTGCAGCCGGTGCGAACGCGCTCGTACATGCCATTTGGCCAGGTCTGTAATACAACTTTGGAAGACATATACAGGCTACAAATTAGTACAGCGTGACGTCATGCTGGTGTTCCTTTATAGGGGCAGCACGAGCCGTAATTCGAACAAATACATAAATAAAGTTGAAGAAACATACCTTACTTTTTGATGGCAAATGTACTCCTCCTCAGATCATTCCTGCATATGAACTCGTCACATATGGCAACAAGGTCGAGTTTCATCGATTCATCTCTATGGGCGTTGAGAAGGGCGATGGCATTAAGACGATCCTGCCTCATTGTAGCCGAAGATACGTTTTCACCCTCCGCAGACAAGAAAACGATCGCTCGACGGTGCAGGACATTACTGGAATCGTCAGCTCTACACTAGTTGAGGCAGCAGGTCAAAAAGTTGCTTTTCCTGTTTTAGGTACTTCACTATGTCATCCAACGAACTATTCGCAGAATCACTACTTTGGATAATCACATGAAACCTGCTTCGGTGGAGAAGCAAGCGTTCTTTGTCTATATCTCATTCGTAGAAAGGTAAAATATCGAATGAATGTTTGTTATCACCAAAAAGAAATTGTTCAATTTGATTTACAAACATGAATCTACATCTACATCCATACTCCGCAAGCCACCTGACGGTGTGTGGCGGAGGGTACCCTAAGTACCTCAATCGGTTCTCCCTTCTATTCCAGTCTCGTATTGTACGTGGAAAGAAGGATTGTCGGTATGCTTCTGTGTGGGCTCTAATCTCTCTGATTTTATCCTCATGGTCTCTTCGCGAGGTATACGCAGGAGGGAGCAATATACTGCTTGACTCTTCGGTGAAGGTATGTTCTCGAAACTTCAACAAAAGCCCGTACAGAGCTACTGAGCATCTCTCCTGCAGAGTCTTCCACTGGAGTTTATCTATCATCTCCGTAACGCTTTCGCGATTACTAAATGATCCTGCAACGAAGCGCGCTGCTCTCTGTTAGATCTTCCCTCTCTCTTCTATCGACCCTATCTGGTAAGGATCCCACACTGGTGAGCAGTATTCCAGCAGTGGGCGAACAAGTGTACTGTAACCTACTTCCTTTGTTGTCGGATTGCACTTCCTTAAGATTCTTCCAATGAATCTCCGTCTGGCATCTGCTTTACCGACGGTCAACTTTATATGATCATTCCATTTTAAATCACTCCTAATGCGTATTCCCAGATAATTTATGGAATTAACTGCTTCCAGTTGCTGACCTGCTATTTTGTAGTTAAATGATAAGGGACCTATCTTTCTATGTATTCGCATCACATTACACTTGTCTACATTGAGATTCAATTGCCATTCCGTGCACCATGCGTCAATTCGCTGCAGATCCTCCTGCATTTCAGTACAATTTTCCATTGTTGCAACCTCTCGATACACCACAGCATCATCTGCAAAAAGCCTCAGTGAACTTCCGATGTCATCCACCAGGTTATTTATGTATATTGTGAATAGCAACGGTCCTATGACACTCCCCTGCGGCATACCTGAAATCACTCTTACTTCGGAAGACTTCTCTCCATTGAGAATGACAAGCTGCGTTGTGTTATGTAGGAACTCCTCAATCCAATCACACAATTGATCTGATAGTCCGTATGCTCCTACTTTGTTCATTAAACCCGTGTCTAAGGCCCTCTGAGTCTCGTGGACGAATAGCGCGAGCTAGGTTTCACACGACCGTTTTTTTCGAAACCCATGCTGATTCCTACAGAGTAGATTTCTAGTCTCCAGAAAAGACATTACACTCGAACATAATAAGTGTTCCAAAATTCTACAACTGATCGACGTTAGAGATATAGGTCTATAGTTCTGCACATCTGTTTGACGTCCCTTCTTGAAAACGGGGATGACCTGTGCCCTTTTCCAATCCTTTGGAACACTTCGCTCTTCTAGAGACCTACGGTACACCGCTGCAAGAAGGGGGGCAAGTTCCTTCGCGTACTCTGTGTAAAATCGAACTGGTATCCCATCAGGACCAGCGGCCTTTCCTCTTTTGAGCGATTTTGTTTCTCTATCCCTCTGTCGTCTATTTCGATATCTACCACTTTGTCATCTGTGCGACAATCAAGAGAAGGAACTAGAGTGCAGTCTTCCTCTGTGAAACAGCTTTGGAAGAAGACATTTAGTATTTCGGCCTTTAGTCTGTCATCCTCTGTTTCAGTACCATTTTGGTCACAGAGTGTCTGGACATTTTGTTTTGATCCACCTACCGGTTTGACATTGGACCAAAATTTCTTAGGATTTTCTGCCAAGTCAGTACATAGAACTTTACTTTCGAATTCATTGAAAGCCTCTCGCATAGCCCTCCTCACACTACATTTCGCTTCGCGTAATTTTTGTTTGTCTGCAAGGCTTTGGCTATGTTTATGTTTGCTGTGAAGTTCCCTTTGCCTCCGCAGCAGGTTTCTAACTCGGTTGTTGTACCACGGTGGCTCCTTCCCATCTCTTACGAATGAATGATGGAGTTTTGAAGCGTAATGCTGCAGAGCTCACCATCTGCAGCATCGTCGACAGAACCGACTGCGGACCTTTGGTGCAGAGCCGCGTGGAGGGTCTGAATCAGAGGCTCAGACGGTTTTGCGACCGTGTTGGGTGCAGATTCCTTGACTAGCGCCATAGTGTGATGGGGTTTCGGGTTCCGCTGAAAAGGTCAGAAGTTCACTACACTCAGCTGGCGGCTACACGGGTAGCGGAGGCTGTGTGGCGTGGACTGGGCGTTTTTTTTAGGTTAGAAGGCCTCCGGAAAGTACGGGGTGGGCTGCAATCTCAAAGGGTGCATGGCTAATACAGGAAGTGCTTGGATCAAGGAACAGTCGGAATTGTAGTTGTAAATTGTTGTAATTGTGCTGGGAAAGTCCTTGAGCTACAAGCGCTAATAGAAATAACAGAAAGTGAAATCGTCATAGGTACAGAAAGCTGGCTAAAGCCTGAAATAAGTTCTGCAGAAATTTTTACGAAGTCTCAGACGGCGTTCAGGAAAGATAGATTAGGCAGAATTGGTGGTGGAGTGTTTGTGTCTGTCAGTAGTGGTTTATCTTGTAGTGAAGTCGAAGTAGATACTCCGTGCGAATTGGTATGGGTGGAGGTTAAACTTAACAGCCGAACTAAGTTAATAATTGCATCCTTCTACCGACCCCCAGACTCCGATGATACAGTTGCTGAACATTTCAGAGAAAATTTGAGTCTCGTAACAAATAAATACCCCACTCCTACGGTTATAGTTGGTGGGGACTTCAACCTTCCCTCGATATGTTGGCAAAAATACTTGTTCAAAACCTGTGGTAGGCAGAAAACATCTTCCGAGATTGTCCTAAATGCTTTCTCCGAAAATTATTTCGAGCAGTTTGTCCACGAACCCACGCGAATTGTAAATGGTTGCGAAAACACACTTGAGCTCTTAGTCACAAACAATCCAGATCTAATTGAGAGCATCATGACTAATACAGGGATTAGTGATCACAAGGTCGTTGTCGCTAGGCTCAATACCGTTTCTTCCAAATCCACCAGAAACAAACGCAAAATAATTTTATTTAAAAAAGCGGATAAAGTGTCACTAGAAACCTTCCTAAAAGACAATCTCCATTCCTTCCGAACTGACTATTCAAATGTAGACGAGATGTGGCTCAAATTCAAAGATATAGTAGCAACAGCAATTGGATTCATACCTCATAAATTGGTAACAGATGGAACGGATCCCCCGTGGTACATAAAACAGGTCCGAACGATGTTGCAGAGGCAACGGAAAAAGGATGCGAAGTTCAGAACGCGAAATCCAGAAGATTGGCTAAAATTTATAGACGCGCGAAATTTGGCACGGACTTCAATGCGAGATGCCTTAATAGGTTCCACAACGAAACATTGTCTCAAAATTTGGTAGAAAATCCGAAGAAATTCTGGTCGTATGTAAAGTATACAAGCGGCAAGACGCAGTCAATGCCTTCGCTGCGCAGTGCCGATGGTACTGTTACCTACGACTGTGCCGCTAAAGCATAGTTATTGAACGCAGTTTTCTGAAATTCCTTCACCAGGGAAGACGAATGGAATATTCCAGAATTTGAAGTCGAACAGCTGCTAACATAAGTTTCTTAGAAGTAGATACCTTAGGGGTTGCGAAGCAACTCAAATCGCTTGATACGGGCACGTCTTCAGGTCCAGATTGTATACCGATTAGGTTCCTTTCAGATTACCCTTATACAATAGCTCCCTACTTAGCAATCATATTCAACCGCTCGCTCACCGATAGTTCTATACCTACAGCTTGGAAAATTGCGCAGGTCACACCAGTGTTTAAGAAGGGTCGTAGGAGTAATCCATCTAACTACTGACCTATATCATTGACGTCGGTATGCAGTAGGGTTTTGGAGCATATACTGTATTCAAACATTATGAATCACCTCGAAGGTTCAAAATGGTTCAAATGGCTCTGAGCACTATGGGACTCAACTGCTGTGGTCATTAATCCCCTAGAAATTAGAACTACTGAAACCTAACTAACCTAAGGACATCACACACATCCATGCCCGAGACAGGATTCGAACCTGCGACCGTAGCAGTCGCACGGTTCACGTGGAAGGGAACGATCTATTGACACGTAATCAGCATGGCTTCAGAAAACATCGCTCTTGTGCAACGCAGCTAGCTCTTTATTCGCACAAAGTAATGACCGCTATCGACAGGGGATCTGAAATTGATTCCGTATTTCTAGATTCCTGGAAAACTTTTGACACCGTTCCTCACTAGCGACTTCTAATCAAGTTGAGGGCCTATGGGGTATCGTCTCAGTTGTGCGACTGGATTCGTGATTTCCTATCAGGAAGGTAGCAGTTCGTAGTAATAGACGGCAAATCATCGATTAAAACTGAAGTGATATCAGGTGTTCCCCAGGGAAGCGTCCTGGGACCTCTGCTGTTCCTGATCTATATAAATGACCTGGGTGACAATCTGAGCAGTTGTCTTAGGTTGTTCGCAGATGATGCTGTAGTTTACCGTCTAGTAAGGTCATCCAAAGACCAGTATCAGTTGCAAAGCGATTTAGAAAAGATTGCTGTATGGTGTAGCAGGTGGCAGTTGACGCTAAATAACGAAAAGTTAGAGGTGATCCACACGAGTTCCAAAAGAAATCCGTTGGAATTCGATTACTCGATAAATAGTACAATTCTCAAGGCTGTCAATTCAACAAACTACCTGGGTGTCAAAATCACGAACAACTTCAGTTGGAAAGTCCACATAGATAATATTGTGGGGAAGGTGAGCCAAAGGTTACGTTTCATTGGCAGGACACTTAGGAGATGCAACAAGTTCACAAAAGAGACAGTTTACACTACACTCGTTCGTCCTCTGTTAGAATATTGCTGCGCGGTGTGGGATCCTTCCCAGGTGGGATTGACGGAGGACATCGAGAGGGTGCAAAAAAGGGCAGCTCGTTTTGCATTATCACGTAATAGGGGAGATAGTGTGGCAGATATGATACGCGAGTTGGGATGGAAGTCATTAAAGCAAAGACGTTTTTCGTCGCGGCAAAATCTATTTACGAAATTTCAGTCACCAACTTTCTCTTCCGAATGCGAAAATATTTTGTTCAGCCCAACCTACATAGGTAGGAATGATCATCAAAATAAAATAAGAGAAATCAGAGCTCGAACAGAAAGGTTTAGGTGTTCGTTTTTCCCGCTCGCTGTTCTGGAGTGGAATAGTAGAGAGATAGTATGATTGTGGTTCGATGAACCCTCTGCCAAGTACTTAAATGTGAATTGCAGAGTAGTCATGTAGATGTAAATGTAGATGTAGATTTGATTCCAAGAAGCTGATGGATGTATCCATTGTTTCATAATACAGTCTTCTATGTCTGTCACATACTTCGGTGAAAGTTTCTACAGATGAATTGATGGAGTCTTCGTATTTCTTATTGACTTTTCTTCTGCGGGGCAATTTTGGGAAATCAACATCCATATCTCGACGTTTTGAAGTTATTTCACCCCAGAATGATTCAAAATTGTTTCTCATAAATTTAATAGAAGTTACAAGAGTGGAAATCATCTTATTGGCCTCCTCTAAGTGTAGGGATTTCCTCTGTAGTGATATGTTTACGGTATCAATGTGACGAAACAGTTTTACCAAAAGTGATAACACGAAAAATAAATAATATGACTGCATAGTAATCAAAAAGCCGTTTTCTTTGGCCCAGTGTCTGAACTGTCATTTCTTGAAATGTTTAGAAAAATTCCTGAGATTCTGTATAGTTGGACAAAACTGAAGACATTGCCGAGTATCTTACGGCCCACCTTGTAGGACAGAGTGGTTTCAAAGTTGTAGAGGCATCTGCCACCAGTTGAGCAAAAGGATCTAATCTTTTAGGTGATTCTATCACAAAATGTATTAAGTCCTTCATAACATTCAATGCATTTCGACATTCTGGAACTGCTTTCACAGTCTTGTAGTGTTATATTTAAATAGTGTGCAAGGCAGTGCAAACACATAGCTCTCTTCTCCATTTCCATAAACTTGCCTGGACACCATTATACAATCCGGCCATGTCAGCTGAACCGTCAAAGCATTGGCCCCTACAATTAGATGTAAACAAATCAAATCGTCTTAAAATGTCGATAATAATATCAAACAGACCCTTAGCTGTGGTACTTTGTATTGAGTATAGCCCTAAAAAAATATTCTTCTATCTCTAGCGAAGCATCAACAAATCTTATACAGATACTGAATTGCTCATTAGTGGCTATGTCTGCTGTTTCGTCTGCTATTATTGCAAAATTCTCTGCACTCTTGACATCCTCCAATAATTTTCTAAGACTTAAAATGGCCAAAATTTCTTTTTGCACATCATGGGATGTCCATTTGTAAGTTTCACACTATAGGCATATTAAAAGTAGCTGGTTATCTTCACATCGAACGCGTAATAATTTACGAAAGTTAATTGTTTCATCAGTACGCCCACGTATTGCAAGCCCCTGCACTGCTAAATAACGGAGGGAAGATATGATTTTTAGTAAACAAGCTTCGTCTTTTCTACCCCTTTCTTCCAGTTCGAAAAACCAGTTTCCATGAAAGCTTTTTGCATTTTGTGAGAAAACTAAAAACAATTTTCATAAAACATTTGTCTGAAAATTTTGCGAAAAATAACATTTTTACCTTATTGTAATCGATAGATGCAAATTTCTGTTTCAAAGAGGGCTGATAATAGCGTTGTTTTTTTCCGAGAACAATGTTTTTTGTCACCGCCACAGTTCCAACACTATCTGTGTCTTTGTTGTCACACACAGCATCACTAACACTGGGTTTAGCATCACCATCGCTAACACTTGCCACACTGTCACATTTCTTCCTAATTACAGACTTGTCCATTTTAAACTGGAAAGTAAGAAACGAAAGATTAACAACTGAACCGAGTCACAGTAAGACTAACTGACCACTGACGATGCCCAGCTCCGGAATATTTACGTTCGCTGCCAACATTGGCTGCGGCCTGAGTAACAGTACTGTGCGCCTAACAAGAAGTAGCCGTGTAACAATGTGTTGTTGTGGTCTTCAGTCCTGAGACTGGTTTGATGCAGCTCCCCATGCTACTCTATCCTGTGCAAGCTTCTTCATCTCCCAGTACGTACTGCAACCGACATCCTTCTGAATCTGCTTAGTGTAGTCATCTCTTGGTCTCCCTCTACGATTTTTACCCTCCACGCTGCCCTCCAATACTAAATTCGTGATCCCTTGATGCCTAGGAACATGTCCTACCAACCGATCCCTTCTTCTGGTCAAGTTGTGCCACAAACTTCTCTTCTCCCCAATTCTGTTCAATACCTCCTCATTAGTTATGTGATCTACCCATGTAATCTTCAGCATTCTTCTGTAGCACCAAGTTTCGAAAGCTTATATTCTCTTCCTGTCCAAACTATTTATCGTACACGTTTCACTTCCATACATGGCTACAACCCACACAAATGCTTTGAGAAACGACTTCCTAACACTCAAATCTATACTCGATGTTAACAAAATTCTCTTCTTCAGAAACGCTTTCTTTGCCATTGCCAGTCTACATTTTATATCCTCTCTACTTCGACCATCATCAGTTATTTTGCTCCCCAAACAGCAAAACTCCTTTACTACTTTAAGTGTCTCATTTCCTAATCTAATTCCCTCAGCATCACCCGACTTAATTCGACTACATTCTATTATCCTCGTTTTGCTTTTGTTGATGTTCATCTGATATCCTCCTTTCAAGACACTGTCCATTCCGTTCAACTGCTCTTCCAAGTCCTTTGCTGCCTGTGACAGAATTACAATGTCATCAGCGAACATCAACGTTTTTATTTGTTCTCCACTGATTTTAATACGTACTCCGAATTTTTCTTTTGTTTCCTTTACTGCTTGCTCAATATACAGATTGAATAACATCGGAGACAGGCTACAACCCTGTCTCACTCCATTCCCAACCGCTGCTTCCCTTTCATGTCCCTCGACTCTTATAACTGCCATCTGGTTTCTGTACAAATTGTGAATAGCCTTTCGCTCCCTGTGTTTTACCCCTGCCACCTTTAGAATTTAATAGAGAGTATTCCAGTCAACATTGTCAAAACTTTCTCTAAGTCTACAAATGCTAGAAATATAGGTTTGCCTTCCCTTAATCTATTTTCTAAGATAAGTCATAGTGTCGCGTCCCAAGCGTGGGTTTTGCGAGGGATTGAGCGACACGGTTCGTAAACGGGAATTAGCCGGTTGACCTAATTGAGAGGGAGACTTTTGATCTGGCTAAGATGTTAAATTCCCTGGTGTGAAGGTACAAGGCTAGGATGTTGGTAGAAGTAAACTCGTATGGACGTTATAAAAGTTCTAATTTATTCATAAAGAATACAGATCACCCTAACTGAGTAGTGATTGTACCTACAGAATAGCCAAGCCCATTACAGAGACGGTGACTGACTTCCACCGTTCTGGCTGCCTGATAGAACTTTCCAGCACTTTGCTGCCCACACTAGCACCCTACGTCAGAGTCCCGCGGTCGCTGCCTAAACGCTCATCGGCGACTATCTCCAACTGTCTGCCTGCAGCCCGCCCTCAGCCCAAGTCGGCTGCTACTCACGCTGACTACCGTCGCTGCCTAAACCCGAGAGAGAGAGAGAGATCCCCGGAGCGGCGTGCCTCCGAGTTTTGTTAGCTCTTCCCCTTCGACCCCGCCAGCGCTTGGCATGACGTAGCGTCGAGTGCAACTTTTCCTTATTAGGGATTGTTTTAGTATTAACTTCAGTACTTTTCTTCAGAAGCTGGGTGGAGGGGTAGAGGGGCGTCTCCCTATATGGTCACGCACTGCGTCCTGAGCCCTTCATTGGCTCCTCATGACGTAGTGCGGTCCCCACCTAGGGCCCTCTTTCTTTCTCTCTCCGCTCCCAGACTTCTCCCTCTAGCCAAGAGTGTTGATACTGCAAGTTATTGCTTATTAAGGGACCTGCCCAGAGCGCCCTGTTTATCTTAATAGCTGAGTCTGCTTCCTTGCTTATCACGCGCAGCTGCCTGGCCGCTTGGACCGCCGCCTCGGCTATATGGCTGCGTCGTTATCTTTTGTGACCCCTCTGACACGCCTGGCGTCCCCTGTTAACTCTATCTCCCCGTATGATTTCTGGTGTATCGTCTGAGAACAACTGCATTTAGACTTGGCTTTTCTGCGGTTACAACACCTCCCCCGCCAGGGAAATTGGCGTTACTCCTCAGAGTAGCGTCAATTGTGACTCTTTTATTTTTTTTTCCATTACATGCTTTACAGATTTGTTTATTACATTAGCATCTGATATGTTATATTTTTCATTTTCATTTAGTAAAGTCAAATTCATTAAACACACAATAATACAATTACATTATACATGCCTAACATTCAGTTATGTCAAAAGCATTTGCATTAAAATCAAAAGACACTTTCATTGATACATACATTCACATTTCAATTAGAATTACATTTCAAATACAGTTACATTTCAATTACACATTTCAAATACAGTTACATTTCAATTACATATTTCAAATACAGTTACATTTCAATTACACATTTCAAATACAGTTATTTAACGTCTGTTTCTGAAAGCGACCGTATCACCTTGGTCTTTTCCACATCTTTCATAAATTACTATCTCTTCAGTTTCTTTATTACTGTGTCTTCTAGCTGAACTAGTCTCTGGGTATTGGTTCACTATGGTATTTCTTATACATACTTTTCCACAACAATCACTGTCTTCAAAATATTTCCATATACTTTTAAAACAGTCTTTACAACATTTACAGTTTTTACAACAGCATGTTATTATGATTAGAATAACTATTGATATGGCTACATACGTAGTTATGGAGTAATGTGTGAAGTACCTGAAGTACTTCATTTCCTCCTCTTGTCTCTCTACCATCTTCTGGACATCATCCAGTCTTTTTCCTGCGACTTTCAAGTCGTCTAACTGTGTTATTACCTGGTCCAATGGCAAATCTAATGCTAACGTTGAGACATTCATTTTTTCCTTGTTTACCACGCAACAATCGAATTCTAGATTGATCTGCGGAACTATGTCTTTCTTCGTCACATTACTCTGGATCACTCTATCTGTTTGTATGAACACTCTAGTGCCATACCCCTTACATTTACTGTAAAAACTAATTTTTCCTACCCCTTTTATTACTAGGTCCTTTGGTGGTTCCCTTCCACACAATACTGTTAAGCCTTCTTCCTTCGGTGCTACATATAGCCATTCGTTACCGTTTAGATGAGTCCAAAGGCTCTGATTCAGTGCGACTATTTTTCGCACACAATCTTCCGGAATTTCTCTTACCGGTTGCAACAATTTGGCTTCGCACTCTTCGTGGTCGAATGTTGACAGCAAGGCGAATGCTTGTTTGCACAGTCTCCTATTTTTACTTAGCTCCTTGCATTTTAGTTCCTCCGCAGAAAGTTTCGCGTACTGCCTTTTGGATTCATCTATTAGTAAGAATTCTTTCTCTGGCTGTATGTACACATATTTACCTTTCATGTTTGGAATTTCTTTTGGTAGTGGGAGTACTCTATACAAATTGAAATTGTTATTATTTATTAATGGAATATTAATTACATATCCTAGTATGCTACCCGAGATGAAAACATCTAAATCAATTATTCTTAACAATAGATAACCCGAGGACTCCGTAAGAGGAACAGGAAACTTTACATCTTTTAGTTCTTCCCGTATTAAACTTAGGTATTTTACAATTTGGACTGGATTAATTATATGAGGCTGTAGTATTCCCTTCTGAGCATTTACAATGGCATTTATCATTTGTTCGTATTCCTCTTCGATCTGACCAAACACTGCCGATAGTTGTAATACTTGCTCTGTTACTGTGGCGAAGGACGCTACACGTTTAAACCCTATATCGGTTTCCTTCACGTATTCCTTCATGAATCGTTCTAGTCTTTGCATACCTGTCTTCAGAACGTGCTCATTTGACTCTAGTGTATATACCGTCCTGTTTACTCCCGCCAATGTGGCTCTTACCACTGCCACCTGTTCCTTTGTTAGCCTCAACAACCCTTCTGAGTTTTTCTCCATAGCGTCTATTCTTTCCTTATAGTATGCTGCATCTGCTCCGTCCAACGTCCCGAACAGTATTTTACTTACCTGCCCGACGAAGTTGAATACTCCTCTCTTCCTTCTGGTCTCGTGTTTCGTTAGCTGCTGTACTAAAAGTTGCAATCCTGTGATTTTTTCCACATGATGGGTTACTTGTTGGTCTAGTACCCTGCATTCTATTAATCCTACATTTAGTTGTGTTAGTGTTTCTCGGCACCTTTGTACCGCTGCCCTACCATACCTCTCTGCATTCTGAAACCTTTCTGTTATTATATCTAGATTTACGTATGTAACTATTCTCCATGTGGTACTGTATATTTCTACCTGTCCTCTATTATCGTAATATAGTCCTGATGAACTCGGAAATGGCGTCACTTGGTACTCATTTGTTGCATGCTCTGATGCAGTGATGTAGTATGCTGTTATCACTATGACGAATTTCACGACCTGCCACTTGAGTGTCATACCTGAAATTTAAAAGAATTGTTTCAGCCTGTTGGCATGTACTTTTGTTTCCTTATTTCTTTTAACTTTTATTACTACGTTAGGACCTTCCACTTTTACTACTTCAAATGGACCTCTCCATTGTGAATCTAATTTCCGAGATCTACCCCGTCTCACCGACTCATCGTGCAGTAATACTTTATCTCCTACCTTGAAGTTTTTTGGATTTTGTTTCATGTCATACTGTTCCTTACTGATTTTCTTACTTCTTATAATCGAGTCTCTGGCCACTCTGTGGGCTTCCTGCATTCTCGCTCTTAGTTTATTTACATACATTTCATAATTGTAACTTACCTGCTGTGTTTCTTGCTGCAGTACTCCTGGTATGTTAACCTTTCTTCCGTATAGTAATTCAAATGGTGTGTATCCTGTGCTGCTGTGTGGTGTAGTGTTGAACACAAAAATTGCATACGGTACCCATTTGTCCCAAGAACTTTGATCTCCTGTTACAAAGTGTCTGAGATACTCTACAATAGTTCTATGACTTCTTTCTAGTGCACCATTTGATTCAGGGTGGTACGCTGTAATATTTATACGCTTTACCTTCAACAATTTACATACACTTTTAAATACATCACTCAGAAAGTTAGACCCTTGATCTGTTAATAATACTGATGGAATTCCATACCTTAATACTACGTTTTCCACAAATGCCTCAGCTACTGTTTCGGCATCTTGTTTGTCAATTGGGATTGCTAAGGTAAATTTACTCAGATCGTCTTGGAATGTTAACATGTACCTTTTTCCTGTATTAGATACATCTAGTGGACCCACTATATCCATCGCACACTTTCCGAATACTGTTTCTGCTGTGTCTGTAATTTCTAAGGGCATCCTAGTTTTCATTTGCGTGTTTTTATTCTTTTGACACGATGGGCATTTCCTAATGTAATTTTCAATGTCACGCTTCATTCCGCGCCACTGCTTGTATGCTTTAATTCTTTCGAGTGTCCTGTGCATTCCTTGGTGACCTCCCAAGGGATTGTCATGCATTTCCTTTAGTATATTTTCTTTTTCTTCGGGACTAATTTCCTCACCACTATCCGTTTCCTGTTTTATTTCACTCGACACTTGTGCTTGCCGCACGTTTACGGAACTTTCTTCCCCATTTGCTTTTGCTGCCGAGATCTCTGTCTCCACCTTCTGCTTCGCATCTATCTCTTCCTTCCCTTCATGCCTTATTCTACTCAGCGCATCCGCATTACTATTTAACTTTCCTGGCTTGTATATTACTTCATAATCATACTCCTCGAGTTTCAGTCTCCACTTCAGGAGTCTCGAACTCGGATCTTTGACACTAAATATCCACGTTAGTGGCTTATGGTCTGTCACTACAGTGAACTTTCTGCTATATACATATGGTCTGAACTGTTTTACTGCGTAAACTATAGCCAACAACTCTTTTTCCGTTGTGCTATAATGTAGTTCGGCTTTGTTCAATGCTCTGGATGCATATGCGATGGGCAAGTCTTCGCCAATCTTCTTACCTTGCGATAACACTGCACCCAAGGCTGCGTTACTCGCATCCGTTGTAATGATGAACGGTTTCGTAAAGTCAGGGTACTGAAGTAACGGAGGGTTTATTAATTTCTCTTTTAGTTCTTCGAACGCATTGTTCTGACGTTCGCTCCATCGGTACTCCACTCCCTTTTTTAAGAGCTCATGGAGAGGTTTCGCAATCTTGCTGAAGTTAGCAATGAAACGGCGGTAGTAACCTATCAATCCGAGAAACCCTTTTAGTTCCTTAGTTGTCTTTGGCTGTGGGAAGAACTTCACCTTCTCCACCTTCGCCATATCTGGTGATATTCCTTTGTCAGTGATGCAATGACCTAGGAAGATTACTTCCTTCCTCAGGAATTCACACTTGTCTGGTTGCAGCTTCAAATTGTGCTCTCGCAACCTGTCAAATATTTCCCGGAGCTTTTCGTTATGCTCCTGCAGGTTTTTCCCATAGCATACTATGTCGTCTAGATATACAAAGCATTTCACTCCTTGTAAACCTGCCAAGACTGTATTCATCAGTCTCTGAAAACATCCTGGGGCTCCCTTCAGTCCCATCGGCATTCGTTTGTATTCGTAATGCTGATAGTTTGAGCTAAATGCCGTTTTCTCTCTGTCCTTCTCGTCCGTCAATATTTGATGGTACCCGCTTGCGAGGTCAAGCGTCGAGAAGTACTTAGCTTGCCCTAACTGATCCAGTATCTCGGAGATATTCGGTAGTGGAAATGCATCGCCTACAGTGATATCATTTAATCGTCTGTAGTCCACTACGATTCTCCATTTCTGTTTGCCACTAGCGTCTAGCTTCTTTGGAACTAACAGTAACGGTGCGTTCCAAGCGCTCTTACTCTCGACAATTATGTCATCTCTTAGCATCTGCTCTATTTGCTCCCTTAGCACTTCCTTTTGCGCTTCCGGGATCCTGTACGGTCTAGCGTTTACTACCTTTCCCGCGTGTTCCGGTGCAATCGGTATTCTGTGCTTCACTGCGGAAGTATAGGACAGGTTGTCCCCTGGTAGATGAAATACATCTCCGTATTCCGCGCAAACCTCTGCTAGAGCGCTTTCCTCTTCAGCGTTCAAATGATCCATTCTTAATTGCCTTCGCAACACACTAGTACGACTTTCTGTCTTTCCTATGACATTAGTACAACATTTTACTTCGCGTATTTTCCCTACTTTTTCTAATTCTTCCGTCATTAACCTGACGTTTCCTAACTGCACTCTGTCTTCTGACAAGTTTAATGCACTTACTATGCATTTCCCATTTCGCACTTTTACTAACGCTTCAGGTACATGTACCCCTTGGGCAAACTCCTACCTAGGAACAATCATTTCCTTTTCGATTCCCCTTTTTACATTTCCTTCCACCTTTAATAACATTATTTTTTCCTCTCGGGGCCCTATTTCCCCGCATACTTCTGAATCTTGTTCGTTCTCATGTCCCTTTGGCTCTTCCTCTACTACTAAGGGTATATCTCGCCCTTTTAGTCTCACTATTTTACCTGCATAGTCTAACTTAACTCTATGCTCTGTCAAGAAATTTCTGCCTATCAGTCCGTCGTACGGAATATCTAATCCTCTCCCGTACACGTGAAATTTTTGCCCTACTTGCTCAGAACCGTCCACACTTAAGTGTACCTGTACCGTACCTATTGTGCTGACGGCCTCACTGGTTACACCTTTTAGCCGAAGCCTTTCCGCTTCATTAATTGCAAGTGTACTATTTATCGGAATACTCGTTCTCTTGAGCAGACACAGCTGTGCTCCAGTGTCTATTAGCAACTTCAAATATCTTTTTAATTCTATGCAGTATAAAACCAAAACGTGATTTTCTGTTGCACAGTCGATTACCCTAACTGAGGGTTTACCTATCGCAACAAGGCCCGACTGTGCGGCCTTGCCGCCTCTTAGTTTCCCTGCACCACTTTACCGGTTTTGCTCGATACTGGCACCCTGCCTTTTCTCCATGCGTGCCAGGGCCCTGCGTGACAATCTTTCGCGTAATGTCCCGGCCGCTTACACTTGAAACAAGCAACGTCTTTTACCCTCGTACACGGAACTCCACAGTTCCCTGGTACATTACATTGTGGGCACCTCCACTCTCGTAACCCTCCATCAGCTTCCCTATGATTTCCTCTAAAGTCTATTGTATCTATCGGCTGAATTTTTCTTAATCTTACCCGGCATTCCGCGTCTGTATGTCCTGGCTTGTCGCACCCGTAACAAAAATTCGTAAACTCTTTGCCCGTCATTATCCGTACTCTTCCCTCTGGCCTATTCTTTCTACACTTGCTTGCCATGTGCCCTCTCAATCCACAATTGAAACATTTCAAATCTCTAATATCTCTGGTATTCTTCACCGTTTCCTTTCCCCGGTTGAAAGTTACTCTTGGGGCTAGTCCCCGCTCTTTCATTGACAGTATTGCACTTTCTTCTTCCAATGCTAGTTCCACGGCCGCTGCTAGCGTGATTTCATCGCCTCTACTTCTTACTATCGTCTGTATTCTATCATTGCTTAACCCTTGTATAAAGCATGCTCTTCCTAGTGAATCAACCAGTTCTATTGCGCCCTTTAAGTTCTCCCTAGCCGTAACTCTGCTTACTGCTTCCCTGAAATCCCTTTGCATTTCATCTATTCGGCTTGCCCATGTCGCAATTGGCTCTCCTTGTCCCTGTCTCGATTGAAATATCTTGTACGCGTAGTAGTCAATGGTACGCTTACTCGCATAATTTTCCTCTAGAACATGTTTTACTTCCTGCCATGTCCCCGTGCGTTCCCTTACTTGCAGCCTCGATCTGGCCTCTCCGGTTATTTTGGCTTTAACAAACTTCAGTAACCTTTCGTGTTCCTCCGGTTTCACAAGTTCAAATGCAGCGTCTACATTTTCAATAAACTCCCTAAGATCTCTCTTATTTCCTTCGAACACTTTTGGAACTATACACAAGGCTTCTTTCACTGATATCTTACCGCTACTGGAGGATGACAGAACTTCGTTAGTTTGGGCCATCTTACCAACTTAACTATGTTAGCACTTTACAATACAAGATACAAAATTCTTAATATAATTTTATATGTACCGCTTCTCTTGTGGTGCGCCGTCTGTTCCGCTGATCCGCGTTGTCCCGCGTTGTGCCGCGCTGCTCCGCGCTGTCTCTGTGCTCTCTACGCCCGCGCTGTTCCGCGCTGCCGCGATGCGTCGGCCGCCGCTCTGCTGGGCTGTGCCGACCCCGTCGCTCGCCTCGGCTGCCGCTGCTACGGCTGCTGCCGCTGCTCGGCCCGGACCCCCGGTCTCGAACGCTGGCTGCTTAGGCACCTCTGTGCCTCGTCGCTCCGCGACGTGCTGCCGCTATCCTGCGTTGCCCTGCACCCGCGAGGACTACTTCTCTGGACTCTGTCGTAGTGGGGCTACTAATGCTGAAAGTTGCGAGTCGCCACAACTTCCTGCTAATTGCCACAGTCGCTGTAGCAAAATCTACTGGCTCCTATCTCCTCTTTGCCTATATGCCTTTGTGGTACCCCACACCTGGCACCAAAACTTTTATTTATGTCGCGTCCCAAGCGTGGGTTTTGCGAGGGATTGAGCGACACGGTTCGTAAACGGGAATTAGCCGGTTGACCTAATTGAGAGGGAGACTTTTGATCTGGCTAAGATGTTAAATTCCCTGGTGTGAAGGTACAAGGCTAGGATGTTGGTAGAAGTAAACTCGTATGGACGTTATAAAAGTTCTAATTTATTCATAAAGAATACAGATCACCCTAACTGAGTAGTGATTGTACCTACAGAATAGCCAAGCCCATTACAGAGACGGTGACTGACTTCCACCGTTCTGGCTGCCTGATAGAACTTTCCAGCACTTTGCTGCCCACACTAGCACCCTACGTCAGAGTCCCGCGGTCGCTGCCTAAACGCTCATCGGCGACTATCTCCAACTGCCTGCAGCCCGCCCTCAGCCCAAGTCGGCTGCTACTCACGCTGACTACCGTCGCTGCCTAAACCCGAGAGAGAGAGAGATCCCCGGAGCGGCGTGCCTCCGAGTTTTGTTAGCTCTTCCCCTTCGACCCCGCCAGCGCTTGGCATGACGTAGCGTCGAGTGCAACTTTTCCTTATTAGGGATTGTTTTAGTATTAACTTCAGTACTTTTCTTCAGAAGCTGGGTGGAGGGGTAGAGGGGCGTCTCCCTATATGGTCACGCACTGCGTCCTGAGCCCTTCATTGGCTCCTCATGACGTAGTGCGGTCCCCACCTAGGGCCCTCTTTCTTTCTCTCTCCGCTCCCAGACTTCTCCCTCTAGCCAAGAGTGTTGATACTGCAAGTTATTGCTTATTAAGGGACCTGCCCAGAGCGCCCTGTTTATCTTAATAGCTGAGTCTGCTTCCTTGCTTATCACGCGCAGCTGCCTGGCCGCTTGGACCGCCGCCTCGGCTATATGGCTGCGTCGTTATCTTTTGTGACCCCTCTGACACGCCTGGCGTCCCCTGTTAACTCTATCTCCCCGTATGATTTCTGGTGTATCGTCTGAGAACAACTGCATTTAGACTTGGCTTTTCTGCGGTTACAACAATAGGGTCAGTATTGCCTCACGTGTTCCAACATTTCTGCGGAATCCAAACTGATCTTCGCTGAGGTCGGCTTGTACCAGTTTTTCCATTCGTGTGTAAAGAATTCGCGTTAGTATTTTACAGCTGTGACTTATTAAACTGATAGTTCGGTAATTTTCACATCTGTCAACACCTGTTTTCTTTGGGATTGGAATTATTATATTCTTCTTGAAGTCTGAGGGTACTTCGCCTGTCTCATACATCTTGCTTTTGTCAGGACTGACCCTCCCGAGACTGTCAGTAGTTCTAATGGAATGTTGTATACTCTGGGGGCCTTGTTTCGACTTAGGTCTTTCAGTGCTCTATCAAACTCTTCACGTAGTGTCGTATCTCCCATTTCATCATCATCTACATCCTCTTCAATTTCCATAACATTGTCCTCAAGTACATCGCCCTTGTATAGACCCCCTATATACTCCTTCCACCTTTCTGGCTCAAAAATGGCTCTGAGCACTATGGGACTCAACTGCTGTGGTCATTAGTCCCCTAGAACTTAGAACTGCTTAAACCTAACTAATCTAAGGACATCACACACATCCATGCCCGAGGCAGGATTCGAACCTGCGACCGCAGCAGTTGCACGGTTCTGAACAGAGCGCCTAGAACATCGAAACCACTGAGGCCAGCCCACCTTTCTGCTTTCCCTTCTTTGCTTAGAACTGGGTTTCCATCTGAGCTCTTGATATTCATACAAATGGCTCTCTTTTCTCCAAAGGTCTCTTTAATTTTCCTGTAGGCAGTATCTATCTTACCCTAGTGACATAAGCCTCTACATACTTACGTTTGTCCTCTAACAATTCCTGCTTAGCCTTTTGCACTTCCTGTCGATCTCATTTTTGAGACGTTTGTATTGCTTTTTGCCTACTTCATTTACTGCATTTTTATATTTTCTCCTTTCATCAATTAAATTCAATATTTATTCTGTTACCCAAGGATTTCTAGCAGCCCTCGTCTTTTTACCTACTTGATCCTCTGTTGCCTTCACTACGTCATCCCTCAGAGCTACCCATTCTTCATCTACTGTATTTCTTTCCACCATTCCTGTCAGTTGTTCCCTTATGCTCTCCCTGAAACTCTGTACAAACTCTCGTTTAGTGAGTTTATCCAGGTCCCATTTCATCTCCTTAAATTCCCACCTTTTTGCAGTTTCTTCAGTTTTAATCTACAGTTCATAACCTATAGATTGCGGTCAGAGTCCACAGCTGCCCCTGGATATGTCTTACAATTTAAAACCTGACTCCTAAATCTCTGCCTTCCCATATATAATCAATCTGAAACCTTTTAGTATCTCCAAAGTTCGTCCATATACACAACCTACTTTCATGGTTCTTGAACCAAGTGTTAGCTATGATTAATTTATGCTTTGTGCAAAATTCTACCAGACGGCTTCCTCTTTCATTTCTCTCCCCCAATCCATTTGACCCACTATGTTTCCTTCTCGCCCTTTTCCTACTCTCGAATTGCAGTCATCCATGATTATTAAATTTTCGTCTCCCTTCACTACCTGAATAATTTCTTTTATCTCATCATACATTTCATCAATTTCTTTATCATCTGCAGAGTTAGTTGGCATATAAACTTGTACTACTGTAGCAGGTTTGGGCTTCGTGTCTCTCTTTGACACAATAATGCGTTCACTATGCTGTTAGTAGTAGCATACCCACACTCCTCTTTTTTTATTCATTATTAAACGTACTCCTGCATTATCCCTATTTGATTTTGTATTTATAACCCTGTATTCACTTGACCAAAAGTCTTGTTCTTCCTGCAACCGAACTTCACTAATTCCCACTATATCTAACTTTAACCTATCCATTTCCCTTTTTAAATTTTCTTACCTACCTGCCCGATTAAGAGATCTGACATTCCACACTCCGATCCGTAGAACGCCAGTTTTCTTTCTCCTGATAACAACGTCCTCTTGAGTAGTCCCCACCTGGAGTTCTGAATGGGGGACCAATTTAGCTCTGGAATATTTTACCCAAGAGGACGCCATCATCATTTAACCTTACAGTAAAGCTGCCTGCCCTTGGGAAAAATTACCGCTGTAGTGCCAGCGGTATAAATTAGGCCACCATCATACTTATTTTCCTACGCCACTTGGCTTGCTTTGTCAAAACCGGTGGGATAAATAATCCTTTCTCACTATCAAAGATTTACATCATAACTAGAAGTCTGTGCAGACAAGAAAAATGCTATCCGTATGTGCGGTTCTAGGCACTACAGTCTGGAGCCAAGGACCGCTGTGGTCACAGGTCTGAATCCTGCCTCGGGCGTGGATGTGTGTGATGTCCTTAGGTTAGTTAGGTATAATTAGTTCTAAGTTCTAGGCGACTGATGACCTCAGAAGTTAAGTCGCATAGTGCTCAGAGCCATTTGAACCAATTCGTATTCGCACCGGATCCACAGGATCATTATCCACATCCGCCAAGTTGTGTATCCGCACTCTCAGATATTAACATTTTGTAAAGCCACTGCTCTGACAAAAGAGTCGTGCCTGGGCTGAGTTTTTGGCTGTTGATGTCCGCACTTGGTTATGATGCAAATTAAGGCTGGACATATTTCAGTGGGAGTCATTTCAAATTTAATCCCAAAGCCATCTCCAGAACCACCTTGACCCACTTGCTACATGGTGTAACCAGTGGCTCCTGAAAATTAATCCTTCCAAGGCCCAGGCTATCATCGTATGTCATACCACTCCCTCGTACCACTCCCTCCTTCTGGCTCCTTGATTTTTCCCTTAGCATCTGCGCCCTCACCTACCTTGGACTCACCATTGACCTTCAACTCACCTGGAGCCCTCATCTCTGCTCTATCGAATCCAAAGCCCAGAACAACATCCAACTCCTTAAACTCCTCTCTGGCCTGTCATAGGGGTTGAACCACTCTACCATCCTCCACACTTACAAATCCTTAATCCATCCCATCCTATGGATATGCGCCCCCCCCCCCCCAAATTCTGTAAGTCCAGATCCTCAAGCGCCATATACTCCGCCTCGCCTTCCATATATGCCTCCTGTCCCCAACCTGATTCCTTTCTCCCATCTGCTCCTTTTCCTAGAACATTAAGAACATTATCTGCATCCTCTACACCTCACACCTCTGGCTGCTGCTCTCCCTCCAACCTCCACTCTCATCCGCACCTTCACCATTGTGTCCCCCCTACCCTCCACCTCTACACCCTTCATCTCCTTTCCAAAGGTGGCTTCCATCGACTCCCCCTACTGGATGATGCCCTCTCTCCCTCCATTTATCCCTCCTATCAACTTTGATCCTAACTTCTCCCTCCCTCCCTCTGTTCTTTACCTGGGCTCCCGCTCCCCCCTTCCATCCAGTTTTTTTCCCTGCCTACCCTCTCTCTGACTCCCTTCTCTCCCCCAAGTCCTTTTGCTTACCCCTTCACTGCCTTCCCCACTCCTTCTCATGTCTGCCCTGCCCCCTTTATTCTTTGTCCTCTCTTTCCAACCGATCCTCCCTTTTTTCTTTCCCTCTGCTCCTCCCTCATCGGTCCAGGTCCTCCCCCACCCCCATCTGCCGTCGTGTCGCCTCTATAGTGGTGTTTTAAGTGAGTGTTCAGTGTTGTTCGTCCCATGCCAGTGTTGCAACGAGCCACCATACTATTGCTAGGTGTGTTTTTGACAGTTGTGAACAGAAACCAGATTGTTGCCATGTTTTTAATTGTGCCTGTCTACTTCATATGTGTTTTAATTAGAAAGACCAACCTTTTGTTTTTATATTTTCTTCATAAGTTTTTCGCCTTGTTTCAGTTTTTAACAGTCACCGTTTTGTCGCCTGCTTTTATTGTTAAATCTCCTAACTCTGTTTTTCAACTTTTCTGACGGCTGCAGAGCCGCCTACTGTGCTGCTGCCACTCCGCCCCCGCCCCCCCCCCCCCCCTCTAGGAGGGAATCGAAATCCAATAAAGGAAAAAAATTCAAATTTAAATTCCTTTACTTTACATGTAATTTATCAGAAACGATATAAGAGTGGCACAAAACATGTTTGTTCCTTATTTTTAAGTAGAAAGGCAATTGATGAGAAAACATTTCGTACCTGGAAATGGGGCTACAAACGCGGTAACATACAAGCGAAAGCGTGTTTTTGAGCATACTTTGGCGATGTCAACTTTGATAAGTCACAGATGGAAAACCAAAATTATGTTAGAATTTAATTTGTAGAGTTTAAAGATGACCCACAGGTATCCGCAACAGAGGTACGCTTTTATCTGCAACACAATTATTACTGGGGATATCCGCAGCTGCGAAAACCTGTTGTTATAAGTTGTGTTGTTTTCGAGTGAAAGCTGTGTGAGGATTATTACCGCATGCATTAAAAAAAATAGGCCGCGTCTGTAGTTTGCATGCTATGCTCGTTCTATTCTCCTCCTTTCATTCTAGTGTAAACCCTTGTTCACAGGTATAAACGAATGGCAGTGAACACTGGCGAATTATCTATGAATACTCGTCTGCAGCAGTGTTAACGAGGTTTTACACTCGTTCACCTACGTTCACTTTGTTCACTCTAGTATATACCAGGATTTAGACGATGGCTATTATTCATTTATTTCACTGTGGCGATTTCAGGTCTAGAGCTATTTTTAAGTACCAAGAGAAAAGTTTTGTTAAGTAATGCTTCTTAAATTGTGTTTACCAAATGTTTCACTCTATGATTTGCATTTTATTATCCATATCTTATATTGGTTTCAGTTTTCACATTACACACAAAAAAGCCTCTACAGTCAAAATCACGATAGCGAAGTGTATAAACAGTTTAAAAAAGGTCAAATAGCAGCAATGATTTCATTTAACAAATTGTATCGTCTGATTGCTATACAGGAAGGGCTGCCACGCTATATCAGAATATAAGATCTACAAAATTTAGATAGGATCGAATGCACTTTATCAATTCTTACTCGTAACTAATTTATTAATTTACCTGAATTTAAAATCCACTTCTGTAACCTTTTTTTGACCGGAATTCTGAACATGTTACTCATTTCACAGTTGATGTACACACAGGCACTCGATTCATTAGCAAAGGTATGTCACAGACAGCTGTACCAACACAAATGTACTTCACAGATGCCGGACGGTGGAAAGAGACAAGTGCCTGCACGCGTTTGGACGAGGTTGCCACGTATTTCACAGAACGGTGTGCCATCTAGTGGCTGGTGCCACAAGTAAGGGCGTGACGCTGTTGCCGTCTGTTGGCCGTTCCCTGACAAGGCTTGCCTGCTAGACCAAGCGTTCGGGCAATCTGTTTCCTACGTGATCTCGGATGCCACACCCAATGACTGTGTACCTGGTACTATGCATTGCAGCACTCACAGCATCCCATACTCAAAGCGGCCAGCAGCCACAACTATCTGAAATGCTATTCCCATTATTTTTTTCAGAAAGTGTGTTTATAGTGAATAGTATTGGTTTATAAGAATTTTTTTTGGAAATTTGACTCTGCTGCTCATCTATATGAGGACCTAAAATAATTATGTGCCTGCTTTTAGTCACAATCACCTGGACTAGTTATCACTGAGTTTCTTGTGGTGACCGATGAAGTGAAATACTTTGTCACAGTTCTGCACAGACATGCGCCATATTTCCGAAATTGATATATTGTCGCCAACTTCTCGTGGCCCAGTGGTTCTAGGCGCTTCAGTTTGAAACTGCGTGACTGCTTCGGTTGCAGGTTCGAATCCTGCCTCAGGTATGGATGTGTGTGATGTCCTTAGGTTAGTTAGGTTAAAGTAGTTCTAAGTTCTAGGGGACTGATGACCTCAGGTGTTAAGTTCCATAATGCTCGGAGCCGTTTTTCGCACACTGCTTGTGCCATGCTCTCTCCTTCTATGAGCTTTGAGGATGTTGCCCGAGAATATGAGCAGGACAAACAACTGGACAGCCTCTGCCGCAACACAGCCAGCAGCCTACAATTCTCGCTAGTGTCTGACTGCAAAATTTGGTATGATGTTTGAACAGGCACTCACCACCTGTTTATCGTGGAGAATATGCAGTAGTGCTTCTGACTGTGTCAATGGACTATCACACCCTAGCATCGACACCACTGTGTTACTCGTTTCACCTTGCCAGGACTATGGAAGGACTGCCGTTAATGGGCATGCATCTGTACTGCATACCAGTTTGCCAAAGTCGGGAGGGATACCCACATGCTTATCGGCACCTTTCTCAGTGTGATGCACCATTATGCACACATCCATATGCAAATTGTTATCTAAACACTATTATTCTAATCAATGCTTAAATACATAGTAGTCAGATCTCAATTTTGTCACTCATTCATGTATTCACTTGAGCAGATTAAATACATTTTCGGCAACTGTGTACTTACCAGGTCACATCATCTCACTTTCACCATAGCCTACATCCTAAATGAAGTGCATGAATGGAACAGTAAAGTCAGCTCACTGCATGACTGACATTTAAGTAGTGATATCCACTTCATATTCATTTGAGCCACAAGGTAATGTTATATACCATGTAACAGTGATAAAGAGGATGATTACAGACACTAACTATAATACTAATGGTACAATGATACAACTCTGTTGACTCAATTTACCTCACTCTTCCAGTGGGGCTACCTTGTACATGTCAAACAATCCAAACTATTTTCATTATAAATTGGTGGGGTTGGATGAGGAACTTCTTCAGTGACACACAGTTCTCAGGCTCAGTGCACATTGTGAGTGATAATTCTGCCTTGAACCCTTGCCAGATCACTCCCAGGTCACTGCTACTCCTTGAGGCCTCTTGTACCATGAATATTGACTGATTCACAACAATTCCACCATGCCTTGCACGCATTGATGAGTACTTTGATCCTCCAGCCTATTTCTTCCGAATCAGCAATGAAAGATTGTTGTAGGAGGTATCATGCAGCCCTTTGGTTCACTTTCCTGTTAACTTTGAAAAATCACCTACTCACATCATTATTCTTCTACATACTTTTATGGGCTAACAAGTTACGTACATACACATATATGTTTTAGACTTTCAGTACACAGTATAAACTAAAAATCTAAATTATTTTTGCAATATTATTTGAAATGGTACTAAAATATAGTATTTAATGCTAAAATACACTAGCAAAAAAGTAAAAGGAGTCGTGGATCCAAGTACATTGCTTCACAACAGTGTAACTGGAAATGAAAGTAGAAATGTGAAATCAAGTATCTATAAGCGTAGTCTATGTGAAAATGCACAGTATCATTATGTGAGTTCATCTTCCATATGATGCCTCACATTATCTACAGTATCTTCATTGCCAGGTGGTTCGGAACCGAATAGTCATTAACAAGGCCACGAAATTAGACAGGCCTCTGCTAAGGAGGGGGCAATAAATGTACAATAGTTAAACAACAGCGAAGTATAACAGGTTTTTTTAAAAACCAATGAACAATAAATGAACATTAGAGAGCCCACATCGAAGAAACAATTAATAATATCACATCACATCACACAAAAGCAGTGCATGTCATCAGTAGCAACCAGTAAACTATCTTCTGGCCATATAAGTAATGAATAGCAACCAACAGACTGCTAACTTGAAGTAAACTCATCATACATGTATACAAAGTAGGTGGACTACAATCCATAAAATTTTAATAAAAGTTGTAACAGTAATAAGCATTGACTTTTTATAAAACCATCTAAGCATACAAAAATGAGAAACATTCGAGCAAATGCTCTAAAACCAAAATACATGTAAAGGTATCTAGCTGAAAGCATAGAACGAATTTATTTTAATAACAGCTGGTGATAGCGCCTGGGCCGCTGTAAGGAGACAGATTCGTTTATATGAGCTACAGACATGGGTACTACACATGAAATCAACTTATAAACATGAGCTGGACCTCTTGCACTCTTCCGGGTTGGCCATCTCCATTCCCTCGTGTCAGGGCTGCAGTACATCTCACGTACCTCAAGTTTCTGCAAACTTGTGTACACCTGCCGGCCTCATCTCCAGTTGTCTGAGAACTCAACAGACTGGTGCTACTCCTGTGCCCCATGGTGCCGCCACCAACTGTTAGTTTGATAAATCCCTTTCCTGCTTTATACTATACTAGTTTGGCCATTAAGCATTTGATCCAATGTTTGTCTTTTTATACGCTCATGCTCAACATTTACAGCGTTTTATGAATATCACGTCTTGCTAGGCTCCAGCTTCTATTCAAATTCTATGGACGCTAGCACCTCAATACATGATAAGTTCACTTCAAGTTATTGGTCCATTGGTTCCTATTTGTCACATATATTGCAAGGTGACCAGTTACTGAATGTTACTAATATATTATGTTTTTTGTCATGTGATGCTATCATTGTTTCTTTGATGAAAGTGTGTGGTTTTCATAACATTCAGTTGTTGCACATTTATGTTTTAAGCATGTATCTAGATACATAGATTAATCTTTTGGTGGAAAGGATACTGGCAGTAGCTGCCGGACCAAAAGCTTCGACTAAAATAAAAAAGATACATTTAATAAAGTAAGATGAATGTGTCAAGAGTAATGGGAAAAACAAGACTGTTACCTAAGAACTGGCGAAGGAATTGATAATGCAACAAACAAAGAATGTTTGGAACTGCCAATTTAAAAGTAATTTAGACCATAGATAAATCTTTTATCATGAGGTCTAAACACCTTTCATTTACTTACAAACGACTATTTTTTCATAGTATGTAATCTGAAAGTTAGAGTTTTGATAGGTGTCTTCATAATGAAAATAAATGATGCAAATATTATAAAAGTAATGATGGTTCACTTACAGATTTTTTTTAAAACTTGTTTTATTGAAAGGTTATCAGAACATGAATATTATAAATATATGTAAAGCTATTCTGTCGATAGATCAGGCATTAAGTACACTATGGAAAATGTGAATTTATCTATGTTATGTATTATGTACATGGCATGATTGCAACATGCCCACTTGTTACAGAATACAGAAATAGCAATCAGTAAAGAGATGGTCTAACAGCTGAAGAATGCTACCAATAAACAAATGTGATGTTTAAAGTATTTTCATTAAAAGAAGATACCATGACACATCTGTACAAACAAAAACTTGCCAAAGATTCAGCAAGTACTCAACCACTTGACAACAAATAGAAATGGAAAAATATTGAAGTGACCGTAACACCTTTAATTCTTGAAGCTCTAGGAAAGACAAAATAAAGGTGACCAGAAATGTGACTTGAAATGTGGAATAGGGATATTGGGAAAATTATTAATAACATATATGCATCCATATGTAAAGTATTGGCAAGACATCTCAATTTAAAATTCCTTGCCCTATAGAAAACGGACTGCAACTAAAAAAAATCAAAAGTTAAGTTTTGTAATCTTGTTTAAGTGATATATTCATTAGAGCCAGAAAATAAGTATAAATAAATTGAAAATAAGTCCTCGTTTACGCTAGTTCCAGAAAATGAGGCCGGCCGCTGGTGGCCGAGCGGTTCTAGGTGCTTCAGTCTGGATTCGCGCGACCGCTACAGTCACAGGTACGAATCCTGGCTCGGGCACGGATGTGTGTGATGTCCTTAGGTTAGTTTGGTTTAAGTGGTTCTGAGTTCTAGAGGACTGATGACTTAAGTTCCATAGTGCTCAGAGCCAGCCAGAAAATGAATAGCTGAAGTAATTGAGAGTGAATGTTTCACTCTGTATCAGTGTGCATGCTGATCTGAAACTTCGTGGTAGATCAAAACTGCGTGTCGAACTGAGGCTTGCACCCAGAATCTTGTCTTTTGCGGGGTAATATTCTTACTGAGTCAGCTATCTGGGACAGCTCACGACCCCACGTAACAGCCTTACTTCTGTCAGTACCTATCCCCTACAACTCAATCTGTACAGAAGCTCTCTTGCTTACGTTCCTGGACTATCTCTCATGGAACAAAGGATATTGCAGAAAAACGCCTTAGCCACATCCTAGGGAATTGTTTCTAGAATGATTCTCTTTCACTGCAGTGGAGGGTGCGCTTATCCAGTAAGAAATGCAAGAGAGATTCTGTGAAGTACTGGTGGAAGCAAAGCTGTGAGAGCCATTTGTGAGATGTGGCTATATTACTCAGTCAGTGAGAACTTTCCCTGTCAGACACAATGTTCAATGACCAAGTCCTGACCTGCCACACAGTTTAAATTTACCAGTGAGATTTGAAGATATGATCTATTTCACTAACTTCTGAACATGACTGAATATCATGAAGGGCTCGGCCACCAAGTAGACTGAAATATGTGTGTGTGTGTTTGTATGTATGTACGTATATACATATGTACAAGCAACAGAACTAAATGTATCTGTGCAAACATTGGTAACCAAATTTATTGTAAATTGGGCTGATACTACTTCTGAGTTTTGTAAATATATTTCATATAATCTTAAAATGTAATTTCTGGACATCTTACACCGCTGTTATTTGCTTAGAAATGCAGTGGAATATAGAAGTAATTTAACCACAGAGCAAGAAAATTCATTAAAGGATAAATATGATTAGAGGGTAAAAGCCTACTATTAACATAGATATTGTATACCAAGATACTGTAAGTCAGAGACTTACAGATATGATATAAGAAATCCTAAATAACAAAAAATGGAATTGCTTCCTTTTTGGTAGGTACACATTGACACTGCATTATTGTATAATTAATAGAAGTGTACAGACAGTGAAAGGCACCACTGTGTATTACCTTCATTCTTTATGAGAATGTTTTTGGAAAAGAAAAAAAAAAGATTTATGTTATATGAGGTCTCAATACACATGGTTTTCCTGTCACAGTGCAGTGAAAATCACAGAAAGTGTAATTAAGAGACTGACCATCAGTGTGTGAAAAAGGAAGTGCACAGGCAGGAATAAATTAAGTCCTAGGTGTTTATTGTTGCCCACTTCTTTTAGTTTATGTTGGTGTCAATGTAATTGGCAAACAGACCCATCTGGAGAGCCACATGTGTTAGCGTGCAGCTTCCAAGCCTTCATGCCAGTGCCCCGGCCCCACATCGAGTGTACCTGGTGGGTTGATGATGATGCCCGGTGTGCTGGCCAGTGTGGATGTGGTTGTTAGGCACTTTGCTATATCTGACTAGGTGAATACTACGCTGGTACCCAAGTCCTACTTCAGTTATGTGTTTTGAAAATGTGGAAAATGTTTGCACACTCTTTCAAGGACAACAGTATGTGTAGACAGTTGTGGTACACATATTCGTTCTGGGATTGGAGAGGTGAAGAGGGGTGTAAAGGATTGATGACAGAGAGAATGCCACCCCTTATATTAACCATACCAGTTCCGTTAACAACCACACTGACCCCAGGTAGATGCAGGATGAAGGCAAAAGGAAAAGAAAGTGTGTCAATGGCAAATGGCAGAACAAAATTTCTATGGGTTTTGAAATTATGTTGTTAACCCAGCTATGATGCTTTTCCTTCATAACAAGTAATTTTAGCTCTCCCAAAGAACTACTGTTATTGAAAGTCCGCTCCTGGTAGCTGAGTGACCACTTACACAGAATGTCATACCTAACAGCCCAGGTTCGATTCCCAGCTGGGTTGGAGATCTTTTCCACTCAGGGACTGGGTGTCGTGTTGTCCTCCTCATCATCATTTCATCCCCATCGACGCGCAAGTGGCCGAAGTGGCGTCAACTAGAAAGACTTGCACCAGGCGAACGGTCTATCCGATGGGAGGCCTTAGCCACATGGTATTTTTTATTTTAATGGAATATAATACAAACTGGTGAAACCTCAGAAGTAGAAGCTGAATGTTTGCACAGCAAAACTAAAATCACACCATTCAAGGAAATACAGGTACCAACACGCAAGGAATAAAAGAAGACAGGGTATCCCGACATCTATCTTGTGACATGATGTCCACATCCCATGATGACATTAGAAGACGATTCCATGATTATCACCATTTGGGCGGAAAAATTAAGAGGAACTATGGAAATAGCTGACAGGAGACAATGCATGTATTTCATACATTAATGGGGATGCCAACAGTGCCTTATTGATGGGAACTTTGGACACTTAACTAAACAAAAGGACATACAAAGAGAGAGTGCAGAGATGAAATATCAGAGAAGTGTGGCACGACAGACACTACACAATAGACAGATGGACATAGGAGGCAAGAACTAAAGACAATTTATTTGAGGAATCAGTACAGAAACAAATGTGAGGAATACATGTTAAAAATAGACAGAATCATAATACCAAAGACATCACTCATTCATTATAAGTCGGACTCTGGGAAGTGGGAACTTGGAAGGTTAGAGGAAAGGAGATTAGATCAAGGCGTTTGATAGTGAAATAAATCAGAAGTGATTCAAGTATCAACTCTGATACTGTTGATCATGATTGAGTTGAAATGCAGTAGAACAGCCTATTTCTGAGATATGGGTTTGTCATTGCAGGCCATATAGCGTTCAGCGTAGTGTTAGCTGAATGATGGAGACTTCCCTGAAATGATGAGTCAACAATATCTACAGTGGCTTAGTCTGTGAAACACATAACACTGTGGTGTCTTTCACTGTCAGAAACCACAAACTCCTCAAACTGTAATCCCCTTGCCCAAACCCTGACACGTAAAATGAGCTTTTGGTTGTGTCCTTCCTCAGCCTATCCTGTGATAATATCATTATACAGCCGTCATTTCTGTAGGTTGGTTGCTTTGAGGAGAAGACCAAATAGTGAGTTCATCAGTCTCGTCGGATTGAGGAAGGATGAGGAAGGAAGTCGGCCATGCCCTTTCATAGGAACCATCCCGGTATTTGCATGAAGGGTGGCCAGACTCGGGTTTGAAATGTCATCCTCCCTGACGCGAGTCCAGCATGTTAATCAGTGTGCACCTCACTCAGTCATTTCTGTTTCAAATGAAATCTAGCATCACAGATTGTTGATTGCCTCTGTGGTCAAACACAAAGTGTACTGTTTCCTGTTGCTATTGGCCACCGCATGTGTTATAAGTTCTTGTGAACTGAGAGCAGGCTAAACAGCAATTTCCACATCATGGAAGTCTTAGAGGCACTTGAACTGCTTATTCTGCTACTAACACAAGAAGGTACTTATAGATAAGTTAAAGCCATACCCTACATTGCAAAGCATGTCAAAATCTCTTTGAAGAACCATAGTCATGATAGGTTGTTTACTGAGCATGTCTGGGATTCGATTTAGTGAGAACATGATTGTGATAGTCCTGAAGTAACAAATGTCAATGTTTTGCAGGTTTGCATACGAAAGGCATGCAGGGAAATGCCTCAGAAATATTTGGAGCCCCTTTTCGATTCCATCGCATGCTGTTAGACCATTGGGGTGTATGGGCACTTCTCACCAAACCGCATTGTTATAGTCAGAGCCTCATCAATTTTTAGTTCAAATTATTTATATATTATTTTGTGTAATTTGTCATAAGCATCTGTGATCTAGGGTTAGTGTCTTTGATTAGTGATCAAATGTTGTCAGTCGTGGGTTCGAAGCTTGCCACTTCTTAGATTTTGATAATAAGCGATATTGGCGCCCAAAGACTTCCCGTATAAGTCACCCTGCCGGCCGCGGTGGCTGTGCGGTTCTAGGCGCTGCAGTCTGGAACCATGGGACTGCTACAGTCGCAGGTTCGAATCCTGCCTCGGACATGGATGTGTGTGATGTCCTTAGGTCAGTTAGGTTTAAGTAGTTCTAAGTTCTAGGGGACTGATGACCTAAGATGTTAAGTCCCATAGTGCTCAAAACCATTTGAAGTCACCCTCACTCTGTAAACAGCCTTGTCAAAGAGGGCAGAGGAGTGGACTATGGTTCAGGACACTCTCGTCATTGGGATGGGAAACTGCCCCTGAAGACAGAACAATCAGCAAAGATCAACGACATGAGGCTGCAGAAGGTAATGGAGACCACTATGTTAAAGACACACAATGTATATCCAAAGGACACGTGGCCTGTACAAGTACAGTAGTACAAATTTATATGCCAACTAGCTCTGCAGATGACGAAGAAATTGAAGAAATGTATGACGAAATAAAAGAAATTATTCAGATGGTGAAGGGAGCCGAAAATTTAATAGTCATGGGTGACTGGAATTCAGTAGTAGGGAAAGGGAGAGAAGGAAACGTAGTTGGTGAATATGGATTGGGGCTAAGAAATGAAAGAGGAAGCCGCTCTGGTAGAATTTTGCGTAGAGCACAACTAAATCATAGCTATCACTTGGTTCATGAATAATGAAAGAAGGTTGTATACATGGAAGAACCCTGGAGATAGTAAAAGGTTTCAGATAGATTATATAATGGTAAGACAGAGATTTAGGAACCAGGTTTTAAATTGTAAGACATTTCCAGGGGCCGATGTGGACTATGACCACAATCTATTGGTTATGAACTGTGGATTGGCCGGCCGTGGTGGCCGTGCGGTTCTAGGCACTCCAGTCTGGAACCGCGCGACCACTACGGTCGCAGGTTCGAATCCTGCCTTGGGCGTGGATGTGTGTGATGTCTTTAGGTTAGTTAGGTTTAAGTAGTTCTAAGTTCTAGGGGACTGATGGCCTCAGATGTTAAGTCCCATAGTGCTCAGAGCCATTTGAACCATTTGTACTGTAGATGAAAACTGAAGAAACTGCAAAAAGGTGGGAATTTAAGGAGATGGGACCTGCATAAACTGAAAGAACCAGAGGTTGTACAGAGTTTCAGGTTGAGCATAAGGGAACAATTGGCAGGAATCGGGGAAAGAAATACAGTAGAAGAAGAATGGGTAGCTTTGAGAAATGAAGTAGTGAAGATAGCAGAGGATCAAGTAGGTAAAAAGACGAGGGCTAGAAGAAATCCTTGGGTAACAGAAGAAATATTGACTTTAATTGATGAAAGGAGAAAATATAAAAATGCAGTAAATGAAGCAGGCAAAAAGGAATACAAACGTCTCAAAACCGAGATCGACAGGAAGTGCAAAACGGCTAAGCAGTGATGGCTAGAGGACAAATGTAAGGATGTAGAGGCTTATCTCACTAAGGGGAAGATAGATACTGCCTACAGGAAAATTAAAGAGACCTTTGGAGAAAAGAGAGCCACTTGTATGAATATCAAGAGCTCAGATGGAAACCGAGTTCTAAGCAAAGAAGGGAAAGCAGAAAGGTGGAAAGAGTATATAAGGGCGATGTACTTGAGGACAATATTATGGAAATGGAAGAGGATGTAGATGAAGATAAAATGGAAGATAAGATACTGCGTGAAGAGTTTGACAGAGCACTGAAAGACCTGAATCGAAAAAAGGCCCCCAGAGTAGACAACATTCCATTGGAACTACTGACGGCCTTGGTAGAGCCAGTCCTGACAAAACTCTACCATATGGTGAGCAAGATGTATGAGACAGGCGAAATACCCTCAGACTTCAAGAAGAATATAATAATTCCAATCCCAAAGAAAGCGGGTGTTGACGGATGTGAAAATTACCGAACTATCAGTTTAATAAGTCACAGCTGCAAAATACTAACGCGAATTCTTGACAGACGAATGGAAAAACTGGTAGAAGCCGACCTCAGGAAAGATCAGTTTGGATTCCGTAGAAATATTGGAACACTAGAGGCAATACTCACCCTACGACTTATCTTAGAAGCTAGATTAAGGAATGGCAAACCTACGTTTCTAGCATTTGTAGACCTAGAGAAAGCTTTTGACAATGTTGACTGGAATACTCTATTTCGAATCCTGAAGGTGGCAGAGGTAAAATACAGGGAGCGAAAAGCTATTTACAATTTGTATAGAAAGCAAATGGCAGTTATAAGAGTTGAGGGGCCTGAAAGGGAAGCAGCGGTTGGGAAGGGAGTGAGACAGGGTTGTAGCCTCTCCCCGATGTTATTCAATCTATATATTGAGCAAGCAGTGAAGGAAATAAAAGAAAAATTCGGAGTAGGTATTAAAATCCATGGAGAAGAAATAAAAACTTTGAGGTTCGCCGATGACATTGTAATTCTGTCAGAGACAGGAAAGGTCTTGGAAGAGCAGTTGTACGGAATGGATAGTGTCTTGAAAGGAGGATAGGAGATGAACATCAACAAAAGCAAAACGAGAATAATGGAATGTAGTTGAATTAAGTCGGGTGATGCTGAGGGAATTAGATTAGGAAATGAGACACTTAAAGTAGTAAAAGAGTTTTGCTATTTGGGGAGCAAAATAGCTGATGATGGTCGAAGTAGAGAGGATATAAAATGTAGACTGGCAATGGCAAGGAAAGCGTTTCTGAAGAAGAGAAATTTGTTAACATCGAGTATAGATTTAAGTGTCAGGAAGTCATTTCTGAAAGTATTTGTATGGAGTGTAGCCATGTATGGAAGTGAAACATGGACGATAAATAGTTTGGACAAGAAGAGAATAGAAGCTTTCGAAATGTGGTGCTACAGAAGAATGCTGAAGATTAGATGGGTAGATCACATAACTAATGAGGAGGTATTGAACAGAATTGGGGAGAAGAGAAGTTTGTGGCACAACTTGACCAGAAGAACATGTTCTGAGGCATCAAGAGATCACCAATTTAGTATTGGAGGGGAGCGTAGAGGGTAAAAATCGTAGAGGGAGATCAAGAGATGAATAGACCAAGCAGATTCAGAAGGATGTCGGTTGTAGTAGGTACTGGGAGATGAAGAAGCTTGCACAGGATAGAGTAGGATGGAGAGCTACATTAAACCAGTCTCAGGACTGAAGACTACAACAACAACAACATGTGGCCTGTAATTGATGTGAAGTGTCATGATGGTCTCTCCATTGGCAATATATTCCGGAATAGTCCCCCATTCAGATCTCTGGGAGGGGACCGCCAAGGGGGTGGTGACCATGAAAAAAAGATTGAGTGACCAACGAAAGGCTGACGTTTTACGAGACAGGGCGTGGAATGTCATAAGCCTGAACGTGGTCGGAAAGCTAGAAACTCTGAATAGGGAAATGCAAAGGCTCATCTATATATGGTAGGGGTCAGAGAAGTGAAATGGAGAGAATATAAGGATTTCTGGTCAGATGAGTGTATGGTAATATTAACAGCAGCAGAAAATGGTGTAATGGGCATAGGATTCGTTATGAATAGGAACGTAGGGCAAAGATTTTATTACTGTAAAGAGTTTAGTAATAGGTTTGTTATTATTAGAATCGGCAGCAAACCAACACCGACAACAATAGTACAGGTGTGTGTTTGAGGTTTACGGGCGCTAAACAGCGTGGTCATCAGCGCCCAAACGCATAGAAACAGGAACACATGCGGTGAAGGGACGAAGACGGACACTAAAACATTTCAGCTCCTCAACACCAAATTAAAACATTCCACTTCAATTTGTTTGCACTTATAGCGATCCCAGCTTCCTCAACCAAATTAAAACGTTTCAGCTCCTCAACACCAAATTAAAACGTTGCATTAGGAGGTGTCTGCTTCGTGCAAAAGGTCTTGAGTTCATATTGACGACCACAAGTAATTCCTCATTACAGACGTTTATTTACAAAACAGAACTGACAGACTTCACAGACTCAACAACTGACTCTCCGAGCCAACCGCACTGCACATCCGAACTGGCAACTGACAACTCCTAGGTGTATTAATATCTTTCCAAACAATGAGAGTCTTTGACAATGTTTTGTTTACAATACGATAGCAATTCACGACTTAAAACTAAATTAGACATTACAGAATTTTAGTACAGATTAAAGTAAGTAAAAGGATCAGTACATATAAATTCTTACAAGCATAATTTCCAAATAGATTTTATAACATTTTTCTACCAGCTTCTGGATAACCTTCACCAGATTTGTACCGATGTTTCCAGAAATATCTTGACATTTTATTCTGGATATTCCTTGAGTGATTTAGAACAACTATTTATATGTAAAATGATTTAAATCGTGTTTCAAAACGTAAATAAATCTTTTTAGCAATATTTCTTGATACAAATCGTCTTTCGAAATTAGGTTATTAAACAGTTTTCACAAGTTTTCGTATTTTTGCGATCATAATATAGAATTTCTCCATAGAAAGTTCCAGAAGTGTGCATTAAACGTTCATTTACAGACTTTCTCTTTAGCTGGTGAGTTTTTAAAAGTATCTTGTCCATATTATACGAAATAATTTAGCTCAAAACTGATAATTTATACAATTAATCAGAGCTACAGCAAACAGTGAGTCTTTCTTTTACAAAATGAAATATAATTACAAAATTGAATGAAAATAGGTTACTAACACTAATATATATTTACATTAATTCTATTTTTGTTCTTTCTGTGCAAAATGTGCTAATATTGACACAGTACAATATTTAAACGTCACCAAAGTTTCCGTTTACATTTTGCATATCTGTATCGACATCCCCTAAAAGTCTACAGTATCGAATACTTCAATATGTCCCAATATGTCCTGTAATGTTACACAACACCCCCATCAGCAATTCCACGTGAAACACGAAAGGGTTTATGTCCTTACACTACAAAACAGAAAAGTTTTACACATATCTTTGGTGTCTTCTTTCTTGAAGGTCGGTGATCTTCTTCCTTAAAGGTCGGTATACCTCAATGCCACACACTGTATTTCAGTCTCATCTTCACAGTCCATATGGTTTCCATATACACTGCAGGCTATCACAGGCTGCAATAGCACAGTCCGCTATGAATATACTAGCAAAAGCATTTAATAGTCGGTGGACCGGTTTTTAAGGACACAGAAATTTGAATTCTCTAAAGTCTAATTACTCAAGAAAATTTACTCTAAATAATTTCTTAAAGCTAAGAGAGGATAGACTGACAGATGGAGAAAATTGATTATACAGGATCACAGAATAAGTGTAAGATGCAATGCCAGAATACGAAAATGAAACATGACAATTGCATAGCTAGGGGACCTAGTGCTCGCCAAACACTTAGCACACAAAGAATGTATGCTCCCCTGAGGAATCAGATAAATACAACATAACAAAGTATACAAAAATATCCTGGTAAGATTACATATAAAAGTCTATAAACATCTATTATCTAAAATACTTTTTTACATTTTTTTTATACAATTTCAGTTCGGTCACGTTTCGTAGGCCAAACTGTCTGCCACAATTTGGGTAGACTAGACGGTAAGCATTCGGATGAGGATTGTCCTGAATCTTGAAAGGTCCAATGTATATTTCAAAAAACTTTTTTAATTCCCCACTGATGGCTTTAGACTTCTCTTGTGTTTTAACAAGGACCAAGTCTTCAATTTTAAATTGAGTAGGCTTCAATCTTTTGTCATGTCTACATTTCCTCTTATCACCTTGAGATTTCATGGTCTTTCTCACTATTTCCTCTCTCTCTTGAGTACTTAATGGTTTGCAGACTGGAAAATCAATGAAATCACTAATTGGATGTGGTGGTTTGCTATTATACTGTATTTCATAAGGCGAAAACCCTGCTGAGGAATGCTGTAGGCTGTTCACAACATCTTCGAATTTCTCAACATAGTCAATCCAACTAGCATGATCAGTATTGCAGTAGGTTCTAAATAATCGCCCAATTTCCCTCATCTATCTCTCCGAAGGGTTTCCTGACGGATGATAAGCTGAAATAAGAATGTGACTTATATTTTCATCTTCAACAAAAGCTTTCCATACTCCAGAAGTAAATTGAGTCCCATTGTCTGATAAGATTTTCTGAGGTTTTCCAACCCTGCCAAAATAGTCTCCTCTGATTTTTGAAATAATGCTCTTACTGTTTGCCTTGCGAAGAGGGTATAACTTAATGAATTTTGAAAAAACATCAACCATAACAAAAATGTAGCAATAGCCTCCTCTGGTCTTCGGTAATGGTCCATATAAGTCGACAGTGACTAACTCGTGTTGTTCTTTTGGTAATATGTTTTGCATCAATCCTCGACAAGTTTGGTTGGATACTTTTACTCTTTGGCACCTGTCACATCCCGTCAAAATTTTTCTAACCCTCCTGGCTATGTTGTTAAAGTACACATTTTCTTGGATTTTCTGGATACACTTTTGAATCCCACAATGACCAAAACTTTCATGAATGTACAAATGTCTCTGATTTCTTGTTCATTGTCCACCCCTCTTAAATACATAATTTTGAATTCTTTTTCACATTCCCCACTACATCTTCAAAGTCACCCCTGACAGGTAGTCTAGATAAAGCATCAGCAACTACATTATCGGGTCCTCTAAGATATTTTATTGAGTAATTAAATTGTTGTAACAAGAGTGCCCACCTGGTAATCCTTCCATGATGCAACCTACATTCTTGAATATAAATTAATGCCTTATGGTCTGTGTAGACAACTACCTGGTTTCCCAATAAATAATTTCTGGATTTAGAAAATGCCCAGTAAATGGCCAAAAGCTCTTTCTCGGTAACAGTGTATTGCCTCTCATGTTTTTTTTTTTTCAAGGTTCGACTAGCAAAAGCAATAGACCTGTGTTCTATTTTCCCATTTATATTTACTTCTTGGAAAAGGTGAGCACCTAGGCCATAATCACTACTATCTGCCATAATGCAAAAAGGTAAACTTAAATCAGGACGGTACAAAATTTGACTGTTACATAACTGTGTTTTTATTTCTTCAAAAGCAGCATCACATTCCTGATCCCAAACCCACATTGCGTTTTTCTTCAGCAATCTGTTAAGACTTGGAGCGTTTAGAGCTTGGGTACTAATGAACTTTCTGTAGTAACCGCACATCCCGAAAAATGACTTTAGTTGTTTCTTGGTTTTTGGAATTGGGAATTTTGCAATTGACTCGAGTTTTTCAGGATCTGGCAAAATACCTTCCTCAGAAATACTGTGCCTCAGAAACTTCAATTTTTTCATACCAAACTTACATTTAGATAATTTAAGTGACATTCCCCCTTTCCTTAATCTATTGCAAACCTCCCTCAAAGTATTAACATGTTCTTCCCAAGTTTCTCCAGTGATCAAAATGTCATCTACATACACAGTTAATTTCGATAAAAGATCTTTTCCCAAAACAAAGTCAAGTGCTCTAATGAATTCGGCTACTGAGACATTCAGCCCAAATGGTACCACACAATATTGGTAACATCTTCCCCCATACAAAAAGGCAGTATACTTTCTGGAATCTTTTTTCTAATTCTACTTAGTGAAATCCTGATGTGAGATCTAAACTGGTCATGTATTTCATTCTTTCAAATTTATGAAGTAATTCGTCTATATTCTCGGGATGATCGGTCTCTCTTTCCAGATACTTATTTAGGTGTCTTGAATCTAGTACAAGCCTGACACTGCCATCACGTTTTGCAACCACTACCAAAGGATTATTGTATTGGCTCTTACTTCTCTCAATGATGCCCCACTCTTCCATCTTTTGAAGTTCCTTTTCTACATCTTTTCTCTTTAATCTGAGTTTACATTGATAATTCTTTACTCTGCCAGGTCTATCATCAAAAACATCACAGTAATTCCACAATAATCTTTCTAACTCTACCTTCTGTTCTTGGTTCAAATTATCTGATTCCCGTAATTTTTCTTGAACTATATCCCCATATTCTCCATCATCATAATCCTCAGTAATTTCCTCTACACAATAACCACTGTCTTTAGAAAATGTAACGTCCCTAACTTCAATTCCCTTATCAGCACAGTTTCGAACCGACATGTCAGTACTGGAACATACTCTCGTCTTAGGATCAATAAAGGTAAACAAACTCTTTTCCCAATCAAATGCTGCATTAGCTTTTAATATCCAGTCCATACCCAACAGTACATTCTCATTTAGGTCACTTATTACAAGACATCCTTGAGTAAACTGTACATCATTTATACTGAAGGACAACAACACCTGTCTATTAACAATTTTGCTCAGTTTGCCGGTAATGCCTCTAATTTTTATTCCAACAACTGGTAATTCAACAAAGTCAGGATCATGCTTAATTATATCTCTTAATTTGCTTGAAATGGCACTAATTGGACTCCCTGTGTCAATCAAACAATACCCTTCCCAACCTGCAGCTTTAATTTTTATGTATGGACTACCAATAGTGGTGTTTTCCCTTTCTTCCTGTTCTTCATACAAAAGATCTTCTGCTATCTCATCATACCTCTGTTCCATATTTAGGTTTTCTTTATTAGGCAATACTTTCTTCAAACTTCTAGGTCTACTGGAATTTACTGGAATGTCTGGATTACTATTTACCTCACACACATCCTGACTAGTACTCCGTTTGATGATTTCATTAGGCTTAAAAGCAGAAACTGGTTCACAAATTTCCCTTAATTTGATCTTAACATCATTGTCATCACTGTAATCTTTAAATTTCTCCCAAACAGATTTCAAAATAATCTCAGATGCATCAGCACAATCAACCCCCCTGTCTCCTGATGTATTACTAAGCTGAACTGGCTCAATCTGATTCTCATGTGGAATGTAGTTAGAGTTCCTGGCACAACTATTCTCAACACTATTGCTTATAACATCCTCCTTAACTTCAACATAAACTATTCCATCCAATTCACCATCAAAATTTTCTACTACATAATCACCATTAGCCTTAACATCAACATTATCATCATCATTGCCTGAGCTTACACTACAAACACTACTAGTATCACCAACATTACTCACAACACCATCTTCACCAACCACATCCACATGAATATCAGACTTTCCAGAAACTTCAGTACGAACATCATTATGACAACTTACATCTAAAACATCACCACACGTAAGTTTGTACAATCCAAAATTATCAAAGTTATCCTTACCTTTCATTTCAGCATTAGGTGCTTCTTCTTGATTATATAAATTTGCAATTATATCATCTTCTAAGCCTACTTCATCAAAGGTAGCCTGGTTCCTATTACTGTTGTTTCTAGTATTTTCTCTGATGACATTCCAAAATTTCCTGTCAAATTTAATTTTTTCATTACCTCTATCTACAGATCGATCATAAGCATACTGTCTATACTGGTTAGGTCTCTGATTATAGTGCTGTCTGTTCCGGGTGAAATTAGCCTGATTTTGAAAATTCCTTGCCCCAAACTGACAGACTCCCAGTGGAGCATTTAGTCGTTTAAAGGCCTATGTCTGTCGTTTTTGCTATTATAATTATTCCTGTTGTTGTTAAAGTTTCTTCGTTCACTATTATTGTTATTATTTCCACAGTTCGGTTCCCACCCTCTGTGTGATGAACCTACAAAGTCGTTAAATCTGTTGTTTTGTTCAAAGGCTCTATCAAGTTTGTCCACATATTTCAATAATTGTTCTATGGACTCATATGGACCATATACTAAACCCCATTGTACTCTTTTCGGAAGTCTCCGTTTTAGTGCATCAATTTGAGTTAGCTCATCAAATGGCTTATCCAGATGCACTAATTTTTGCAACTGTTTCTCACAATAGGCTTTCATTGACCCATCAGATTCTCTGTAACTAGGACCATTCAAGAATTCACTTTTGATTCGAGCTTGCTCAGTTTCAGACCAAAATTTGGTTAGAAAACATTTTTTGAAATCTTCAAAGGACATTGCCGCGGAACAATTCTGATTGGCCCACGAAAGCGCCTCACCATCAAGTAATTTCTTTACAAATTTTATCTTAACACTATCTGTCATTATGGACGTGAACTGCTCCTTGCAGAATTGCATGAAGTCTTTTGGGTGTATATTCTTGTCACCGGGATAAGTTTTAATGGGAAAATTTCCCCATACCCCATTACAACTATTACTAAAACCTTTTTGCAACATAGTTTCTTGTATTTCTACAAATTTTCTGTCTACAGTTTTTTCGACATTACCTACTCTACTACAAATTTCTGTGACCTTTTCGTCAGAATCAGATTTGAAAGATTCAATTTCGCTTTCAAAAAATCGTTTTGTCTGGTCAAATTCATTTCTCAATTGAGAATTTTCCTCATTTACAAAATTAACAACTTTTTTAAGTTTTGACTGGTTATTTGAAATTTCGTTACTTAAATCAGTTTCAAGGACAGAAATTTTGCTCTCAACCATGTCCACATGACAACTAAGTTCTTTTTGGTTTGACTCAAAAGTATTTCGCCATTCTTCGAGAACCTGATTTGTGTGAGCAATCTGTTCTGTATTTGAATTTATTTCTGATTTTAAATCACACACAGCCTTCGAAATCGACCTGTCCATCTGTTGTTGTGTCTGTTCAATTTGTTGACGTAATTCGGCACGAGAATCGTCCATCTTCGAGTTTGTGTTATTCAACTTCGAGTTTAACTCTGAAAACATTTGTTTTAACATTTCCAACATTCCTACACTGTCAGAAGCACTTTCCCTAATAGGTGTACTCGCTACACCGCTGTCAATACTGAAATCTGCGTCTTTTTCCATTATTTTAGGAAGCAGGTACTTATCTTAGTGTCCGTCGGCGGTCGTTGGTGTCCGTGTTTTGCGAAATTTCTTCAATTCCAGGATGGTTTCGCTCGGTTGATTCACTCCTCTTCTTGCGACCCCAGAATCGACGTATTTACTTCTGAAGAATGACTGGTCCGTCGTATATCCTCTTCTTGTGGTCCCAAAACAGACGTATTTTCTTCTTGTGATCCCAGAAGAGACGTATTTTATTTTGAAGAATCACTGGGTGATCGTCATATCCTCTGCTTCTTCCACCAAATTATAACATCCCAGCTCCTCCACCAAATTAAAACATTTCAGCTCCTCAACACCAAATTAAAACGTTCCACTTCAATTTGTTTGCACTTATAGCGATCCCAGCTTCCTCAACCAAATTAAAACGTTTCAGCTCCTCAACACCAAATTAAAACGTTGCATTAGGAGGTGTCTGCTTCGTGCAAAAGGTCTTGAGTTCATATTGACGACCACAAGTAATTCCTCATTACAGACGTTTATTTACAAAACAGAACTGACAGACTTCACAGACTCAACAACTGACTCTCCGTGCCAACCGCACTGCATATCTGAACTGGCAACTGACAACTCCTAGGTGTATTAATATCTTTCCAAACAATGAGAGTCTTTGACAATGTTTTGTTTACAATACGATAGCAATTCACGACTTAAAACTAAATTAGACATTACAGAATTTTAGTACAGATTAAAGTAAGTAAAAGGATCAGTACATATAAATTCATACAAGCATAATTTCCAAATAGATTTTATAACATTTTTCTACCAGCTTCTGGATAACCTTCAGCAGATTTGTACCGATGTTTCCAGAAATATCTTGACATTTTATTCTGGATATTCCTTGAGTGATTTAGAACAACTATTTATATGTAAAATGATTTAAATCGTGTTTCAAAACGTAAATAAATCTTTTTAGCAGTATTTCTTGATACAAATCGTCTTTCGAAATTAGGTTATGAAACAGTTTTCACAAGTTTTCGTATTTTTGCGATCATAATATAGAATTTCTCCATAGAAAGTTCCAGAAGTGTGCATTAAACGTTCATTTACAGACTTTCTCTTTAGCTGGTGAGTTTTTAAAAGTATCTTGTCCATATTATACGAAATAATTTAGCTCAAAACTGATAATTTATACAATTAATCAGAGCTACAGCAAACAGTGAGTCTTTCTTTTACAAAATGAAATATAATTACAAAATTGAATGAAAATAGGTTACTAACACTAATATATATTTACATTAATTCTATTTTTGTTCTTTCTGTGCAAAATGTGCTAATATTGACACAGTACAATATTTAAACATCACCAAAGTTTCCGTTTACATTTTGCATATCTGTATCGACGTCCCCTAAAAGTCTACAGTATCGAATACTTCAATATGTCCCAATATGTCCTGTAATGTTACAACACCAAACAAGGAGAACGGCTAAATGACACAGGCCTGACGCAGTTCCAAATGCTCACATACAGAGGCAAAACAAGAGGAGAAGAAGCACACTAAAAAAGGAAAGGAAACACAAGGAAAAGAGAACAGATACCGAAGGGAAACAAGGAGGCAATCGTGACTGGCGGACCTCTTACCTAAAACCTGGGTGAGCCAGTCACCCAGCAGCACATTAAAACCCTCTCCCTAAAATCCGAGGTAACAGATTGGACAGGACACAAAACCGTAAGACCTTAACCACAGTCGCTGCGTCGTCTTGCAAAATAGAGGGCAAATCCGGTGGCAAAGAAACCACCGCCCTCTGGTCAGAGAATAAAAGACAGTCAAGTAAAATGTGGCGGACAGTAATCTGGACGCCACAAGCACCCCCGCCGGAGTAAAAAACCATGCGTTAAGGGACTGTGCCCAATGCGGAGGCGAGTGAGGAGAACCTCATCCCGCATGTATGACTGGTAGGACGTACGCCATGGTCGCGTAGTGGCCTTGACCAGACGCAGCTTATTGTCAGAAACTGCCAGCCACTCCTCTTCCCATTGATGCGTAACACGAAAACGCAAAAGGGAGGATAGAGCATGGAGGGGGACGGCACATCCAACAACGTGAGGGAGGGAACATGCATCTTTGGCAGCCACATCCGCCAGTTCGTTTCCCCTAATACCCACGTGCCCCGGCACCCAGCAGAAAGAAACTGCCTTCCCCTGCCGTTGCAGGTGGAGTAGGGCATCATGGATGTTCTGGACGACCGTATCCGCTGGGTACAAGTGTTGCATGGTCTGAAGAGCACTCAGGGAGTCAGAACAGACGAGGAACTTAAGACTGGGAACACATCTCATCTGCTCCAATGCGCGCAAGATTGCAAACAATTCGGCATTGAGGATGGTAAACGCCGCAGGAAGCCGTAACTAGACGACTCGCTCAGGGAAAACAACAGCACAACCAACAGAGTCCCCCTGTTTAGAGCCATCTGTGAAGACAGGTACATGGTCCGGATGCTGGTTTAAAATATCGTAAAATAAGGAGGTAAAAACAAACGCCGGAGTGCAGTTCCTCCGGTTCTCCGACAAGTCTAGAAGGATGCTGCGCCTCTGGAGCAACCAGGGAGGCAGGCGAGTAAAACCTTGTCGTTGGGGGGCCACACGCTCCACACCAAGGGACTCAAGCAAATGCTTGGCACGAATTCCAAATGGTCTCGTTGCCCTGGGACGACTGGAAAAGAGACGTTCCATAGGCGGTCGGGCAACGGTAGGGTACGCAGGGGAGGTAGGACAGGCAAGGAAATGACACACCCGTCGCACCATGAGGAGTTTCCGCCGGATGGCGAGCGGCGGTTCCCCTGCCTCAACACACAGGCTGGGGATGGGGCTGGTACGAAAGGCACCAGTGGCCAGCCTGATACCCTCATGGTGTACTGCGTCAAGGATCTTCAGATACGAAGGCCTTGCTGACCCATACACGGTGCAAGCATAGTCAAGACGCGATCGGACGAAAGCCCTATAAAACTGCAGCAGACGCGCCCGATCTGCTCCCCAGGACCGATGGCTCAGACTCTTCAAAATATTCAGTGCCTTCAGGGCCCGCACCTTGAGGTCTTTAAGGTGAGGCAACCACGACAACTTGGAATCAAAAGTGAGGCCCAGGAACCTCACAGTGTCTCTAAAAGGAAGAACGGTGTCCCTCAGATGCAATTCAGGTGAGGTAAAAAGACGCCGAGAACGATTAAAATGAACACACACAGATTTGTCTGCAGGAAACGTAAAACCCGTCTTTGCAGTCCATGCCTCTAAGCATTTTATCGTAAGCTGCAACTGCCGACTAGCAGTGACAAGACTGGAGGAAGAACAGAAAACAGCAAAATCGTCCACAAACGAGGAGCATTGGGCAGGACTCCGGATAGTGGACATGATACTGTTAATAGCGACGGCAAAGAGGGTGACACTTAAAACGCTGCCCTGAGGAACACCATTCTCCTGCACGTACAAATCCGATAGCACATTACCAACCCGATACCGAAAGAGGCGGTGAGAAAGAAAGGACCGAATGAAGATGGGGAGACGGCCACGAAAGCCCCACTCATGGAGTTGATTGAGGATAAGGCGGCGCCGAGTAGTGTCATACGCCTTATTAATGTCAAAGAAGACCCCTAGACAATGCTGGTTACGTAGAAAGGCCTGCTGGATGGCGGCCTCAAGCAGGGTCAAGTTGTTTATAGTGGAACATCTCCGAAAGCCACACTGAGAGGGGCTAAGGAGCTGCCTGGTCTCGAGCAGCCAAACCAGGCGGCGGTTGACCATGCGTTCCAACGTCTTCCCAACACAGCTCGTCAAAGCAATACTCTGATAACTACTGGGATGTGTTCGGTCCTTCCCTGGTTTGAGGAGGGGAATCAAAATCGCCTCCCTCCACGAGTCAGGGTACGTGCCAGATAACCATATCATATTGAAACAGTTCAGGAGAACTTCCTTGGATGGCAGCAACAGGTGCCTCAGCATGCTGTACCGGATTTGATCATGACCAGCGCAGTATCATGAGCCACAGACAGCGCAGAATCCAGTTCCCACATTGTGAAGGGGCAGTTATAGGGTTCAAAATTTAGAGACCGGAAGTCCAAGTGACCCCTTTGGATGGCAGTGCGGTAGCGGCAGAGATCTGGATCACAGTTAACAGTGGCGGTAGAGTCCGCAAAATGCATGGCCAGTGTCTGGGCAATGTCTCTCGGCGCCGTGAGGAGACATCCCTGATGCAGCAATGCCGTGACAGGGAGCTGGCTGAGTTTCCCGGAAATCCTCCTGATGGTTTCCCATACTTTCGTAGAACTAGTGGAGCGAGAGATGGAGTTCAAGAACGATTGCCATGACCGTCGTTTGCTCTCTTTAATCACTCGCCGCGCTCTGGCCCTTGCCACCCGAAAGGCCGCAAGATTGTCAGCTGAGGGACGGCACTTGAAGCAGCGCAGTGCTGCACGGTGGGCGCGGATGGCTGAGTGGCACTCAGTGGTCCACCAAGGGACAGGACGCCTCTTGGGATGACCAGATGACCGTGGGATTGACAATTCAGCAGCATGTGAGATCACGGCTGCAAAATGGTCTACCCATTCATGGACGCTGGCACGGTGTTCCAAAACAGCTAGTTGGCTGAAAAGTGTCCAGTCAGCTCTGCAGAGGTGCCACCGGGGCGGCACTGGTAATGCCACAGCCTCATCCAGGAGGCGAATCCAAAGGGGAAAGTGGTCACTAGAATGGAGGTCAGCTGCAGCCTCCCACAGAGCAGAATCCGCGAGTGCTGGAGAGCAAAAGGAAAGGTCAATAGCCGATGACGACCCGGAAGCAGTACAGAAATGAGTGGGAGCACCAGAGTTGAGGAGGCACAGTTCTTTAGACGTCATGACGCTTTCCAGAATGCGACCCCTGGGCAAGTAGTCGGAGAGCCCCATAAGACATTATGAGCGTTGAAGTCCCCCAGAAGAAGAAATGGGCGGGGGAGTTGGCTAATAAGGTCCGTGAGAGCCTCAGAGTCTATTGTATCCGGAGGTGGTAAATAAACTGAACAGACTGTGAGCCTCCGACCCACAAGAATGTCAACTGCAACTGCTTGCAAGTCGGTGACGAGAGGGAGCTCAGATGAGGGGTGCATGTCACAGACAAAAACAGCAACACCACCCTTTGCCCTTTGCCCCATTAGATCATCTTTTCGATATACGGTATAGCCCTGTAAAGAAGGAGAATCAGTGGCCCGAAAATGTGTCTCTTGGAGACATAAGCACAACGGGCACTCTCGTATAAGGAGTTGTAATTCGGCCACATGCGTCCTGAACCCATTCAGGTTCCACTGTAATATGGGAGCCAGTGATCAGGGTGGCTGAACTTTCACCCTGCTCTGTGCTTTGGAGGAGAGACCGTACTGGCCGGAGATTTATTCCTGGGGCGAGAAGACCGCCCCCGGTCGACATCAATGTCCATAAGCTCCGATGACAACCCACAGGAGATGTCAGACAGTACGATAGCCTCGTCATCGGACCGACGCTGACTAGTCTCCTCAGGTGGCAGAACCTTCATCTTCTGAGGCTTTGTCTTGGGGGGCTTGGAATGCAGAGCCTTGTCAACAGTTGGAGGTTGACTCGCCTGGGCAGAAGGCGCCATATGGGGAGAGGCAGGAAGTACCTCAATGTCAGCAACCACGGCCTTGTCAGATGTAGCGGGGAGAGCCGCAGATTGCAAAACAACCGCAGCAGCACAAGTGCACTGGCAAGCGCAGGTATTAGTGCTAACACTAGCAACCTCCGTTTGCGTAGCAACAGTGGCCAGTTGTACCGGTTTTTTGAGAGCGGAAGCGAAAGATGTTGAAAACACAGGAGGTTGCATGGCCTTAAAGAGCTTCTTGGCCTCACCATAGGGGATGCGCTTAGATGTTTTAATCTCCTGTACCCTCCGTTCTTCGAGATAGATGGGGCAGATCCGGCTCCAGACAGGGTGACTCCCAGAGCAATTCACGCACTTCACAGGCGATGAACAATCGGCTCCGTCATGGGCAGGCTGACCACATTTACCACAAGTGGCTATCCCATTGCACCCCAACGTAGTATGCCCAAAGCGCTGACATTTAAAACGGCGCATTGGGTTGGGGAAATATGGCCGTACGGGCAAACGTAAGAACCCCGCTTTAACATGCTCTGGGAGTCTCGGGCAACTGAACGTGAGACTAAACGAGTCAGATTTGACGAGGTCCCCATTGACTCGTTTCATAATGTGCTGCACGTCAACAATTCCTTCGTCAGCCCACTCAGATTTTAACACGTCTATGGGGATATTCACCAAGTCCCTAGACGTCACAACACCCTTACTATAATTCAAAGTGGAGTGGAGCTCGGTCTCGACAGCGTACTCTCCTAGACAATTTGCTTTCCGAAGGGCAGCGACTTGACGGGAACTAGAAGTTTCAACTAACAGAGTCCCATTGTGTAGTCTCTTTACAGATTTCAGTGTTCCTTCAATTCCCTCAAGACCCTTGTGGATGTAAAAGGGAGAAACCCTCTCAAAGCTACTCTCCTTCCTTTTAATAATCAAAAACACATTCTGATTATCAGCATGTGCTCCGTTACTACATTCTGTTAAATCTCTTACAACACCAGGCGCTGGAGGACTCGCAGTGCGTAGCCGCTTTTTCGATGGGGTTGTGTTTTCCTACCAGCGGCCAACCCATGCCACTGGTAGGGGGAAATGTAGAGGTCGAAGGGTCCATTGCGGTCCCACGAGCAGCTAGGGAACTAAAAGTCTGCTCAGACAGAGCCCCGCATGCCTGAGTAAGCCTTATACAACTGGGGTGCGGCAGGTGCCCCAGAGGTTGCCCGCTTGCGACTGTTCCACCCCAACAGCCATGCATCTTCTAGGCGTGGAGCACACCGAAAGATTGAGGGGTTTTTATAGAGGTTGGCCTTCCTCGCAATCCAGGCGGTCAAGCCAAGATTACCATTCCCCGCAGCACACAACATTTCACCGCCGCGCCATACGGTGGTCGCTGAAGCATGTCCGGGGGTTACGGTGACAGGACACTAGCGGCGCAGACCAGTCCCCAGCTCAGGACCCCGTGGTCGCCAAGCCCGTACTCAGCAAGTGAATGCTGATCCCCTGGGGGAAACAATAGTACAGGTGTACATGCTGACACTGCAAGCTGAAGAGGAAGAGATAGAAAAAGTGTGTGAGGATACTGAAAGGTTAATACAGACCTTAAAGGGAGATGAAAACCTAACTGTCAGGAGGGACTAGAATGCAGTTGTAGGGGAAGGAGTAGAAGGTAAGGTTACAGAAGAAATGGGCTTGGATCAAGGAATGAGAGAGGAGAGAGACTAATTGAGTTCTGCAATAAATTTCAACCAGTAATAGCGAATACTCTGTTCAAGAATCACAAGAGGAGGCGATAAACTTGGAAAAGATTTCAGATTATATCATGATTAGACAGGGATTTCGAAATCAGATATTGGTTTGTAAGGCGTATCCAGGAGCAGATACAGACTGAGATCACAATGTAGTAGTGATGAAAAATACGCTGAAGTTACAGAGATTGGTTAGGAAGAATCAATACGCAAAGAAGTGGGATATGGAAGTACTAATCAATGAGGAGATAGGCTTGAAGTTCTGTAAGGCTACAGATACCGCAATAAGGAATGGCTCAGTAGCCAGTACAGTTGAAGAGGAATGGACCTCTCTAAAAAAGGCAACCACAGATATTGGAAAGGCACGTATAGATACAGAGAAGTTAACTGCGAAGAAACTATGGTTAACACAAGAAGTACTTCAGTTGATAGATGAGAGAAGGAAGCACAAAAATGTTCAGGTGTTCGGGGAAACTCAGGAATACAGAAATACACACCTCTGAAGACTGAAATAAATAGGACGTGCAGACAAGATAAGACGAAACGGCTGCTCAAAAATCTGAAGAAATGGAAAAAGAAATGATTGTCATTGTCGGAAGGACTGACACAGCTTATAGGAAAGTGAAAACAACATTTAGTGAAATTAAAAGAAAAGGTGGTAAATTAAAAGAAAAGGTGGTAACATTAGAAGAGCAACGAGAATTCCATTGTTAAATGCAGAGGAGAAAGCGGATAGGAGGAAAGAGTACATTGAAGGCCACTATGAGGGGGAAGATTTGTCTGATGCTATACAAGAAGAAACAGACGTTGATTTAGAAGGGGTAGTGGATCCAGAATTAGAATCAGAATTTAAGAGAGCTTTGGAGGACTTACCATCAAATAAGGCAGAAGGGAGAGCTAACATTCCATCAGAATTTATAAAATCATGTATGAGTCTGTCGACATACCATCTGACTTTCGGAAAAATATCATCCACACTACTGCAAGAGCTTACAAATGCGAGAATTATCGCACTATCAGGTTAACAGCTCATGCATTCTATTTTGTGACAAGAATAATGAACAGGAGACTAGAAAAGAATACTGAGGATGTGTTAGTTGACGATCAGTTTGGTTTTAGGAAAAGTGAAGGCACCAAGGAAGCAATTCTGATGTTGCAGTTGATAATGGAAGCAAGACTAAAGAAAAATCAAGACACGTTCGTAGGATTTATCGACCTGGAAAAGGCATTCGCCAATGTAAAATAATGTAAGCTGTTCGAAATTCTGAGAAAAATGGAGGTAAGCTACAGGGAGAGACGAGTAATATGCAATATGTGCAAGAGCCAAGAGGGAATAATAAGAGTGTATGAGCAAGAACGAAGTGCTCGGATTAAAAAGGGTGTATGGCAGGGATGTAGTATTTCGCTCCTACTGTTCAATCAGTACAGCGAAGAAGCAATGATGGAAATAAAAAAAATTTAGGAGTGGAATTAAAACTGAAGGTGAAAGGATATCAACGATATGATTCGCTGATGGCACTGCTATCCTTAGTGAAAGTGAAAAAGAATTAAATGATCTGTGTGAATAGAATGAATAGTCCAATGAGTACAGAATATGGACAGAGAGTAAATCGAAGAAAAATGAAAGTAATGAGGAGTAACAGAAATGAGAATGGTGAGAAACTTAACATTAGGATTGATGGTCATAGAGTAGATGAAGTTAAGGATTTCTTCTACCTAGGCAGCAAAATAACCAATGACAGATGGAGCAAGGAGGACATCAAAAGCAGACTAGCAATGGCAAGAAGGGCATTCCTGACCAAGACATGTCTACTAGCATCAAGCAGGCCTTAATTTGAGGAAGAAATTTCTGAGAATATATGTTGGGAACACAGCATTGTACGGTAGTGAAACATGGACTGTGGGAAAACTGGAATGGAAGAGAATTGATGCATTTGAGATGTGGTGCCACAGACGTATGTTGAAAATTGAGTGGACTGATAAGGTACGGAATAAGGAGGTTCTGCCCATAAACAGCTTCGAAAGGGATATGTGGTGAACAGTGACAAGGAGAAGGGACAAGATGATAGGATATCTTTTAAGAGATCAGGGAATGACTTCCATGGTAATAGAGGGAGCTGTAGAGAGCAAAAACTGTAGAGGAAGACAGAGATTGGAACACATCCAGCAAATAACTGATGACATAGGTTGCAAGTGCTACTCTGAGATGAAGAGGTTGCTACAGGAGAGGAATTCGTGGTGGTCTGCATCAAACCAGTCAGAAAATTGAACAAAAAAATCCAGTCACACATACTGTTTGTGGTGTTTCAGTTTGCATAAGTTGTATGGTATGAGATGAGATTTGCAGTTGTTCCATAAAGCTAATATAGTTGTAGCAACAATATAAGCAATAAAAACATTTTTGATATTTTTGGTATGGCAGATGGAAAGCTGTTTAAGGCTGGCAGCCGTGGTGGCCTGGGTTGGTGGGTTGTGTGAGCTCATCGAGACAGTTCTGGCACAGACATGCGGCGTTGCTGTCGTAACTAAAAGTTTCTGAAATTTTTAATGCGACATTTCTATGAACTTGTAAATTTCTGCACGAGTTTCTGGACTTGCACAGATTTTCTGAGTTCAATTTATTGTACTTAAATTCTGAACAGCAGCATGTTGTCCAGGAATTAGTGATTTCTTCATCGAGGGCACAGACCACTTAAAACATTAAGAAAGGGTGAGATAATCATCCATATCTTGCCAGCAATTTAGTCAGTTACTTGGAAGTTAGCAACACAGTAATCTGGCAGTGTGATGAATGTGTAGTCCTATGCTGCACAACAATAAAGCCAACGAAATTTAAAATCCGTTATACACTTTTACTCGAACTGTGCGTATAGACATTTAATTACATTTCATTAGCGTTCTTCCACTTGATCTCGGTCTTGTTTCTGTCTTTCCTACAAGTATTGTATCGTTGCTCCATAGTTGCTCCTCTCTTTCGTAAGCAATTAAATATTATTGGTTTTATATGATTGGCAAGAAATGGCATTACCGTAATGATGGGATTGGATTTACAAGCGAATATAATCAGGATTGTTGTTCCACTAGAGATATAATGATGCCTGACCGTGGAAAGAAATATAAGTGTTTAACGCAAATATTTTTACTGCGTAGCAATGTTTCTTTTGAGTGGATCAGACATCGAAAACCAGGTATTGGAAAGACTCAGGCTCTTTTATTGTTCATGCAATATGCATTTCAAACTGCAGCAATGCTGGCTGACCAGTAGCATTAACATATTAGTAACACCAATATCGTTTCCGCTCCCTGATTACATTCCTGTAAAGTACATTTAAAAGTTAAGTTAGAAAAGGAAATATGGGCAGTATTAAACAAAGTTTTTAAACTCTGAGTTATATGCAATTAATCCAAATTGTACAGCGAGTAATAGTGAAAAATTTCACACAGTTATAACTTCTACTTATTTCAGATCATGGGAAGTTATGGACTTTCCTTTATAATGTGAACTGCATTGGCGCAGTTTGTTGTAGCTGACTAGGCAACGTCATTCACTCTGCAGAGACAAGCAGGGGCTGCATCTAAACCATTTACTGGAGGGGATGCAAAAGAAAAATGCCTATTAGCTGAAAAGAAATCTGCTAAAGAGTGTCTAAGAAAATGTACACTTAATACCATCAAAGCAAGCAAAAGTTCTTATTTGATGCATTGGAATATAAATGGCTTAAGTTCAAATCTTCCAGCAGCCTAAGCTACAAACTCGGTAAGTTACAAATTATTCTCTCAGAATATAAAAACTTAAGAATTATGTGTTTAAATGAACATCGGCTTAGCTCTAATACAATAAATATTTTAAATAAGATTTTGCAAGCAGCTACTGCAAGGAGGTAAAATCTCACGGAGGTTGCTGCATACTCCTGGACTCTTCTATAAACTATGAAGTGAAAACAGATCTTAATTGTTTAAACCGAGATTGCATATTCGAAAGTTGTTGCGTAGTGCTTAAAGACCTTAATATGTTGATTTTTTTCAATTTATATAATTCCCAGAAGGGTTTTAGTCACGCCATTACTTTAATTCCAGTGCTTGCTAGATAAACTAAAGGAAGAAAGGAAGAAAAAAATGTTAATAGCAACAGATTTTAACATAAACACTGCAAATGACAATAAAGAATCAACAGCATTTATTGATTCAATTAAAGTCTGGTTTTAAACTAAATTTTTCAAAGTTCACCAGAGAAAATATTAATTCAGCAACATGCATTGACAACATTGTAACAAATTACTACTTTGATGATGTACATAAATTTTGTCTAGACAGTACTTTCTGATCGCTCAGCCTTATTTGTCTCACAGCCATAAACTGATAAATATAAGAAAAACATACATCAAAAGAAGTTTCATTAAAACACATATTGAAATATTCTATGAGAAACTAAGTAAAGTGGTGTTTTGGGGATGGTGATTCAACAAACGAAAATTTAGTACATTCTTAAACAGTTTTCTTGAAATATTTAATGAAGTGTTCCCACCAAGATCATATTGCAGCAAAACATCAAGTAAGATAAGATGGATCACACCAGGAATAAAAATACTGAATGAGAAGAAAAGGAAGCTACACAATCAAACTAAGTACAACAAAGATCCTGATTATGTAAAATATGTTAGAAACTATAAAAATATTCTTAAAAAGTTGTGAAAGCTTCAAACCAAATGGCAAATAACATATTTATTGTAGGCCTGAAAAATGAAACAAGGGCAGTATGGCCTGTAGTTAAGTCTGACTTGGGTGTCTGATATCATAAACAAGACATTTCATAAATCAATCTTACAGAAAAGTCGGTTGTAAATACAGCTCAAATATCTGTGTGCTTCAATGACTACTTCAAAAATTTAGCAAAATCTGATTTAGACATAGCAAATTATGAGCAGAAAGTAAATAGTTTTGGGTTAAAAGGCAACACCAGTGAATGTTTCAAAAAATTCGACACAGTCTCAGCAAAATTTGTTGAAAATGTCATACTCTCCTTAAAAGATACAAAGTGTGTTGGCTGGGATGGGATACCTACCAAAATAATTAAAAATGTTTACAACATAATAGCTCATCATCTCTCTCACTCATAATAAACAAATCCTTTGAAGAAGGTTACTTCCCTGACCTCTTAAAATACACAGAAGTAAAACCATTGTTTCAAAAAGGTGCAAAAGATGGATGATATGGGAAACTATTACCCCATCTCTATACTCCCTGTCATATCAAAAATATTTGAAAAAATCGCTGCTTTACAGATACAAAGCTTCATCACACAGAATGATATCATTCCAAATAAATAATTTGGCTTCCAACAAGGAAAAAACACAATAGATGCGATAAATGAGTTTATCGAAAAAAATACTACATCACTAGATAGGAAAGCTAAGGTTGTAGGAATATTCTGTGATCTTACAAAAGCATTAGACTCTGTAAACCATGTCCTGATGATTCTAAAACTCAACAGGTATGGAATAAGTGACATTGCCTTGAAATGGTTTGAATCAAATCTCTTGGAGAGGAAACAAAGGGTAGTAATACAGCAAATGGAGCAGATCACTTCTCCAATTGGAAAAATGTGTCAGAAGGTGTTCCTCAAGGCTCATTCCTTGGACCCATTTTATTCCTGTTCTATGTAAATGACTTGCCTCTCAATATAAATACTCATTTAACTTTGTTTGTAGATGATACTTCTGCCCTAATTGAAAATTAAGATTTTGACAATATACCACAGAGTGTCATGAATATGTTAAGTAACCTGGAAACCTGGTTCAGTCAAAATGGCTCAAGGCTAAACATTTCAAAAACCCACATGATGAGTTTTAAAACCAAACATTCAAAAATTGAAGAAATTTGTGTCACTCACAACAATCATAAAATGGATGAACTTGACTCAGTCAGGTTCCTGGCAATAAACTTAGACAGATGGAAATTTTAGCCTGTGCCACTAGTATATTTTAGTTACTTTGAATCGGTTATTCAAATGGCATAATTTTTTGGGGAAACTTGGGAAAAGTTACACGAATTTTAAAGCTGCAAAAAAGGATCATTCACAACATGTACTCTGCACAGCCGAGGGCATCATGTTGGCCATTATTTAAAGACTTAATAATATTAACTGTCCCCTCTTTATACATCTTTGAGATGGTTCTTTTCGTACCCAGCAGAGCTGATCTATTTAAAAAAAATCGTTTTGAACACTCATATGACACAAGACATAAAGAGTACTTTATGCTCACCTCTCATCGCTTAAAACTGCATGCTCAGACTGCTCAGTATATAACCTTGAAAATGCACAATACAATAAAAGGGTGTGACGTAATGAATATGAAAATAAATATTTTAAAAACCAAGTTACATGGTTTTCTAACTGAATGATGCTACTACTCTGTGGAAGACTTCATGAAGGATGAAGTGATACTTTGAGCTGCATCTCCAAAATGGAATAATAATTTATGATAGTTATAGTAGATCAAAATACTGTAAGTTTGACAAATTTCAAGTAAGTAAACGCTCCACAAAGTATTATTGTAAGTGTGACAAAATTTTAAACAAGCAAATTGTAAGCTTGACATGTCTCCTGTACACCAGACATATTTGCTGAAATTGTGTACATTATGAGATGAATAAAACACATTACATTACTTACATAGGGGAGTTCACTGCTTTTCACTGTCTATTACCATCACAGTTCATTCATTTTCATTAATAGTGTTGTCCAATATACATTACATTTTATACATACAATGGCAAATTAAAAGATGTATTTCATATCTCACAAGTTTCGTGATTTTTGATCTCATGCATAGTGTTTCCTTAACTCATACAGATAAACAAGCGTTAGATTGTCATTTGATGGCTAAGGTTTGGTATATTGGTTATTTACAAAGAATCTAAGATTATTTGGCTAACACATTTTCAACACTTGGCGAAATGGGCCACCGGTGGCATTTGGATCCTGCCTATCAGAAGGATAGGACCCAGGCAATTATTTGCATGGTTGGACGGCAATGTGGCACCATTAATCAGCCACATGGTCACTCATACAACCATCAGGTTCCCAGTATAGGGCAGATTTTATGGAACAATCGTATAGGGGAATCAGAAATGTCTTTGCACAATTCATAATGGTTTTGCTGAAATAAAGCTTGTTGTTACAAAAGCACAAATTTCTCTTTACAAGTAAAACACGGATAACATAAAAAGTAAATATAGAATTAGGGGATACACATGCTGTTATTATTACTATGGGCACATCATTTTAGATTTTTTATAACATAGATTTGTTTTGTTTCTTAGTGGAATTCATTAGTTCCTTGTTTATTGCGCACCACAACATTCGTTCAGTCAGTTTCTGAGACCACATGCGTCCTCAGTATTTCCGTATTAATCCATGATCGCCCATGCAACACAATGCCGGTAATCAAATTTCTCTTTAACCACTGCAATTGCTGCCGGGTACTTCCGCTGTCCATTGGCATAATACATGAATACATATCAAATTAGTTTCCATAGATCTCGTTAGTCTTATTTGAACTCACATATCTTTTCACTACGTTTACATGGAGGATATTAGTCTCACATATATCGTTATATTCTTTTCTCGTTATTTACGAAGGTATACTCGTATACAATTCGGTGAGCTACTGATTAGATTGAGCCATATCTGTTTTGAAGATTGACTGTTTTACACGCTCAGGACTACAGAGGTTTCCTATTCTCAAAAGTTGTACATCTGCTCAAAACAGAGTAATTGGCCAATGCAAGTGCAAAATACGCAAATTCAGATTAAATTATGAAGTTATGCTCTAATGGAGGAGCATCATATCTTACCGTGCATCCAATTCTTATACCAAAATATCTGTCCATCACTTAAGTATGTTTACTTATCTATTTACAGTTAATGGGCTAGAAATTTGCCTCACTGCATCTCATAAATTTTTATTAGGGAAACAATTAGGGCATAACACTGCCATACCAAACCATTAATTATATCATATATATTTACATTTTCTGCTCTGCTTGAGGACTTATTTTGTGTTCAGTCACTTTGTCATGGTCAAGCAGTTACTGATTATTCACAGAACATCCTTACAACTAAACACTACGGAAAAAAGTTGGAACACCAAGAAGTAGTTGTGCTACATAAACGAAAATTGGTAATCGTGTTCCCGCATCTGAAAGGTGATGTCCTTCAAATTTCACACTAGTCGCAAAAGAGTGGCTCTAACAGCGCAACTCTGAGGACGCTAATCAGGTTTGCTTTAAATAACACGCTGTAACGTTCATAAGCGTTAGATGCCTTTGTGATTGGATGGGTGAGTTGGTGGTAGTCAAGAATGCCTTTAAGGTGAGAAAGACGCCATTATTAACACCTCACTGAGTTTTGAAGACGCCGTTTAATAGGGTTAAGAGAAGCTGGATGTTCTTTCTGCAATATTGCTAAAAGTCTTGACAGGAATGTAGCCTTTGCACATTACTTCTGACAACAGTGGTCGCAGGAAAATACTGTCACAAGAATAAAGGGCTCCAGATGGCCTCATGGCGCTATCGAGATGGAAGACCGTCGTGTTTGGCATATGGCTCTGGTGTATCGTACTGAATATACAACAGCAGTCTGAGCAGCCTTTAGCACCACAGTGGCACAATGAACTGTTACAAATTTGTTAACTAGAGGATAGCTCCGAGCCAGATGCCCCATAGTTTGCATTTCGCTGAGTCCTGGCGCTAGACCCACTGGACACACACCCGGAGTTGGGGTCCAGGGCGCGATTTCGCATGACTGCAGGAACACTCTCCTGGTTATCCCACGCACCCTGACTGCTAACTTGTGCGTCAGTCTGGTGATACGACCTGTTGTGCGGCCATTCATGAACAGCATTCCAGGGGTGTTTTCCAACATGATGACATTCGCCCACATACAGCTGTTGCAACCAAACATACTCTACAGAGCGTCGACATGTTGCCTTGGCCTGCTCGATTACCACATCTGTCTCCAGTCGACGACATATGGGACATCATTGGATGACAACTCCAGTAACATCCACAACCAAAATTAACCGTCCTGGTATTAACTGAGCTAGTGCAACGCCGGCATGGAGCTCCATCCCGCAAACTGTCATCTGGCACCTGTACAGTGCAATTCATGAACTTTTACATGCTTGCATTCAACATTCTGGTATTAATATAGCACCGTTTCATACTTGCAATGGTTTATCTCACACTTTCATTAATCGGTGATCTTGAAATGTTAATCACTTAAATACGTTACCTACACAAATGTATTCCTGAAGTTTCATTACTCTGCATTAATTATTTTTTGGTGCTGAGATTTTTTTTCTGTCAGTGTATATTCAAATGCGAGTAATAACTTCTGCTATTAGAAAAATAGCGTTTACTTCAAAGAAAACTACTCTTTTAGTTTATATCAAGGAAAATAAGAGTCTCTTCTCAGACTTTACCCTAGTTTCGTATCATTACTACACTTCTTCGTCATTAGTATGCATCGGTGTCACATATGAACATACAGCACACAAAGTGCAACCTCTTGTAGTATGTATGTATAGTTTTCTTCTCCCTGATTCATCTAGTTTCATACAAGCACGTTTGTTTGCGTTATTAAATGTACATAAATTGGTACACTATAGTAAAACTATTCACATATGCATTTGCTTAGAGGATATTTTACAAATTGCTAATTAAAGATTTACACCACTGCAGGTACGTTTTCAAATCTCTGTGGTGTAAAGTCCTTCAGTTTTGTTTGTTTTTAGAAAAATTAAAAAGTAGCTCCCTGAATGTGGGGCCTTGATAATCTTGTATGGCCCTGTATACAGTAGTTGCCATTGACTACTCCTCTTATTTAGAGCCGAGGATTTTCTATGAAATTTTAACAACACCGTTTCTCCAGCTGAAAATTGTTGTACATGGCCTAACCTTTTGCCACAGGCATCCTTTTGAGTTGTAGCTTGTTCAATGAGTGTAATTAGTGTATTACTTACCTTTTTTCCAGTTTCAATTCTTCTTTTGTCAGGTGTGGCAATGTGTTTATCCAGTTGTTAACTTCTTTAACATTCATTAAGAAATCTGGGTGTATGAAAGGGATTATATAAAATGGTAGGTAGTTTACTATGTGCTCAAATGGTTCAATATATTACACCCAACCTCTACGTTGTGTACTTGCACAAAACGATTAAATGCACTGAAAATACATTCAATCTGCTTACTTTGCTGATGAAATTTTGATATCAAAATGTGTTAGATATTACTATCTTGTAGAAAATCTTCCATTTTTTGCATGTAAAGTTTGAAGCGTTATCCGTGACAGGCTTACCAACTGTTGGTATGTAGTCCCTAAGAATTCTTCTGATAATTGCAGGTCCTGTTGTCTCTGTTGCCAACAGTCTGACGTATTTCGAGCTGGTAATATGGCGGGTAGTTCCGTGAAATGGCACTGTCTTATAGATTTTGTCCTCTGACACGTTTTCAACAACTCTTCTACATATCTACACATATTAGGAAAATAGCAGAAAAAGGTCAGATTATTTAGACATTTTAATGCACTGTAGCGCCCACAAACGTACACTGATCAGTCAAAACACTACAACCATTGCGCACCGCGACGTGGATGGTGTCTGGTGGCGTTGCAGGTACATGAAGTGGTAACAAGAGTGTGTATGCGGAGACATGGAAGGGGGATCATCCTAGCGAAGATATGACCTGAAAATGGGGAAGTCCATTGAGATAAGCGACTTTGACAAAGGGAAGATTATTTTTACGCAGAACCTGTGAACGAGTATATCCAAAATGGCGAAGCTGCTCGAATATTCACGTGCAACTGTGGTGAGCATTTACACAAAAATGCAGCACAGTGGAACTACCACTAAGCGCTAAATGGTTGGTCGTCGGCGACTCTTCACAGAATTCGGGGTTTGGAGGCTTGTCTGCCCTTAAAGTAGCATAGGATGTGATCTGTGGACTCTCTGCTGGAAGAGCACAATGGTGGTACATGCACAAGTGTTTTGGAACACAGTGTTCATCATACGTTGTTGAATGTGGAGCTCCACAGCAGACCTCCCCTACGTGTTCACATGTTGACCCAATCACATCGTCAATTACCATTGCAGTGGGCATGGGACCATCAGGATTACGTCGTCGATCAATGGAAACCTGTCAGCTATGCGGGTGAATCTCATTTTTGCTTCAGTAGGTCGCTGGTCGTCTCCACAATCAAGGTGAACGGCTGCACGATAGGTCGCCATAAATGCAGGCTGATGGTAACACTGTTTTGCTACTAGAGACATACTTATGCGCCTGCATGGAACCTGTGGTAGTAATGGAATACATGCTGCATCCCTTCATGCTTGATGTCTTCCCCAACGGTGATCACCTTTCAGCAGTATAATTGTCCATGTCTCACAGTGAGAACCATACTACAGTGATCATAATATCCACGGGTGTACTGCCGGTCTATAGTGTCCAACGGGCACAATATTTCGGCGATCAAACATGTCGCCATCATCAGGTGAACTGACGGACTGAGCTCCTGAGAACGCGCCGGCACGGAGATCCGTACGCTATGACTGCTCAGGGGGAACTGGGTTCGGTCGCGGCGGCGGCCGATTTAAATACCCTCCGCCCGCGGCGCGCTCCCTCCGCCGTCCGCGCCCCGCGCCACGGTAGCGCGGTGGAACAGATTGCGACGGCGTCTGAGATGACGTCGGTGTGATGGCTCTGTCCGCCGTGGTCGTCACAACTATGCGTTTACTCGATTTACTCTTGATTAACCCAACCGCTGGTTCCCAAGCCTTGCTAAGATTATAGCCACAGTCACGGTTTATGAGGTCTTCATTGGTGCGAATTTCGATGGCCTCTCTAACAACGCTGTCCCAGTATCTCGACGTCTGTACCAGAATCCTCGTGCGGTCATACTCCATAGCGTGATTTTCCGACAAACAATGTTCAGCGACCGCCGACTTGCTCGGATACATCAGTCGAGTGTGCCTCTGGTGTTCATGGCATCGATCCTCGACGGTACGCATCGTCTGACCAATATACGACTTGCCACATTGACACGGAATCTGGTACACGCCGGCCTTCCTCAAACCGAGGTCATCTTTGGCGCTCCCCACCAGTGCACGAGTTTTATTCGGAGGACAAAACACAGTTCCGACCCGGTGTTTCTTCAGAATGCGGGCGATTTTCCCCGAGAGTGCGCCTGTGTATGGAATAAATGCAGTGCCTACCTCCTCCCTCGTGCCTTCATCCATCTCAACAGGTTGTGCTGCAGTGGTTGGGCGGAGAGCACGTTGGATCTGCCACTCTGAGTACCCATTTTTTCGAAACACAGTTCTCAGATGTTCCAATTCCTGGGGTAGCCTCTCTGTGTCAGAGATTGTGCGCGCCCTATGTACTAGAGTTTTAATTACCCCATTCCTCTGTGAAGGGTGGTGGCAGCTGTCTGCGTGCAAATACAGATCCGTGTGTGTTGTCTTTCGATACACCCCATGACCTAGGGTGCCGTCAGCCCTTCTCCTGACCAGGACGTCAAGGAAAGGTAATTTACCCTCCTTTTCAGTCTCCATAGTGAATTTGATGTTGGGGTGTATGGAGTTTAGATGTGTAAGGAAGTCAAGGAGTTTATCCATACCATGTGGCCAGATGAGGAACGTGTCGTCCACGTAACGGAAAAAGCAAGTAGGTCTCCATTCGGATGACGACAGGGCTTCCTCCTCGAAGTTCTCCATGTACAAATTCGCCACCACCGGTGAGAGTGGTCTACCCATGGCGACTCCCTCCGTTTGTTCGTAGTATTCTCCATCGAAAAGAAAATACGTGGAAGTCAAGACATGCCAAAAAAGTTCAGTGGTATTCTCGTCAAACCTCTGACTAATCAACTCTAGCGACTCTCGCAGGGGTACCCTCGTAAACAAGAAAACGACGTCAAAACTCACCATGATATCTGACTCATCCAACCTGAAGCTATCAAGGCGCTTAACAAAATCCACGGAATTACGGATGTGATGAGGGCATTTACCCACATAAGGACTTAATATTCCCGTCAGGTATTTGGCCAACAAATATGTAGGTGCCCTGATGTTGCTGACAATGGGGCGTAATGGTACCCCCTCTTTGTGAACCTTCGGGCGTCCATATAGTCTAGGCGGTACCGGACCTTGGGGTAACAATTTCTTAGCGTCACCCTCCGGTAAATCTGCGTCCTTGAGAAGAACCCTCGTCTTGTTCTCCACCTTCTTTGTAGGGTCAACGCTGATCTTCCGGTAGCAATCGTCATTTAGCAGGCTCTGCATCTTATCAGTGTAGTCCTTACGGGAGACAACAACTGTAGCATTGCCTTTGTCAGCCGTAAGACAACAATTTCAGAGCGTTCCCTCAGATCACGAATGGCCGCCCTCTCTTTACTGCTGATATTTGACTTCATCGGCTTGGATTTCGTCAACGCACGACAAGTTTCACGACGTATTTCCTCGTCTGATTCTGGCAGAAGTCGAGCTGCAACCTGTTCAACAACACTAACAATTTCTGCGACCGGAGTGAACTTCGGGGTGGGAGCGAAGTTGAGACCTTTCTGCAAAACCGAGACCGCATCATCACTCAACACCATGCCACTCAAATTGATGACAGTCTTGCACGGAACCTGCAGAGATGGTTTGTCAAGGAGACGTGAGAACTTAGCTGTTTGACGTCCCGTAGCCTTCTTATGGGCGGAATCAGCTGACACCCAGGTGACACCATCAATCCAATCCCAGGAACAAGAAGTGAACTTAGTAGCCAGTTGCAAATGTAATTTGAGTAATTCCTGTGAGATAAACTGAAGGCTCCGGCGGGTGAATTGCACTCTCTCACGTACCAATGCGAGGCTGGCTCGTTTCTTGATTCTCTTAGCTGCTGCAGAATCGATGTGATGCATAACCTTAGCAAAATTTGGAACAACATTCTAGGAACGACATCTCTTTAGAAAGGCAAGAGTACTTAGCAAACGACATCTACGGTGGCGCAACTTTTCAAATTTCTTCATGCTGCGATACATCTCCTCCCCGTAAAGGTGTATGATGTGATTCTTGAGTTTCTCCCGGCGTATTTGATAATCAAAATATCCACCGCGCTACCGTGGCGCGGGGCGCGGACGGCGGAGGGAGCGCGCCGCGGGCGGAGGGTATTTAAATCGGCCGCCGCCGCGACCGAACCCAGTTCCCCCTGAGCAGCCATAGCATACGGATTCCGTGCCGGCGCGTTCTCAGGAGCTCAGTCCGTCAGTTCACCTGATGATGGCGACATGTTTGATCGCCGAAATATTGTGCCCGTTGGACACTATAGACCGGCAGTACACCCGTGGATATTTTGATTATCAAATACGCCGGGAGAAACTCAAGAATCACATCATACTACAGTGGCTTGAGCACCATTGTGTAAACTCAAGTTGACGTCTCGGCGACCAAATTCGCTTCAAGTAAATACTATGGAGCACATGTGAGTCGCTACTGGATGCTGTCCCTGAGTATACGAATCAGTTCCCCATCATTTACTCGAATTACACACATCAAAAACAGTTTTCCATCACCGCAGTTCCCAGAACTCCTGAAGATAGACGTTGGCTGTGGACCCCTTTGACTATTCAGAGATGTCACTAAACCCACCCAAAGATGTAAACAACCATGCACGAGCAGCGCCTATTAAATGGAGGGGGTCCAACAGCCAATCACTTCCACTCTTTCCACAAGGAAGGATGTACACAGCTCGTGTTTTCTGTAGTTCAACCATGCCTAGACGTTTAATACTGCGGTTCGATCGCCTCCGCATTGTTACTTTGTGCCAGGAAGGCCTCTCAACAAGGGAAGTGTCCAGGCATCTCAGAGTGAACCAAAGGGATGTTGTTCAAACATGGAGGAGATACAGAGACAAGAACTGTCAATGAGATGCCTCGCTGTGGCCACCCAAGGTCTAGTACTACGGCCGCTACGTACGGATTATGGCTCAGAGGAACCCTGACAGCAACGCCAGCTCGTTGAATAATGCTTTTCAGCCACATGACGTCGTGTTAAGACTCAAACTGTGTGCAATAGGATGCATGATGCGAAACTTCATCCAAATGTCCATGACGAGGTGCATCTTTGCAACCATGACGCCATGCAGCGCGGCACAGATGGGCCCAGCAACATGTCAACGGACCACTCAGGATTGGCATCACATTCTCTTCATCAATGAGTGTTACATATGCCTTCAATCAGACAGTCGTCGGAGACGTGTTTGGATGCAACCCATTCAGGCTGAACACCTTAGATACACTGTCCAGCAATTGCAGCAAGGTGGAGTTTCCTTGTTGTTTTGGGATGGCATTATGTGGGGCTAAGGTACTGTTCTGGTGGTCATGGAAGGCGCCGTAAAAGCTATACAGTACGTGAATACCATCCTCGTATTCATGGATGATTATTCACGACCCCATCGCGCACATCTTGTGAATGACTTCCTTCAGGATACAAACATCAAAAATGGTTCACATGGCTCTGAGCACTATGGGACTTAACATCTGAGCTCATCAGTCCCCTAGAACTTAGAACTACTTAAACCTAACTAACCAAAGGACATCACACAACACCCAGTCATCACGAGGTAGAGAAAATCCCCAACCCTGCCGGGAATCGAACCCAGGAACCCAAGCGCGGAAAGCGAAGACGCTACCGCACGACCACGAGCTGCGGCCATAACAACATCGCTCGACTAGAGCGGCCAGCATGTCCTCCAGACATGAACCCTATCGAACATGCCTGGGATGGATTGAAAAGGGCTGTCTATGGATGACGTGACCCACCAACGACTCTGAGGGATCTGGCCGAATCGCTGTTGAGGAGTGGGACAATCTGCACCAACAGTGCCTTGATGAACTTGTGGATAATATGCCATGATGAATACAGGCATGCATCAACGCAGGAGGATGCGTTACTGGGTATTAGGGGCACCGGTGTGTGCAGCAATCTGGACCACCACCTCTGGAGGTCTTCTTGTACAGTGGTACAACATGCAGTGTGTGGTTTTCATGAGCAATAAAAAGGGTGCAAATGATGTTTATGTTGATCCCTATTCCAATTTTCTGTAGATGTTACGGTACTCTCGGAACCGAGGTGATGCAAAATTTTTTTTGATGTGTGTTCATGACCTGTGCATACAAATCTAATGAAACAAACTTCCACAGACTTACCAATAAACTGTTGGATCACTGATTCGCAGAATCAGTTATGTACTTCATTCCAAAGACAGACAACCAAGCTATTAAGCAAGTGATCATAATGTTTTGGCTCATCAGTGTATACCCACACAAGTTATTCTTTTGACTATTATGGCTGCAAAACCACATATTGTCTTGCATTCTGTAATGTTCTGTGACTTCTTCAAATTGATTTTGCGTGAGAAGTGCCTTGACCCTGTGCCACCTAAGATCTGCATCCTAACCTTATATGTACATCATCTCAAAACTGTATTCCTGAAGAAAGACTGCCCATCTTGCAATTTGAGCATCAAGTAACTTGCAGGTCAATAAAGAACTCAGTGAGTGGTGATTGCAGTATACCTTGACATGTGTGCCATAAATTTAATAGTTAAGTTTCTTGGATGGCCATGTTACAGCTGAAGCTACCAGTTCAGTAGTCACATATGCACACTCGCATTCTGAAAGTATTCGACTTGCTAATAATGGACCAGAAAGAGTGATGCGGTTGAATAAACTTCCAACAAAGCATTCGTTTTGTTTCTTGGGCAACAGCCTCGCATTTTCTTCTTGGAATGGCTTAGGATTTTCGGAAAAATGAGTCATGTGGTATCATGTCCATATCCAACACACACATATTTCTTGCACCTGATTTCTTGCCACATACAGGTAAATACTTCATAAGTACTTTTCTTAATTTTTGTTTTTGTTTTGAATTGAGATAGGCGAATTCCATTACTTTATCATGGATGTGAGCTTTGTTGCCCTTATTCTTATTACAATCGGAGACTCACAGGTGCAGTCTTTGTTTTCAAGAATTTTACCCTAATACTCCGGTATTATTAACCACGTGCTACTGCGATTTACATTGAATCATCTACGATATTTTTGCGTTTGGTGCAAAAATAGCATTTTCCCAAAGAAAAGTTTAATTTTACATCTTTTTCTTGGTAAAACTCCATGCCGAGCAAGCATTCAACTACAAGACCCTTCAAAATTAAGAACAGGCTTAACATAACTCCATTGTTTTTGTTTGTAATGGACGATGATTTCAATGCCAGAAGCTACACGGACTTTAAGATAAATAGTTTTACTGTCTTTACATTAAGTAGTGGTTTGTTGTAATCCTCCACCACAGTTCCTGTTAATTTTTTTCTCGTGAAATCCTTCTGTTTTTCTATCCATGTAGTCACTCCTCTCATTTACATTGCAACAATTTTCACGACTCTGTTTATGTAGCGGACATGAAACATTAAACGAACGATGTATGACATTTTAAAGTCATGCCACAGTCTCGTCATTAAGAGATTAAATGGTATTTATTACTTTTGAATACATTATGGGAGCAGCAGTTATTAGTGAGTTACAAATATTGATTCTACAGCAGAAAGAGGTTCCTACTCAATGGTCTAAAGATGACCACAGTAGTGGTCGAAACTGGTCACCTTAATAAATAAATCGTTATCAAGACTGTTTTTAATAGTAAATAGATGGTATTTGTTTTATATGTCTGGCAAGAAGAGAAGACGGCATTATCTTAATGACGGGTGATAGTGGTTTTGCTACTGATGGGTAACTGTGGAAAGAAACATAAGTGTTTTAACACCTGTATTTGCCTTGTGTAGCAGTGTTTCTTTTAATAGCCCAGACTTCGAAAATCAAACTTTGGAAGATGCAGATTCTTTTATCGATCTTGCATTATGCATTTAAGCGTGGAGCAGTGTGTCTGACCAATAGCACCTTCATATTATTAACGCCAACGTCACTTTCGCTCCCAGTTTACATTCCAGTAAAATACATGGAAATATTAGTAATATTAAACAAAGTGTTTAAACTTTGAATTCTATGTAAATAATCTAAATTCAGGAATACACGTATACAGGTCGCTTAGGAATGAAATAAATAAGATGTGCAGGAAAGCTAAGGTGAAATAGCTGGATGAAAAATGTGAAGAAATGGAAAAAGAAATGATTGTTGGAAGGAGTGACTCAGTGTATAGAAAAATCGAAACAACATAAGGTAAGAATAAAAGAAAGGGTGGTAGCATTAAGAGTGCAACTGGAATTCAGTGTTAAATGCAGAGGAGAGAGCGGACAGGTGGCAAGAATATATTGAAGACATCAACAAGGGGGAAGATTTGTCAGATGTGACTGAAAAAGAAATGGCAGTCTGTAGGGAAGAGATAGGGGGTTCAGTATTAGAATCAGAATCTAAAATAACTTTGAAGACTTAAGATCAAATAAGGCAGAACGGATATTGAACATTACATCAGAATTTCTAAAAATCATTGGGGAAAGTAGCAACAAAACCATTGTTTACGTTGGTATGTAGAGTGTGTGTGTGTGTGTGTGTGTGGCGAAATACCATCAGACTTTCGGAAAAATGCCATCCATACAATTCCGAACACTGCAAGAGCTGAAAAATGCGAGAATCATCGCACAATCAGCTTAACAGCTCATACATCCAAGTTTCTGACAAGAATAATACATAGAAGAAAGGAAAAGAAAATTCAGAACCTGTTAGATAAAGATAAGTTTGATTTTAGGAAAGGTAAACGTACTAGCAATGCAGTTCTGATGATGGAAGAAAAACTAAAGAAAAATCAAAACACGTTTACAGGAATTGTCAACCTGGAAAAAGCGTGCGACAATGTCAAGTGGTGCAAGACATTCGAAATTCTGAGAAAAACAAGGGTGAGTTTAGGGAAGATGGTTAACCTACAACGTATACAAGAGCCAAGGGAGTAATATGAGTGGAAGACCAAAAACGAAGTATTCGGTCTACAAGGGCGTAAGACATGGATGTAGTCTTTCTCTCCTACCGTTCAGTCTATACCTCGAAGAAGCAGTGATGGAAATAAAAGAAAGTTTCAGAAGTGGAATTAAAATTCAAGGTGAAAGAATAACAGTGATAAGAATCGCTGATAACCCTGCTGTCCTAAGCGAAAGTGAAAAAGAATGACAGGATCTGCTGAATGGAATGAACAGTCTCCTGAGTACAGAATGTGGACTGAGAACAAATCGAAGAAATACGAAAGTAATGAGAAGTAGCAGAAATGAGAACAGCGAGGAACTTAACTTTAGGACTGATGGGCACGAGGCAGGCGATGTTACGGAAATCTGCTACCTGAAAAGCAAAATAACCGATGACAGGTGGAGCAAGGAGGGAATCAAGAGCAGACAAGCAGCGGGAAAAAGAGCGCTCTTGGCCAAGAGAAGTTAAACTTCTGAAAATATACATTTGGAGCATAGCATTGTATGATAGTGAAACATGGACTCTGGGAAAAGCGGATTATAAGAGAATCGTCGGCATTTGGGAAGGGAGAAGATAATTGGATATCTGTTAACACGTCAGGGAATAACTTGCATGTGACTAGGAGGGAGTTGTAGGAAGTAAAGTCATAGAAGAAGACTGACGTTGGAAAACATCCAGCAGATAATTGACGATATTGGTTGCAAGTGCTAATCTGAGCGAAGAATCTTGCAGAGAAGAGAAATTCGTGGTGGGTTACATCAAGCCAGCCAGCAGGATGATGACTAAAAAGAATAAATAGATAAAATAAAAAAGAAAATCTAAAGTGTACATTGAATAATGATTTCACCTTTTGCTTTTGATACAGACGGGGGAGGAATAGAAGTGGTCCAAAAAGAACTCAGCGAGAATAGTTTAAAGCAAAAACATAGCGAAAATATTGGACCGAAGTTGTAATTTCTACTTAACTTCAAATCTTGGGAAGCTATGGGTTTTCTCTTATAATGTTCGATTACTGTTCATCCCCAAATCGTTCCTTATGGATCCTGCTGTATATTTAACAGTTGTAACTGTTTTCAGAGACTGATTGGCGATTATGTAATCGAATAAGAGGGATCTTTCTGTATGTTTATGTTCAATACGTTACATTAATTGAAGCTGAGGGGTGAACTGTCAACCTTTGAATAAAGTGTCGGTCCTCACCAGGTCTCTCTGCATTTCGCTGTTATTTAATGATGTCGGCACTTCCTTATATTGAACACAATCATCTAAAAACAACAATATGTTGCTTCTGAAGCTGTCCACCAACATTACCTTTGGTGCAGCACAATACTGAATTAGACTAGGTTAAATATATTTTTCATTCCATAGACTCATAGTGAGGAAATTCTTCAGGAAGTGGGAAAAGGCATAATATCGAAATACACAATACAGACTTACAAAAACAACTTATATTCTAATGCTTAAATTACCTCCAAAGTTGACCAAAAACTCACATACTATATCAAGTTTCAAATCTGATGAGCTAAGATGCCAAAATCGAAGTACAACTTCTACTTGTATAATGTCAATAATCCAGCTACAAAAGCTGGGATGACACCCCTTAATCTCGCATTACTTCACGATCTGGCTGTGGAAATATACAGCACATTTCAAAAACTAACGATTACTGCACCACATCTCGGCTGCTGAAGGAACGAACACATTGTTTACTGTATATTCATTGCCGCTAGGTGTCGAATATCTTTTGGTTGCTTGGTTGCCGTCACATGTCGCAAAGTGGCTACTCCGCAGCAGAGATCATTTTGTGTTCTCGAGTTTGCGAAATGTAATTCCGTAATTACACTGCAAAGACGTCGCAGATTGAGGCGCCAAATTGATGCTCCTGGCCGCTCCCGTATTTTTGACGGAAATGTAGCACGAATTCAATCTCTTTTCTTACAAAATCAACTCGTCATGTTGGTTGGGAATTACAACTCCTACAACAGCGATTTGGCGTGTTATAACATGAATACGAAGCTGAACATCTTACAGTTGTTCGAGGCTCTATGTCGTGATAGCTTCAGAATGTTATTGGCAATGGTAACACTTAACTATGCGCCATGTTCAGTAATGAAGCGACTTTGCACTTTATTGAGAAAATGGAAAACAGAACCCACATTCAGACATTGGGCATGTACGAGACTCAACGTGTTCAGCGCTACATCTCATTCGTCTGTTTATGGCCCATTCTTCCTTGACAGGAGTGCAGTTAATGGTGGCAGTATCTTGCCATGTTGAAACACTGCACTGCTTGTTTCCGAAGCTGTGCGGGGACAACTTCATTTTTCAACAAAACGGGTATCCTCTCACTGGAGTCGCCAAGCTCATGAATATCTGAATGACTCTCTACCATGTCGCTGGATTAGTCGTCAAATAGCCGCCCAAGTAATACTTCTCAGCTAGCCTCCATAGCCATCGCATTTGACGCCCTATTATTTCTCCACGTCGTGTTTCATCAAGGACAACATTTTTGCGCCAACACAACAAAGAAACCTAGCGGATGTGAAGACCAGAATCCACACTGCCATAGCATGGGAGACTGTGGACATGCTTACCTGAGTATGGGAGGAACTCGAGTGTCGATATGATATTGTTCATATCACTGGTGAAGGACCCACTGAACATCTGTAATCTAAAGTTGAGAAATTCGTAAACGTGTCCCATGTTTCATAGTTGTAAGTCTTACAGTTTAATAAATCTGCGCATTCGAAATAGATCTATCCTTTTTGAATCGCCCTGTACATTGTCTTTCGATAGTCAGGGAACTCGCAGGCAAAGGTCCCGAGTTCGAGTCTCGGTCCCGCACACAGTATTAATCTGCCAGGGAGTTTCATATCAGCGCACACTCCGCTGCAGAGTAAAAATCTCATTCTGTAAGCTGTGTAGATAGTTTAATTTCTATGTGCTTTCAGGACGGCATTTAAGCTCAGTGGCCAACGACCTTGCTGCAGTGGTAACACCAGTTCCCGTCAGAGCACTGCAGTGAAGTGCTGTCGGGCTGGGCCAGCATCTTTAATACAAGCATGCAAATGTGCATGCACTGGGTTGTACAAACGCCGCATGTCAGTTTGTGGGATGTGCTCGTGCCATTTGGTCAAATGCAGAGACGGTTAACGCCGTTTGTCGTCCAATGATGTTCCACATGCGCTCTATTGTAGACAGATCTGGCGATGGAGCAGGCCAAGGCAACGTAGAGCATGTTGGGCTACAGCAGCGGTATGTGGGCGAACGATATCCGTTTGGTGAACATCGTCTGGAACCCTGTTCATTAGTGGCAGCACAGCAGGTCGAATCGCCAGACTGACGCATAAAATTGCGGTCAGGGTGCGTGGGCTAACCACGAGAGTACTCGTGCTGTAATACATATTCGCACCTCAGGCTGTAACTCCAGATTCAATGTCTCTAGCAGACAGGCAGTTTAGTTGTAGGGCCTCAATTGGCCTACAGGACATAGGTCGTCACTGGCCCTGAGGCAGAACCCGATTTCATCAGAAACCACAAGACACCCCTCGCCCTTCCTGTCGCTTGACATCACTGAAGCTGCAAAGGGCGCTGATTTACTGTCAGTGCAATACACGCCAGAGGGCGTCTGGGGCGGAACTGTGCTTGAAGTATCCGATTTGTAACAATTCTTTGTGTCACTGTGGTGCCAATTGCGGCTCAAACTGCTGCTGAAGATGCTGTACGATGCGGCAGAGCCATGCGCCGAACACCATTATCTTTCTTCTAGGTAGTTTTACGTGGCTATGTGGAGACTGTTCCTCTTGAAACCATACCTTCTCGTGACCACCGCTGCCAACAATCGTGTAGAGTGGCGAAACTGCTGCCAAGTCTTTCTACAACATCGCAGAAGGAGGATCTAGCTCCTCGTAGCCACATTACAGGACCCCATTCAAAACTCAGTGAGGTGTTAATAATGGCTTCTTTGTCACCTTGAAGGTATTCTTGAGTATTATAAACTCGCCACGTCTATTCTCTAAGGTAACTAATGCTCAAGACCGTTACAGCATGTATTTAAAGCGTGCCTGATTTGCATCCTCATGGTGGTGCTGTTAGTAGCGTGGAATCAGAATAGATAATATTTTTCATATGTAGAAATGAGTCAACAACTCCTTCTTGCTGTTGTTACTTTATTTCTATCAGTGTATAAAAGCGGTGAAATTTAGCTTGTTGTTACTCTGCCTATGTCTGCATATAACTGGAATTATCTTAATTTGTTATAGTCATTGGTTACTAGTGGATGAACGGTTTTTTGGAAAGTGATTTGGAAACAGAAACTGGGGACGTTAGTCAGCGCGGAACTCTGCAGTGTTCTGTAACTTTCTTTTACTACCAAATTTTGCTGGGTGGCCGCCCAGTTTAATTAAAATTGGGAAAATTTAATGTAAGAACAAATTAACCACTGAATTGCTACAGATAACTAACTAGTTAGTATTGATAAAAAGATCCAAGTCAATATATGGAATGAGCATATGGGAACAATTTAAGTACAAATGTTAAATCAAATAATACAGAACGGACAGGAGCTAAAGCCTCAACAAAAAGATTAAGATAATCTGGCAAAAATCTACAAATATAAGGCCTGCCTTTTGCACCAGGTGAGATATATTAAAAATAGTATTGCAAAAGGGGAGTGGTTTGTCTGAGAAACAGTCATCACAGTTTAAAATCATATTAAAAATTCATGAGGTAATTCTAAACTATGATCTGTGCAGTCTTAATTAAGTAATTAACTCAATATTATCATTATATTGGGTGTTGAGGTACACTGTGGTGATAAATAAAAAGGAAATTTTAGGCGAGTATAGGAAAAGTTCTCACAAACAAACTACATTCACACACATGAGTAGAGATAACAAGAATCTTGCCCATCACAATAAGTCAAAGGCACAGAGGTTCAGCCCTGCTGCTGTGAATGAATTATTGTAAATACGAATACTACAGAAGACTTCCTGACAGAGAAATTTATCTACGTACCCTGTAGATGAAACTAAGCTACGCTGGCGTCAATCACGTGCAAATGCCGTTGAATATTCATGATACAAGCAAAATTACTAAGATACGTGAAAACTTCCATGTAAACCCTATAGATACAAACAGCAATAAAATATCATGTGGAATTGAGAATAAAACATATTCGAGATGGTACTGAAATTACACACAGTGAATCACCATCTCATGGTATAAAAAAAGATACACAATCTTAAAACTGAAACGAAATGAAAAGTAGAAAAAATAAAACGCGTACAAAAGTGAAATGTTCACACTTACATTCCAGTCAAAATAGAAGTCTGACAACTAAATTCTAAACCTGTACTGGAGTAACGAACTTCCTGCACCACGTGTTCTGCTTACACAAAGCAAAGACCGGGAAAACTTACTCCATACAGAAAAATACACTCGTGACCACACTCTACAAAATATAAGAATTTGACTTCCAAACTTCAAAATGAACTTAGCAGATCAAAGGTGTACATCAGTTAGAATAGCTACACACCGTCACACATGAACATACTCATTGGCCCCAAGTCGCTCTTACGAGCACCATCTTCACTCAACAGAGGTCCAGTCCCAAGTGCCACGAGCACGCTCTTCCTGTAACGAACTTTTCGCAGGTAGCTGGAAGAGACCAGAGGGGTCCTTTCCGCCACCAACTTTACTGCTGTCTAATTACTACCGAAAGGGTAGAAATCTCTTTTCCTTGGCTGAGAAAGCCACGTTGGCAACACTGTTGCTACCACAGCAGCTAGCCGGATGCTAAACTGCTACCACGTAAAAGTCAAACTCAACATGCACACTCATTCACTCATTCATACAGATGATCATAAAGAGAGAAAGGAAATCGGGGAGCACAAAATGCAGCTAAAGTGCATAGGTGTTGATTCTTACTGCAAAAATTGTAATTATGCATCACTGAATGGGGACAAAAACGAAGTACGAAGTTAAATTACAAATGACTGAGCGTGACAGCACGAAATACAAGTTAAACCGTATGAAGCGAATCTGATAGAGACGATTCAATAGCAATAGCTGCCAAAGCTGCAAATTCTTACGAGGGTAGGTCAAAAAGTAATGCCTCCCAATTTTTTTCTACTTAAAAAAATTAAGTTAAGTGAAAAATTTGAATTTGGCGCCATTCCTCAAACCTTCTTCTGCAATCCACTGCAGTAGTAACTTTCTGTGTCAACAGGTGGCAGCACAGCAGAAGTTTGTAAGATGGCCGTCATCGATATTCCTTTGAGACAGCGTTGTGTGATTGAATTCTTGAATGCAGAAGGTGAAACGCCCATACGCATTCATGAAAGACTGAAGAAGGTGTATGGTGTTGTGACAGTGGATGTCAGCACTGTTAGACGATGGGTTCGTCGTTGTAAGGAAGATGAAGGGCAAACACCGTTGACTGACGAAAAGCGGAGCGGCAGGCCGGTGAGTGCAGTGACTCCACACAACATTCAGCAAGTTGATGACATCATTCGTGGTGACCGTCGGGTGACTGCAGATGAAGTGTGTCGCATTATTTCTCTTAGTAAAGGCAGTGTGATCACGATTATTAAACAATTGGGGTACTCAAAAGTTTGTGCACGGTGGGTTCCAAGAATGTTAACCGATCAGAATAAAGAGGCAAGGAAAACAATAGCCTCCCAACACTTGCAGCGCTTCCGTTTGGAGGGAGATGAGTTTCTGAAAAAAATTGTGACCGGGGACGAAACATGGGTGCATTTTTTTGAACCCGAATCAAAGAGGCAGTCAATGGAGTGGCGTCACACAAGCTCGCCGAGGAAGAAAAAATTCAAAACTGTGCGATCGGCAGAGAAAGTTATGGCAACAGTTTTCTGGGATACAGAGGGTGTGATTGTGGTTGATTTTTTGTAGCAGGGATGCACAATAAATTCTGTTCAATACGTCACAACGCTCAAAAAACTTAAAGCACGTCTTCAGCGAGTTCGCCCAACAAAATCAATGGCAGATGTTCTTCTTTTGCATGACAATGCAAGACCACACACCAGTCGTCACACCTCTGACGAGATTGTCAAAATTGGATGGGAAGTTTTGCCTCATCCCCCATACAGCCCTGACCTGGCACCATCAGACTTCCATCTGTTCGGGCCACTAAAAGAAGCTCATCGTGGGATTCATTTTGAAGATGAGGAGGCCGTCAAAACATCCGTGCGTCAATGGCTTAGGAAGCAGAGCTGTGATTTTTACCGTGCTGGGATACATGCCCTTGTTCAAAGATGGACCAAAACTGTAGAGATGGGCGGAGATTACATTGAAAAATGACAAAATGATCCTCAATGTTGTGGTTTTCAACCTATGTAATTGCATTTAAATTTCCTGACAATTAAAAGTAGAAAAAAAATAGGAGGCATTACTTTTTGACTGACCCTCGTACATAGAATCGTCATCACATCTTATTTATTTCTTCATTTATTTTAGTTTGTGAGTGAACACACATACAAGTACAACCAAAGATTTTGTAGGTGAGAGGAATGTGTTGTTCAGTTCTTTGTTTCATATGACAATAATAAACACATTGTGCATTGAAAAGACTATACGTTTTGAAACAATTAACACATTTTCGACTTACACAGCGTGAGATGATAGCTGAGTTATAAATACAAATACATTACGAAAAACTTTTGCACGTAAGAAGTCTTTTATTGTTAGAGGATAATGCTTATTATTTGCATAAAGACGTGAAAAATTAGAGTCTGCAGCAGAGAAAATATGAATGGCAGGCCCTCCAACATAAGATGTCAAGTATAAGAACACATTATAATTCATAATGTATACACATGAATCAAAACACACTGTGAACAACTAGGCACAACTTTTGTCGGGGTTCTGTTCAAATGGCTCTGAGCACTATGGGACTCAACTGCTGTGGTTATTAGTCCCCTAGAACTTAGAACTACTTAAACCTAACTAACCTAAGGACATCACACACATCCATGCCCGAGGCAGGATTCGAACCTGCGACCGTAGCAGTCGCACGGTTCCAGACTGCGCGCCTAGAAACGCGAGACCACCGGGGTTCTGTAACATACGATCTTCTATAAAGTACAGCTAGGTACGACGGTGACTGAAATGAAAGCCTTAAATATTTTTTTTAATATTATTTACTGTGCAGAAGTGGTACAAAGCTGTATCACTTTTCAAAATAATCTCCCCCACACTCAATGAAAGTCCACCAGCGCTTACAAAGTGCATAAATTCCATTAGAAAAAAATTATTTTGCTCGTCCTGACAAACATTCATCCACCGCATGGCGTACCTCTTCATCAGAACGGAACTTCTTTACTCCAATTGCGTCATTGAGTGGTCCGAACATATGGAAATCACTTGGAGTGAGGTCTGGTGAGTATGGTGGATGAGGAAGACACTCAAAATGCAGGTCTGTGATTGTTGCGACTGTTGTGCGGGCAGCGTGGGGCCTTGCATTGTCATGTTGCAAAAGGACACCTGCTGACAGCAATCCACGTCGCTTTGATTTGATTGTAGGCCGCAGATGAATTTTTAGGAGACGTGTCTATGACGCTTCGGTGACAGTGGTCCTTCTAGGCATGTAATGCTCCAAAATGAGGCCTTTTTCGTCCCCAAAGAGAGTCGGCATAACCGTCCCTGCTGATGTTTCTGTTCGAAACTTCTTTGGTTTTGGTGTTGAGGAATGGCGCCATTCCTTGCTCGCTCTCTTCATTTGTGGTTGGTGGAAGTGATCCCAGGTTTCGTCCCCAGTAACGATTCTTGCAAGGAAGGCGTCACCTTCTCGTTCAAAGCGCCGAAGAAGTTCTTCACAAGCATCGACACGTCGTTCTCTCATTTCAGGACTCAGCTGCTGTGGCACCCTTCGTGCAGACACTTTGTGAAACTGGAGCACATCATGCACAGTGTGGTGTGCTGACCCACGACTAACCTGTAAACAAGCTGCAATGTCATTCAGTGTCACTCGGCGGTTTTCCTCCACTACGGCTTCAACTGCTGCAATGTTCTGTGGAGTCACAACTCGTTGTGTCTGACCTGGACGAGGAGCATCTTCCACTGAAGTCACACCACCTGCGAACTTCCTACTCCATTGGTAGACTTGTGTCTGGTCATAATATGCATCACCGTACTGAACCTTCATTCCTCGATGAATTTCAGTAGGTTTCACACCTTCACTACGCAAAAACCGAATAACAGAACGCTGCTCTTCCCTGGTGCAAGTCGCAAGTGGGGCGGCCATCTTTATACTGATACTGCGACAGTATGTGTGCATCTGCACTATGCTGCCACCTACAGGCCATTCTTCACGCTGTTTGTAGCACGATTGCCAACTTACAGGATAACGGCGCGACATTTCTATTTGTTATTACAAATTTAAGGTTTTCATTTAACTCACCCTCGTATATGAGCCCATACATATGGAAATGTAGTACGATACATACCGTATACTAATCTGAGGAAGAGTACTATCATGAAGAGTACTCCCAAACAGAAGTGTACTGTCACAGATTGCACAGCAACGTTTACCACCCCCCATGCAGGTAAATTCCTCCATTGAAATTAAGTTTTTCTAAAGATGAACTCCTGTTGAAAAAAATATGTATGAATTATATTCTCTCTCTCTCTCTCTCTCTCTCTCTCTCTCTCTCTCTCTCTCTCTCTCTCTCTCTCTCTCGCTCTCTTGTCTCTCAAACAGTTTTATATTCTCTCAGTTTCAGCTTGTTCTCCAGAAGTCTTCGACACAGATGTGTATGTGTAAGCTTTACAGTGTCACTGCACCTTGTATAGCAAGAAAAAGTCTCATTATTTGTAGAGTTGAGAAAGCTTGTTTTGCCACCTCGTGAGTGGAAAGCTACTTGTGGTTCATCATATTTCCAGCCAAACGCTTACAGGATAAGGTAGGCTATGCTCAGACAAGCAGCTCATGTGGAATTGTAGGGTGTACACTTAACACAAACAGACTTCAACGAAACTAAATTTTTTACCGTTTTACCTAAAAAATTATTTAACCACACTCTGAGCTGCACATATGTACCTACATTTCAATTACACTTCGCAAACTGACTGTAAGTGATGTGAGAGCAAACGCAGCTTAATGTTTTTCCTGGTTACAAATCGCTCTTTGCTATAGATATAATTAATGTTGTATGTGTAGTGCAATCTTTCACCTTCTACCGTATCTTCATTCGTCGTCGGCGTTGTGAGGCACCGTTATACCAAGAGGAAAGGCGCGTCGATCTTAGAGCATGAGATAGGGTAACCTTAAGCCATTGACAACACACAACGGTCACGGTAGCACCTGATTCCAGAATAGCTGCAGTAGTTAGAATCTACGAACTATCGCCTCTTGACCAGGTCCCCAAAACTTAACACGTAACGAGATACCTTCAAAGCAAATTGTCATGAAGATCGTCTATAATGGCTTCGTACAACGACAAGAAATGTTACAGTTTATGGAATAATAACAGATACGACCAAACTGTCTTGTCTCTTCTGTTTTATTTAACATAACTTCGTCCAGAGTTTTATTTCGCATTCGCCACTCATTCACGGAAACCCTTTGATGAACAGTTTTGGTTGCTTGACACCAACAGTCAATGATAATCATACAGTTTTTCTCCTTTTCATAAATTGAAACCCGTTCTCCGCGATATAATTAAAAAAATGAAACCGATTTCAATACCGCGTCCCACGGGAGATGCGAATAGATTTATTCCGGAATTGACCGCCTTGTAGGTGTACTCAATTTAATGACCACACTTCGGTATCCGCGATTTCGTGTAACTAAATGTCCATTTGTTAGTCTAATTGTATACCGTAGCTATTTAAAACTCGTCCCTATATTTTTTTCACAACGCACAATTAGTATTTCTTTAGTTGTTTATTTCTAAGAGTAAACGAAAAAATGACACCGTATCATCGGCTTCGTCGATATAAAGCAAAACATCTTAATATGCCCAATTTTACCTCTTTTTATAGGATCGGCTACCTTACTCATTAATTTACTACATATTATTTCCAATAACACTAAACAGGTATCGCCGTTATATTTTAATTGCATTCAAAAGCATGTTATTATTAATATGACGGATCAAATCGTAACAACTCGCGCGGTGCGCGTTTTTATCGATAGCTTTACACTCGCTCAGCCTTTATTCATGCAATATTATATATAAATATACAGACAGGACCGATAGATCGATCTCTCTACCGTAATCAATACAGGCAAATACGCTATTTAAGTTCCGTTACATCTATCTTGACTCGTAATGCTACAACTTGTTTCTCATACGTTACAATTTCCACTTGGTGTCCCACCACTTTCTAGACAAACTCATGTATCGTATTTGTTGCACTGAGTCCTTTGGATGAAATCTTAATAGATCAAAACTAAACATTAGTCTGTGAACCACTGTTTCGCTTAACTGAACTGTTTTCCATAGCCATCGTGCAGCAAGCTCTCTACAAGGTACTGATAATGAAGACATCGTGGGTTCTGCAATCTTTAGTCTGTAATACAATGACAGTAAGAATCCCAAAAGGAGTTTGCGACAGAAACAAAAGTTGTTAGGTGGGTTTCAACATCTGAAAGATGATATCGATGCAATTTTGTGCCACTTGGAGGATACAAATCATGTTTGCTTTAAATACAAGCTGTTACGGTCGTGAACGATTGTTACATTCGAGACCAGATGCGGTGAGTTGATGTTAATCGATGATGTCTTAAAGCGAGGAAGACGCCATTTTCAACAGGACTAGGAGAAGCTGTACATTCCTTCTGCAATACTGCAGAAAGACTTGGCAGGAACGGAACCACTATACATGATTTCTGGTAGTGGTTGTCTGGAGACCATATGATCGCAAGAAGCCTCGGGCTGTAGAAGGCCACATCGCACTGACGAGAGGGGAACCGCCGTGTTTGGTGTATGGCTCTTGCGCAGCACACTGCATCAGCAGCAGCAATTCAAGCAGAAGTTGGTGCCGCAGAGGCACAACGAACTATCACAAATCGTTTACTTTACGAATAGCTCCGAGCGAGATGTCCTGTATCATGCGTTCCACTGCCCCAAACGATCGGCACTTGCGATGGCAGCGGTGTCAAGCAAGAGCTCACTGGAGGGTTTGGGTGGAGGTCTGCTGTGTTTTCTGCTGAAAACTGGTTCTGCCTCGGTACCAGTGATGGCCATGTGTTGACTAGGAGGCCAGTTGGGAACCTGCAACAAACCTGTCTGCATGCTAAAAATGCTGAACCTACAACTGGAGTTATGGTCTGGTATCCAATTTCATATGGCAGCAGGCAGGAGCACACTCTTGCTTATCCCACACACCCTCACTACAAGTATATACGTCAGTCTGGTGATTCGACCCATTGTGCTGCCATTTATTAACAGCATTTTAGAAGGTATTTTCCAACAGGATAATGCTAGCCCACACACCGACTTTGTAACCCAACATGTTTTATGAAGTGTCAACATGTTGCCTATGCCTGCTCGATCACCATTAGACAACTCGAACATTATCCACAAACAACTCTCACTGTACCTGTATTGACTGACCAAGTGAAATACTTCCCATAACACAATCCTTCCCTACCTGAACAACACAATGCATGCACGTATGAATGCTTGCATTCAACATTCTGGCAGCTACGCTTTTTATTCAGTGACCACCATTTCAGATTTGCAATGGCTTACCTCACACTCACGTTAACCGGTGATCTAGCAATGTTAATCACTTAAATATGTTACACAGGCAACTGTATTCTCGAAATTTCATTACGGTACGTTAATTATTTTTTTGGTGTTGCGACTCTTTGTCTATTAGTGTATAAGAATAAATAGCTCATGAGCAAAATAAGTTCATAAATAATATCTTTCATTGCATATCCTCAAAGTTGAAGTTGTTGCTCCTGTTGATTAACCCTCCCAAAGCTGTGAATGGTATAATGATCCCACTTTTACACCCGCTGTTGTATTGTGATCTAATTAGATCGAGGTTTATTTGCACATGCTAAAACTTTCTCTCACATCATGCTCACTATTAACACACATATCTACATTAAGATGTATATAGTACAAGAGCACATTCCCAATGTTCATTACCTGGAGCTCTTAATCATTCGTTTTCGGAGGAGCAGAGTCTAGGAATATTTTAGCCCCTTTTGATAGGTTTCTGCTGGTTGCTTTAGCTCCCTGAGCCTTCAGCGTCTGTAATGAATGAATCCCGTTTTTGAAATCTAACCCGTTGCTGCTAGTCTGATGTTGGCAGAGGGGAGAGTTGAGTGCTGATTAAAAATAATTATTTACTTTTATAATGTTGAGTGTTCCTGAGAACACAATTTAAGTTTATATGCATGAGAGGTCGGTAGAATGACTGATCCTTAACCAGTGGTATTGATTTACGTTTATGAAAATTAGCTTAAACACACTCTCTATCTGTCAAGTTATCATTCTACAATGATCTCACTTTTTTCGATTCCAATGTACCTTTGAGCAATGGGCGCCACCTTCAAAGTACGTATTTATGGGAAGACAGTTTATAAAGAGTTTTTATATCTACTAAAATTTTTTACGAACTTTTACTGTATAGATACTGTAAGCAATTACTTCAGTCAGTGGGAAAATTCATGGTATTTATAATTTATGTGGCACTGCTATAACACATCAGCACTTTTCACCATGAACTATACATCTCCATCGGTCATTTTGGAGAAACTAGAGGGTAGAATTTCTTTTTCCGTTCCAGTTCTGTGAATATTGATGATATACAGGGTGCTGGGGGTACATACCGTTTTGTGAAGGCTGAAGTAAGGGACGTAAGTAATGTGTAACTTCCTCCAAATCTCCAGAGTTGCTATCTCTAACTGAGCAAGTGCTGAATACTATATGACTGTGAAGGTCTGACAATGTAAAATATGTTTGCAGCAAGAGGTCAGAGTGCAATTTCTTTCGTTTTAGCTGTATTAAATGTGTCGTTATGGACTATGGATGCCAGTATTGGCACATATCTTCATTACTAGCCGTTACCGTCCACTTTTTTTTCTGCTGTTCAGCCTGCTTAAATGGAAAACAAAGAAAAGAGGAAGCACACGTTTCTGATATGTATGGGAGCTGGACACACGACCTAATCTCCTTCTCTCCCCTGTCTCTGCTCATCACCTCTCCCCCTCCCTCTGCTCATCACATCAGTCTTTCCCCCTCTCACCATTTTCTTATGCTCCCTCCGTCTCCCCTCTCTTTCTATCACCTCCTAATCTTTCTCTCACCACATTCTCCTGCCTTCCTCTCTCTCCATGCCCTCCTGCCGCCTCTCCCAGTCCATCTCCTCCTTCACATTTGCTATATCAATTTCCTGCCACGCCTCTGCTCACCTCCTCTTTCCTCCTCTCTCTGAGCTTGGGTCTTGTTTATTGTTACTGCAAATTCAGATTCTAATACGACTTATTGGCTTATGACGAGAATACTACCACAGTTCACGTTCTGTTCACCAACGAGTGTTGCTTATGCCTTCAACCAGATAATTGTCACAGAGGTGTTTGGAGGCTACCTGGTCAGGCTGAACGCCTTAGACACACTGTCCAGCTAATGCAGAAAGGTGGAGGGTCCCTGCTGTTTTGGGGTGGCATTATGTGGGGCCGACATACGCCGCTGGTGGTCATGGGAGGCGCCCTAACGGCTGTACGGTACGTGAATGCCATCCCCCGACCGATAGTGCAACCATATCGGCAGCATATTGGGGAGGCATTCGTCTTCATGGACGAAATTCGCGACTCCATCGTGCGCATCTTGTGAACGACTTCCTTCAGGATAACGACATTGCTCGACTAGAGTGCCCAGCATGTTCTCCAGACATGAACTTCATCGAACATCCCTGGTATAGACTGAAAAGACCTGTTTATGGACGATATGACCCACGAACCATTGTGAGGGATCTACGCCGAACCACCGTTGAGTAGTGGGACAATCTGGACCAACAGTGGCTTGAGGAACTTGTGGATAGTAAGCCACGGCGAATACAGGCATGCATCAATGCACGGGGGCGTGCCGCTGGGTATTAGAGGTACCAGTGTGCACAGCAATCTGGACCACCACCTCTGAAAGTCTCACTGTAAGGCGGTACAACATACAATGTGTGGTTTTCATCCACAGCTACATGGGTACTTTGAAAATCACATTTAAGTGCCTGGCAGAGGGTTCATCGAACCACCTTGACAATTCTCTGTTATCCCAATCTCGCATAGCGTGCGGAAAGAATGAACCCCTATATCTTTCCGTACGAGCTCTGATTTTCCTGATATTCTATAAGCAAGCAATTTCACTACCAGCCGCTCGTGTGGTACAGTCTCAAAAGCCTTCTGGAAATCCAAAAATACGGAATCGATCTGAAATCCCTTGTCAATAGCACTCAACACTTCATGTGCATAAAGAGCTAGTTATGTTCCAAAATCCTGGTGCATATCGACGTTAACGACATGGGCCTGTAATTTAGTGAATTACTCCTACTACCTTTCTTGAATATTGGTGTGACCTGTGCAACTTTCCAGTCTTTGGGTACGGATCTTTTGTCGAGTGAACGGTTGTATATGATTGTTAAGTATGGAGCTAATGCATCAGCATACTCCGAAAGGAACCTAATTGGTATACAGTCTGAACCAAAAGACTTGCTTTTATTAAGTGATTTAAGTTGCTTCACTACTCCGAGGATATTTACTTCTACGTTACTCATGTTGGCAGCTGTTCTCGATTCCAATTCTGGAATATTTACTTCGTCTTCTTTTGTGAAGGCATTTCGGAAGGCTGTGTTTAGTAATTCTGCTTTGGCAGCACTGTCTTTGATAGTATCTACATTGCTATCGCGCAAGAAGGCGTTGTTGGTTTCTTGCTTCTAACATAGTTCACATACGGCCAGAATTTCTTTGGATTTTCTGCCAGGTTTCGAGACAATGTTTCATTGTGGAAACTGTTACAAGCATCTCGCATTGAAGTCCGCGTTAAATTTCTAGCTCCTGTAAAAGAACGCCAATCTTTGGGATTTTGCGTCTGTTTAAATTTGGCATGTTTATTTTGTTGTTTCTGGAACAGTGTTCTAACCCGTTTTCTGTATCAAGGAGTACCAGCTCCGTCGTTTGTTACAAATTTCGCAACTGCTGCCGATACTATTTCTTTGAATTTAAGCCACATCTGGTCTACAACTATATTATTAATTTGGAATGAGTGGAGATATCGCTCAGAAAGGCGTCCAGTGAATTTTTATCTGCTTTTCTGAATAGGTATATTTTTCGCTTATTTTTCGAGAATTTGGAGGTTACAGTATTCAATCTCGCTACGACAACCCTGTGTTCACTAATCCCTGAATCGGTTTTGAGGCTCGTTATTAACTCAGGATTGTTTGTTGATAAGAGGTCAAGTGTCTTTTCACAACCGTTCACTATTCGCGTGGGCTCATGAGCTAAGTGCTCGAAATAATTTTCAGAGAATGCGTTTAGCACAATTTTGGACGATATTTGATGTGTACCTCCGGAATTAAACGTGTTTTCGCCAACACATCGAGGGTAAATTAGAGTCACCATCAGCTATTATCATATGAGTCGGGTACGCGTTTCAAATCACACTCAAGTTTTCTTTGAAGCTTTTAGCAAGTGTATCATCTGAAGTGGGAGGTCCGTAAAAGGGCCCACTTATTATTTTATTCTGTTTGCTAACAACTTTTCACTGTTGTATATATATTTATACACACTCCTGGAAATGGAAAAAAGAACACATTGGCACCGGTGTGTCAGACCCACCATACTTGCTCCGGACACTGCGAGAGGGCTGTACAAGCAATGATCACATGCACGGCACAGCGGACACACCAGGAACCACGGTGTTGGCCGTCGAATGGCGCTAGCTGCGCAGCATTTGTGCACCGCCACCGTCAGTGTCAGCCAGTTTGCCGTGGCATACGGAGCTCCATCGCAGTCTTTAACACTGGTAGCATGCCGCGACAGCGTGGACGTGAACCGTATGTGCAGTTGACGGACTTTGAGCGAGGGCGTATAGTGGGCATGCGGGAGGCCGGGTGGACGTACCGCCGAATTGCTCAACACGTGGGGCGTGAGGTCTCCACAGTACATCGATGTTGTCGCCAGTGGTCGGCGGAAGGTGCACGTGCCTGTCGACCTGGGACCGGACCGCAGCGACGCACGGATGCACGCAGTGCCGTAGGGGACCGCACCGCCATTTCCCAGCAAATTAGGGACACTGTTGCTCCTGGGGTACCGGCGAGGACCATTCGCAACCGTCTCCATGAAGCTGGGCTACGGTCCCGCACACCTTTAGGCCGTCTTCCGCTCACGCCCCAACATCGTGCAGCCCGCCTCCAGTGGTGTCGCGACAGGCGTGAATGGAGGGACGAATGGAGACGTGTCGTCTTCAGCGATGAGAGTCGCTTCTGCCTTGGTGCCAATGATGGTCGTATGCGTGTTTGGCGCCGTGCAGGTGAGCGCCACAATCAGGACTGCATACGACCGAGACACACAGGGCCAACACCCGGCATCATGGTGTGGGGAGCGATCTCCTACAGTGGCCGTACACCTCTGGTGATCGTCGAGGGGACACTGAATAGTGCACGGTACATCCAAACCGTCATCGAACCCATCGTTCTACCATTCCTAGACCGGCAAGGGAACTTGCTGTTCCAACAGGACAATGCACGTCCGCATGTATCCCGTGCCACCCAACGTGCTCCAGAAGGTGTAAGTCAACTACCCTGGCCAGCAAGATCTCCGGATCTGTCCCCCATTGAGCATGTTTGGGACTGGATGGAGCGTCGTCTCACGCGGTCTGCACGTCCAGCACGAACGCTGGTCCAACTGAGGCGCCAGGTGGAAATGGCTTTGCAAGCCGTTCCACAGGACTACATCCAGCATCTCTACGATCGTCTCCATGGGAGATAAGCAGCCTGCATTGCTGTGAAAGGTGGATATACACTGTACTAGTGCCGACATTGTGCATGCTCTGTTGCCTGTGTCTATGTGCCTGTGGTTCTGTCAGTGTGATCATGTGATGTATCTGACCCCAGGAATGTGTCAATAAAGTTTCCCCTTCCTGGGACAATGAATTCACGGTGTTCTTAATTCAATTTCCAGGAGTGTATTAAAAACTATATAGTCTGTTTTTATCTAAACGTTTATCACAGTAATGTGAAGAATTTGGTAACTAAAAACAGGTCCATATTAGAATTCAATATTCTGTCAAAATTTCAAAGCAATAATCAATAGTTTTTGAAAATACACGATTCTGAACAAACGAACAATTACAGTTATATTTATATAGATACGTGAAGCAGTGGTAATTATTCACAAGAATTAGTGATCTTAATGGTATTCAGCTACAATTATTTTGATTGTCTGTAGTATGGAAATGCGGGAAACACAAGTCGGAGAACAAGTTATTGGACTCACCAAAACGAAACAATAATACAATTTCCAAAAGAAGAACAGATTCAATCTTAACTTCAGATCGCAACAAATATAAAATAACAAATAATAATAGAAAAGGCCCAACTCTTTATGGGGAGAGAGTGCGTACTGTAAGACCTTCTGTACACACACCATCAGATTATTTGACTTGTCGCTCTAATGAAGTAGGCGAGTGTCAGCAATATGTCTCATGGTCTTATCGAGGCGTGTTTATCTTCTGCCGTTAGGTCAGACGATAGACGCTTAGAGTAGCAGATTGATGGTGACTAACTTTAAACAGAATTTGATTAATTTTCACACACATTTATTAAAATAATAAAAAGCATAGACATTACGTAATTTGATTCTGGATGCTGTTTACAATTGACAATCTGAAGTTCCTTTGGTCTTGGTACGTTAATCTTATTCTCACATATCTCTGATACTTGACAAAGTGTCTATACATTTCTCTTCATGGCTATGTACAGGAATATGGTAATCTCATTACGCGCAGACTGAAACTTGGCTATAGACTAGTACAGACTAATGCAGACTGACTAATCGGAGGTCTGTACACTTGTTATAATACCTCGCGCATTCAGGTATTACTGCGCGAGTGTGCTCCGTGAGGAGAAAATGTTCTACGTTAGCAGCAATCTCATTGGCTGTGTTACATATTAATACGTGGATCGGCGGAAGCAGAATTTGGTCCGTCTCTAAGGCAGCACCATCTCGTAGTGTGGAGACGGACGAGCGCTGCGCCTGTGCTGTTGTGCTTAGCGGGGCGCGCTCTAGTGGGAAAGTTGTGTACGCGGAACTATGTACACAACACTACCGTGTCAAGATGTTCGTTGACTGTACCAAATCCATCTGCAAGAGACCGACCAGCTAGAACAGACGTCTGGCCACGGCTGCCGGGGCGACAGCTCTGTATACTTCCAAGTGGTCCGTCGGACTGCCCTTTGCTGGCTGTGTGCCGCCCTATAGAGCCTGTTTGGCGGATGTATCTGTCAGAACTATTTGCGATCACGTGCCTCGCATATCAAAGTAATTCCTGGGCTAGCTGCGCCCTCTGATGAAGCTGTAGTGCAGGCTTCGCGAATGGGTAGCGGTCCACGGCGGCCGTTGTTGAAGATGACGATGATGATTACTGTTTTAGGGCGTACAACAGCAAGGTTATCAGCGCCCTTGTTGGTGAAGACCTGGTGTTGTTTTGTGGCCGCCGGTAAATATTTGTGTTGACAACACAGATGATGTAGGTTTTCGTGTTGAATATGTGCCCTGGGATGCAGGCATCCCGTGTCGGTAGGACGTGAAGTGGGATGCCGTTGCAGTAGGCGCTACGATGTATTAAGTGGGCTGTTGCTGTTGTTGTTGTTGTTGTTGTTGTTGGCAGCCATAGCATTAACCGTTGCACAAGTTTCATACATTTACACGTGAAAGCGGTGCAGTTATGCCGAGTTCCACATTCATTGTTGGTTAGCTTACAAAAAAAGAAAGTGTACTATTCGGTATACTCCCACATAGATGCTGCAACATACATGTTCCATCCTAATTATAACACTCTATCAAAGTAATAACTCCACACATAAAGTAAATATTTTTACTGTGATAATGTCTGCGTCCCGGTAGTTGACACACACACAAATACACAGACACACACACTGTCAGCTTCTGCTGACACAACACAGTTTTTAATATTCACTAGTTGATACACGTAGAAGATGTGACAAACCCACTAAAGAGATAGCCTAAATTACACTTGTCCGTCTTCTGCTGGGATATTGCTGCGCGGTGTGGGATCCTTACCAGGTAGGAATTGACAAAGGACATCGAAAAAGTGCAAAGAAGGGCAGCCCTTTTCGTGTTATCGCGCAATAGGGGTGAGAGTGTCACTGACATGATACGCGAGTTGGGGTGGCAGTCACTGAAACAATGGCGGTTTTCTCTGCGGCGAGATCTATTTATGAAATTTCAATCACCAACTTTGTCTTCCAAATGCGAAAATATTTTGTTAACACCCACTTACATAGGGAGAAATGATCATAATAATAAAATAAGAGAAATCAGAGCTCGAACGGAAAGATTTAGACGTTCCTTTTTTCCCACGCGCCATTCGAAAGTGGAATGGTAGAGAAATAGTATGAAGATGGTTCGATGATCCCTCTGCCAGGCACTTAAGTCTGAATTGCAGAGTAACCATGTAAATGTAGATGTAGATGTAGATGTACCTACTGTTACTCTATGGCAAAAACACTATATGATCAAGAGCAAAACCTTTAAGTGATAGCCGTGCGGTATTAGCCGAGCGGTCTGGGCGCTGCAGTCATGGACTGTGCGGCTGGTCCCGGCGGAGGTTCGAGTCCTCCCTTGGGCATGGGTGTGCATGTTTGTCCTTAGGATAATTTAGGGACTGATGACCTTAGCAGTTAAGACCCATAAGATTCCACACACAATTCATTTCTTTAAATGATATGTCTGAGCATCTGTGCCAAATAGCAGTCCATTCTTCCTCAAGAAATTAGAAAACACAGAAGTTAGTGATGCTGAACGTTAAGGTCTGCACCAAAGTCGATGTTCTAACTCGGAAATGAACACCCAGCGTAGTTTAGGAGACGAATGAAAGTTCCTTGTTTATCGAACACTGTCTACACATTAGGCCTTCAATTAATAATTAACGTCAAATCTAGCAAACGCCATCCATTCAATCACTGATGAAAGTGATTACAATATACGACAGAGCGATCGAACTGAATTAAAACGATGCGATTCTTGTTCTAAAATGACATGCATCTACAGTTAGCACGGTAAGACCGCAGTTAAAATAGGCTCATGGTGCATGATGGACGAGGAGTGGGGAGCTCTACATTCAACACAGACACCAATCACCTCTTACAGTGAATTAATATTTAATACTTAACGTTTAACCATTGGTTTCTGTTGTGTACATGCACTTAGAGTTCAATTTGCTTGTGGATAAAGCTGGAGAGCAATATTGTTTAACACTGTGCTTTAAACCTGTACTTCAGGTTATGATAGTAACTTCCATTAAATGAAGTGCACAAAATTGTCAAGTTGTCACAATGTATGGAGTTACACTCCTGGAAATTGAAATAAGAACACCGTGAATTCATTGTCCCAGGAAGGGGAAACTTTATTGACACATTCCTGGGGTTAGATACATCACATGATCACACTGACAGAACCACAGGCACATAGACACAGGCAACAGAGCATGCACAATGTCGGCACTAGTACAGTGTATATCCACCTTTCGCAGCAATGCAGGCTTCTATTCTCCCATGGAGACGATCGTAGAGATGCTGGATGTAGTCCTGTGGAACGGCTTGCAAAGCCATTTCCACCTGGCACCTCAGTTGGACCAGCGTTCGTGCTGGACGTGCAGACCGCGTGAGACGACGCTTCATCCAGTCCCAAACATGCTCAATGGGGGACAGATCCGGAGATCTTGCTGGCTAGGGTAGTTGACTTACACCTTCTGGAGCACGTTGGGTGGCACGGGATACATGCGGACGTGCATTGTCCTGTTGGAACAGCAAGTTCCCTTGCCGGTCTAGGAATGGTAGAACGATGGGTTTGATGACGGTTTGGCTGTACCGTGCGCTATTCAGTGTCCCCTCGACGATCACCAGAGGTGTACGGCCAGTGTAGGAGATCGCTCCCCACACCATGATGCCGGGTGTTGGCCCTGTGTGCCTCGATCGTATGCAGTCCTGATGTGGCGCTCACCTGCACGGCGCCAAACACGCATACGGCCTTCATTGGCACCAAGGCAGAAGCGACTCTCATCGCTGAAGACGACACGTCTCCATTCGTCCCTCCATTCACGCCTGTCGCGACACCACTGGAGGCGGGCTGCACGATGTTGGGGCGTGAGCGGAAGACGGCCTAACGGTGTGCGGGACCATAGACCAGCTTCATGGAGACGGTTGCGAATGGTCCTCGCCGATACCCCAGGAGCAACAGTGTCCACGCTGTCGCGGCATGCTACCAGTGTTAAAGACTGCGATGGAGCTCCGTATGCCACGGCAAACTGGCTGACACTGACGGCGGCGGTGCACAAATGCTGCGCAGCTAGCGCCATTCGACGGCCAACACCGCGGTTCCTGGTGTGTCCGCTGTGCCGTGCGTGTGATCATTGCTTGTACAGCCCTCTCGCAGTGTCCGGAGCTAGTATGGTGGGTCTGACACACCGGTGTCAATGTGTTCTTTTTTCCATTTCCAGGAGTGTAGAATGAGTCTGAAATCACTTCCGTGTTGGTATAAATTTCGTACTAGTTACAGCTGTGCTTGCAAAGTAAATGAAAATTTATCTATCTATGCTTTTTAATGAATTGTGTAACGGAAAATAATATAGCTAATACTTCCATACACATCATAGGTATTATGGCTGCGTAATTTCAGAACAAGAAACGCATCGATTTAATTCGTCCCACTATTTACTCCTTTTTTTCTGGTATATTGTTCTTTGCTATAGAGACAATTAACGCTATATATACAATGTTTTTTTTATTCGTTGCAAGCCTCATTCAATAAAATAAAATGTTTAACATGACAAAACGTTATTACCACTGAGATTCGTACCCCGTCTGGGCAAGGAGGAGTAGAGGTGCGCCTGAGCTAATAACATTGCTCAGTAATTACCGAGACCGTTGGTGATATCTTCAAGACAACGCTTTTGTAACCAGCAGACAGCCAACCACGTGTGAAGCAGTCAGGCAAGCATAAGTACAAGCGCACAATAACAATTTATATTCTACCACTATACTCCAACTCCGTCCGAACAGGGTTTGGAGAGCCCAACGGATTTTTTTCTTTTTTCTTTTTTACAATTAGATGTACAAGAGCATTTTCACAAGTCGTCATTTTCTTGTAACAGTCTGTCCCTAATGTCATCAAAACCTACAAAGTTAAGATAGTTCATACGTAGGCTGTCGGTAACTACAAACGGTTCGTTTGCAGACGTTGCTGCTAGTGTTATGTTGTGTCGCTTCGCTTTGCCTAGAGTTATTGCGTGGCTTGGGCGGTCTGATTTCTACAGTTGCACCGCGCTACGAATTTGAATTCCTACGGTCTTGCCAGTTTTTATTTGATCTGTTATCATAATTATTTCTTCTTACAAAAGTGTTGTTGACATTATTATCCCGTGGGCTCGATGCCCTGATTTCTTCAACATGAATTTGCGCGGTCACGCCAATTTCGATTTTACTCTGTCATTACCACTGCGTCTGAAACAGTCTTTATTTCCATAATGTTTATGTTCACACAATGCGCGATCTCTGTTCTTGTACTAATAATTCCGACAGTCACGAGATTAATTTCTCGATCACCTGTAATCTGTACTGTAGGGCTGATGTCTCATATCAAGTCTGTCTTCGTCGCTTCTCACATCATACCGTTCAAGCGAATTTCATCTACGTTTTCGGTTACACCGCGGACGGCAATTTTCCCAATACTGATTACTGTTATTTCTGTGTGTGTGTGTGGTCATTATTGTTAAATTCAGGTTTTTGGAAAAGACGTTGGAAAACTTCCGAGTCGTCCTTACAACGTCCTGCAAAACTAGGCCATGTGGCGTAATTTGACAGGTGATTTAGTCAAGCAAACGCGGATTGATTCCGACTGGCTATACGCATCAGTTAAATATCTCTTTGTGCTCATCATCTTTTGAAACATTGAGAAATTCGATTGTTCATAATTTTGCATAATAATAATATTGTGAGTTGTTTCAGAAACGGACAAGAATAACAGGTGGTGGCACATGTCGGCACTAATGACGTGTGTCGCTTTGGATCTGAGGAAATTCTCTCTGGATTCCAGCGGCTATCTGATTTGGTGAAGGCTGCCAGTCTTGCTTATGAGATGAAGGCAGAGCTCACCATCTGCAGCATCGTTGACAGAACCGACTGCGGACCTTTGGTGCAGAGCCGGGTGGAGGGTCTGAATCAGAGGCTCAGACGGTTTTGCGACCGTATTGGCTGCAGATTCCTTGACTTGCGCCATAGGGTGGTGGGGTTTCGGGTTCCGCTGAATAGGTCAGGAGTTCACTACACTCAGCTGGCGGCTACACGGGTAGCGGAGGCTGTGTGGCGTGGACTGGGCGGTTTTTTAGGTTAGAAGGCCTCGGGAAAGTGCGGGATGGGCTGCAATGTCAAAGGGTGCTTGGCAATTACAGGACGTGCTTGGATCAAGGAACAGTCGGAATTATAGTTGTAAACTGTTGTAGTTGCGCTGGAAAAGTCCCTGAGCTTCAAGAGCTAATAGAAAGCACAGAAGCGGATATCGTTATAGGTACAGAAAGCTGGCTAAAGCCTGAAATAAGTTCTTCAGAAATTTTTACGAAGTCTCAGACGGTGTTCAGGAAAGATAGATTAGGCAGAATTGGTGGTGGAGTGTTGGTGTCTGTCAGTAGTGGTTTATCTTGTAGTGAAGTCGAAGTAGATACTCTGTGCGAATTGGTGTGGGTGGAGGTTATACTTAACAGCCGAATTAAGTTAATAATTGGCTCCTTCTACCGACCCCCAGACTCCGATGATACAGTTGCGGAACAGTTCAGAGAAAGTTTGAGTCTCGTAACAAATAAATACCCCACTCATACGGTTATAGTTGGTGGGGACTTCAACCTACCCTCGGTATGTTGGCAAAAATACTTGTTCAAAACCGGTGGTAGGCACAAAACGTCTTCCGAGATTGTCCTAAATGCATTCTCCGAAAATTATTTAGAGCAGTTAGTCCACGAACCCACGCGAATTGTAAATGGTTGCGAAAACACACTTGACCTCTTGGCCACAAACAATCCAGAGCTGATAGAGAGCATCATGACTGATACAGGGATTAGTGATCACAAGGTCATTGTAGCTAGGCTCAATACCATATCTTCCAAATCCATCAGAAACAAACGCAAAATAATTTTATTTAAAAAAGCGGATAAAGTACCACTAGAAGCCTTCCTAAAAGACAATTTCCATTCCTTCCGAACTGACTATGCGAATGTAGACGAGATGTGGCTCAAATTCAAAGATATAGTAGCAACAGCAATTGAGATATTCATACCTCATAAATTGGTAAGAGATGGAACGGATCCCCCGTGGTACACAAAAAAGGTCCGAACGCTGTTGCAGAGGCAACGGAAAAAGCATGCGAAGTTCAGAAGAACGCGAAATCCTGAAGATGGGCTAAAATTTACAGACGCGCGAAATTTGGCACGTACTTCGATGCAAGATGCCTTTAATAGGTTCCACAACGAAACATTGTCTCGAAATTTGGTAGAAAATCCGAAGAAATTCTGGTCGTATGTAAAGTACACAAGCGGCAAGACGCAGTCAATACCTTCGCTGCGCAGTGCCGATGGTACTGTTATCGACGACTGCGCCGCTAAAGCGGAGTTATTGAACGCAGTTTTCCGAAATTCCTTCACCAGGGAAGACGAATGGAATATTCCAGAATTTGAAACACGAACATCTGCTAGCATGAGTTTCTTAGAAGTAGGTACCTTAGGGGTTGCGAAGCAACTCAAATCGCTTGATACGGGCAAGTCTTCAGGTCCAGATTGTATACCGATTAGGTTCCTTTCAGATTACGCTGATACTATAGCTCCCTACTTAGCACTCATATACAACCGCTCGCTCACCGATAGATCTGTACCTACAGATTGGAAAATTGCGCAGGTCGCACCAGTGTTCAAGAAGGGTAGTAGGAGTAATCCATTTAACTACAGACCTATATCATTGACGTCGGTTTGCAGTAGGGTTTTGGAGCATATACTGTATTCAAACATTATGAATCACCTCGAAGGGAACGATCTATTGACACGTAATCAGCATGGCTTCAGAAAACATCGTTCTTGTGCAACGCAGCTAGCTCTTTATTCGCACGAAGTAATGGCCGCTATCGACAGGGGATCTCAAGTTGATTCCGTATTTCTAGATTTCCGGAAAGCTTTTGACACCGTTCCTCACAAGCGACTTCTAATCAAGCTGCGGAGCTATGGGGTATCGTCTCAGTTGTGCGACTGGATTCGTGATTTCCTGTCAGGAAGGTCGCAGTTCGTAGTAATAGACGGCAAATCATCGAGTAAAACTGAAGTGATATCAGGTGTTCCCCAGGGAAGCGTCCTGGGACCTCTACTGTTCCTGATCTATATAAATGACCTGGGTGACAATCTGAGCAGTTCTCTTAGGTTGTTCGCAGATGATGCTGTAATTTACCGTCTAGTAAGGTCATCCGAAGACCAGTATCAGCTGCAAAGCGATTTAGAAAAGATTGCTGTATGGTGTGTCAGGTGGCAGTTGACGCTAAATAACGAAAAGTGTGAGATGATCCACATGAGTTCCAAAAGAAATCCGTTGGAATTCGATTACTCGATAAATAGTACAATTCTCAAGGCTGTCAATTCAACTAAGTACCTGGGTGTTAAAATTACAAACAACTTCAGTTGGAAGGACCACATAGATAATATTGTCGGGAAGGCGAGCCAAAGGTTGCGTTTCATTGGCAGGACACTTAGAAGATGCAACAAGTCCACTAAAGAGACAGCTTACACTACACTCGTTCGTCCTCTGTTAGAATATTGCTGCGCGGTGTGGGATCCTTACCAGGTGGGATTGACGGAGGACATCGAGAGGGTGCAAAGAAGGGCAGCTCGTTTTGTATTATCGCGTTATAGGGGAGAGAGTGTGGCAGATATGATACACGAGTTGGGATGGAAGTCATTACAGCATAGACGTTTTTCGTCGCGGCGAGACCTTTTTACGAAATTTCAGTCACCAACTTTCTCTTCCGAATGCGAAAATATTTTGTTGAGCCCAACCTACATAGGTAGGAATGATCATCAAAATAAAATAAGAGAAATCAGAGCTCGAACAGAAAGGTTTAGGTGTTCGTTTTTCCCGCTCGCTGTTCTGGAGTGGAATAGTAGAGAGATAGTATGATTGTGGTTCGATGAACCCTCTGCCAAGCACTTAAATGTGAATTGCAGAGTAGTCATGTAGATGTAGACGAAACGAGCTGTCTTTCGACTTTCGTGATCGATCGGTTCACAATATGCGAGCCGAACATGACGTTGAAAATAATAACATTCATCTCGAGTAGAGAGAACTGGAGGTCCTGCTTTTTCTTCAACTGCAGCGTACGTTAATTCCCAAATTACGTCGTCTATAAATGTGCGAAGTTCTGCATTCATGTGGGCTGGGTTGCGATTAAGGGAGAAACGTGCCGAGAAAAAAAAGAATCCAATAATGTATAATTTCGACAGCGTTTATTAAGGTTTCTCAACAAAATTAGCTATTTTTTACGAACTTTAAAAACTAGGTTGAGGAGATGCTCTTTTATTAGAAAGAATGGATGGCCATTGTATGAGACGAATTGAAGCATCAGCTCATTTCTCTTATGTCCAGTGAATGCTGCATCAAAACATTCAGTATTTCTCGAATACGCGTCGGTATTGCTTACATGTGTTGTACCAAAACTAGGAAAAGCTCATAGGGTTAAAGATGTACTTCAATTGAAGGAATTTTTTGCCTGGCAGAGAAGCGTCCTAAAAGAACCCTCTCGAAATTTCTTTTTATACCTTATAGATGCCCAAGACTTATTTGGCTTTTAATTCTTTCGCAAAGAGTCATTCTTTACCATGCTTTTTGTTCTAAGTGGTAGTTGTTTTACCAGATAATCAACGTGTTTTGAAAATCTATTCACATGTTACATGCTTAATCTATAAATTATTGACAATTTCAATTCACTTTTAAGAGAAAGAGGAGGAAAGCTAGGGAGGAAGGAAGGGAACTCTCTTATACATAGGCAGTATACAATAATACATCATTTTCTTAAACATGTTGTTGTTGTGGTCTTCAGTCCAGAGACTGGTTTGATGCAGCACTCCAATCCCGTGCAAGCTTCTTCATCTCCCAGTACCTACTGCAACTCACATGCTTCTGAATCAGTTTAGTGTATTCATCTCTTGGTCTCCCTCTACGATTTTTACCCTCCACACTGCCCTCCAATGCTAAATTGGTGATCCCTCGATGTCTCAGAACATGTCCTACTAACCGATCCCTTCTTCTGGTCATGTTGTGCCACAAACTTCTCTTCTTCCCAATCCTATTCAATACTTCCTCATTAGTTATGTGATCTATCCACCTAATCTTCAGCATTCTTCTGTAGCACCAAGTTTCGAAAGCTTATATTCTCTTCCTGTCCAAACTATTTATCGTCCACGTTTCACTTCCATACATGGCTACACCCCACACAAATGCTTTGAGAAACGACTTCCTAACACTCATATCTATACTCGATGTTAACAAAATTCTCTTCTTCAGAAACGCTTTCCTTGCCATTGCCAGTCTACATTTTATATCCTCTCTATTTCGACCATCATCAGTTATTTTGCTCCCCAAATAGCAAAACTCATTTACTACTTTAAGCGTCTCATTTCCTAATCTAATTCCCGCAACATCACCCGATTGGATTCGACTACATTCCAATATCCTCGTTTTGCTTTCGTTGATGTTCATCTTATATTCGCCTATCATGACACTGTCCATTCCGTTCAGCTGCCCTTCCAGGTCCTTTGCGGTGTGTGACTAAATTACAATGTCATCGGCGAACCTCAAAGTTTTTTTTTTCTTCTCCATGGATTTTGATTCCTACTCCGAATTTTTCTTTTGTTTCCTTTACTGCTTGCTCAATATACAGATTGAATAACATCGGGGAGAGGCTACAACCCTGTCTCACTCCCTTCCCAACCACTGCTTCCCTTTCATGCCCCTCGACTCTTATAACTGCCATCTGGTTTCTGTGCAAATTGTAAATAGCCTTTCGCTCCCTGTAATTTACCCCTGCCATCTTCAGAATTTGAAAGAGAGTATTCCAGTCAATATTTCCACCTCTTTCTCTAAGTCTACAAATACTAGAAACGTAGGTTCTCCAATCGTCTATGAAGAATTCGTGTTAGTATTTTGCAGCTGTGGTAGTTCGGTAATTTTCACATCTGCCAACACCTACTTTCTTTGTGATTGGAATTATTATATTATTCTTGAAGTCTGTGGGTATTTCGCCTGACTCATACATCTTGCTCACCAGATGCTAGAGTTTTGTTAGGCCTGGCTCTGCCAAGGCTGCCAATAGTTTTACTGGAACGTTGTCTACTCGCGGGACCTTGTTTCCACTTAGGTCTTTCAGTGCTTTGTCAAACTCTTCACGCAGTATCATATCTCCCATTCTATCTTCATCTACATCCTCTTCCATTTCTATAACATTATCCTCAAGTACATCGCCCTTGTATAGACCCTCTATATACTCCTCCACCTTTCTGCTTTCCCTTCTTTGCTTTGAACTGGGTTTCCATCTGAGCTCTTGATATTCATACAAGCGGCTCTCTGTTCTCCAACGGTCTCTTTAACTTTCCTGTAGGCAATATCTATCTTACCCGTAGTGATATGCGCCTCTACATCCTTACGATTGTCCTCTAGCCATTCCTGCTTAGCCACTTTGTACTTCTTGTCGATCTTAGACAGTATCAAATAATACAGTACCTTAATAAAGTAGTCCCAGGGGCTTGTAGAAAAAATTAAAGGTGAAGAAAAATGAAATTTGCGATACGGCAGGACGCGAACCTGCTGTACACAGTAGCAACACCAGACTCCGAGCCACTGCACCATGACACAGTAGCAATAGTCTGCGTTTTGTACTGTAACCTACATGTCATGAAAACAAGACCTATACGTCATTATGTGGCATTTAATTATATGAAATCGTATCAAGAATGAAGCGTTTTTATCAGTCTCGGATTCGCCGTTGCATTGAAATGACAAGTTACGGACTCCAAAATAGCGTTTCCCGAGCACACAGCATCGAATGTTAACGGAAGTCGATAGCAGTTTATGCAGTTTGCGATAAGTGCATTTGACGTCAAAATGACGTGTTTGCATAAGTCTTGTGAACTATTGGATAGCCTGGCGAAGCATTTGCAGTAATAGTTCTTCGCTTTTTTCTTCTGCAACAATTTCAAATATCCGCAATGAAGTAAGACTACGTCCGTAAAGCGCTTCGCGAAGCTGCGTGTTGCCTGCCATCTATTAGCGACAAAAGCAACTGTGTGCTAGTTCAATGGCGAACCGTACGAGAGCAGCACACGTAACGAGTTGGTTTTATTTCACTATTTATAGTGGATCAAATCAGATTTCACGATCGCAGACTTCGCTAATAAATATTGGCAGAAACAAATATCACCCCCACTAAATCGATTACTCGTTTCTAGCTTGTCAGCGAAATTGCTATAAGTACCTGAGTCTCTTAACTTTAGTGACCAGAATACTCCATAATAAGCAACATTTGTTATAATGTGTGCTCCATCTTCCGTAACTTTCTCACAGTCATGGGGTTTTTGGACGACACTAATAAGATAAAGCTCCGCTCCGGTTTCCCGAAATTAGACTTGGCGCGTTGTACAGTATTTGGACAGCATGGAAAACGTAGTAGAGATCTTCGCTGATACGGGAAAATTAAGCACAGTTGGAAGATGATGTACGTTGTATACACAATAATCCCTCAGAAATTTTTGGACGGCATGATTAAGGTAATGGAAATTCGCGTCGCTATTGCGAAATGCTTAGATGGAAGATTATGTGCGTCATACAATAATTCAGCTCCGGCTCGAGGTTAATCATTAAAAATGTTTATTACTCGTACTGGTAACAGAAGCAACACTATGAGGAAAGACGAGACGTTATGATTATGTAAATGAAATGAATTTTATTTTTGCTTTAAAACCGCAGTGGTCAGTTATGGCGTATGACTACGGCAATGTCAGACTGTGTGTATCAGTAATAAACATTTGGATCGCCAATGCTGACGTCCATTAAAATGCATACAACAGATTGCTATCAGGTTTCGTAACTCACGAAAAGATAATGAAGGCACGTTATGTGATTGATCATCAAATTTACGTATAGGCTGTACCACTGGCGGCCGATCAATTGCATCACCTCAGCAAGAATTCCACATCCCCCTTGTCTCAAATTAATACTGAAACAAACAATTACAGGTTAGGGAAAGATAGATGCAGTAATTCACTTTAAAAAAGAGCATTCCAGAGTTTTAAATGATAGATTGATATAAAATGTGCCGACATTAAAAACGCCGCATCTCCTATCAAAGGATGCGTCTACATCGAAGGCTAAGTCAGAAGATAGTGACAGAGACAACGAAAATGGAGCCATATGTTTCAACAGGCATTAGTTCACGTTTGAGAAGCCGAAAATTACGTGTACATAATTTTCTTACTATGTCGCGTCGTTCCATCTGTGGAGCAGTCGGTTATCCAGTTAATTTAGGAAGAAAGGGCATCACACGACCCCGCTGAATGACGTTGACACTGTTTATTACCTAACTTGGCGACACCATTGAAAAAGTAGCCACGTGGTGACCGATAATTGCTCTTACCCTCATATTCATTTCTCATTAACACAGATCCATGCTAATAATTCTATAACTTACTTTACAATTCATTGTAGAGAGTTTCACTTCACGTATACGTGAGTTCATAAACAACAAATGGTAGTTTTATTGCATAGTTATTTCCATTTTGAGAGCTGCATGCTCCGTTTGTTTTGAATACAACGGTCTCATATTGTTTGACGATGTTGAATGCTACTTAGTCGTTACGGCGTCGGCAAAAGGAAGGGTTTAGTAAGGAAAAACAGGTTAATAAAAGGTGTCTATACAACATATTACATTACACAACATATTACATGACACTTAATATTTTTAATTTTCTTTTGGTTGGGGGGTGGGGAAATTACCCACTTACTATATCCAAAAATTCATCTAATGAGTAGAAACAGTTGCCATTGAGAAATTCTTCTAATTTCCTTTTAAATGCTGTATGGCTATCTGTCAGACTTTTGACGCTGTAAGATAAGTGACCAAAGACTTTTATGGCAGCCTAATTTACCCCCTTCTGAGCCAAAGATAGATTTAACCTTGAGTAGTGAAGATCATCCTCTCTCCTAGTGTTGTAGCCATGTACACTGCTATTACTTTTGAATTCGTTCGGATTGTTAATAACAAATCTCATAAGTGAATATATATATATATATATATATATATATATATATATATATATATATATATATATTGTGAGACTACAGTGAAGATCCCTAGCTCTTTAAATAAGTGTCTGCAAGATGATCTTGGATGAGCTCCAGCAATTATTCTGATTACATGCTTTTGTGCATTGAACATTCTTTTACTCAGTGATGAGTTACCCCAGAATATGATGCCATACGAAAGCAGAGAATGAAAATAGGCGTGGTAAGCTAATTTACTGAGATGTATATTTCCAAAATTTGCAATGACCCTAATAGCATAAGTAGCTGAACTCAAACGTTTCAGTAGATATTCAGTGTGTTGTTTTCCAGTTCAATCCCTCATGAATGCATACACGTAAAAATTTGGAATATTCTACCTTAGCAACTGATTTCTGATCGAAGTATATATTTATTAATGGTGTCATTTCATTTACTGTGTGGAACTGTATATACTGTAGAATGAGATTTCTACTCTGCAGCGGAGTGTGCGCTGATATTAACTTCCTGGCAGATTAAAACTGTGTGCCGGACCGAGACTCGAACTCGGGACCTTTACCTAACGCGGGCAAGTGCTCTACCAACTGAACTGCCCAAGCATGACTCACGGCCCGTCCTCACGGCTTTACTTCTGCCAGTACCTCGTCTTCTACCTTCCAGACTTTACTAAAGCTCAACCTTGCAGAACCTTGGAAGGTAGGATGACGTACTGGCAGAAGTAAAGTTGTGAGGACGGGGCGTGAGTCGTGCTTGGGTAGCTCAGTTGGTAGAGCACTTGCCCGCGAAAGGCAAAGGTCCCGAGTTCGAGTCTCGGTCTGGCACACAGTTTTAATCTGCCAGGAAGTTAGTATATACTCTGTTCTGTCAAAGTTTAATGAGAGACCATTTGCGGAGAACCACTTAATGATTTTTCTGAAAAACTTCGTTCACAATTTAATCAGTTAATTCTTGCCTGTTGGGTGTGATAGCTATACTTGTATCTTCGGCAGAAAGTACCAGCTTTGCATCTTCGTGAATATAGAATGGCAAGTCATTAATATATATTAAGAACAGTAGAGGACCCAAGACCGAACCTTGCGGCACCCCATTCTTGATTGTTCCCCAGTTTTAGAAATCGCCAGTTTTTTTCATATTATATGGACTAAAGACATGTTGCTGTTTTTGATTCTTCACTAATTCTGTATCGCAGTACATTGTGTGCCTAGACGTAGGACCGTTGTCGACATAGAGACTACGGGTGACGTGTGACGACACAGGATGATGAGTGGTACCAGCGCTGAGACATGGCCTAAACGAGGAGTCGTCTGTCTGTGGTGGCACCTGGCGCCGTGGGGTGACCAGGATGTCATTCAGGCTCGGGAATCATGGAACAGTTTCACAGTAGTATCAGCCAGCGATGCCTCTGCACAACGCACGATGGTTACGCTAAAAGGAATACATCAGATATTTGAATACAAAACTGTCGTTCTTGACACGAAGAACAACTATATTAAGTTAAAATGTTCTTCGAATTTATCTTCCAGATCTGCTAAGTATTCTGCCAAGCGACATAACCTTCATCAGGTTTATTTTATCTTAGTTTTTTTTCACTGCGTTTCGTCACTGTATAACCACGCTAGTCGTGCCATTGCGATAGAACACAACGATCGAAGTTTCTGTCATCCCAGTTCATCATAAGCGTTCGTCACACGCCCAGCGTCCATGTTACTCCTCTTTACGTTCTGTACACTCGTCTGAAATTCTGTAACGGCGCTACTTGCAGACAATCAAGTCTGTGGAGCGTAGTTACCGCTGCCTCCAAGTGTGTACTGTCCAGCCGCGGGGTGATTTAACGTGTCCGCATGTGAGTAATGTGAAGATGACGCCGCTATGAAGAGTCCACGGGCATCCAACATCTCACACCATAGACCACAGGAAGTTTATATTTCTTACATGGTGCAATAATAGCCTTGTCCTTTACGGAAGTGTTTCTGTATCTCATTACATCATGTAAGCCGCGTGGGGTAGCCGTGCGCTCTAGGGCGCATCACTTCCTCAGGTTAATCCCATAGGAACTTACCACAAATTTCCAAATTTTCTGTCATGTAAGGGCAAGTAAACAGCAGGTCCATTTGGGGCACCAAATACTCATTACGATTCTGGTGAAACGCTGTTTCTGATTCAGGCATAAGGTTTACCCTCCATCACGTAGGAAACATCTGCATGAAGCAAAAAAAAAGTTGTGCTACAATCGCAGTTGAGCCAAGTCTGAGCATAGAAAAGCTCAAACATGGAGCATCAGCGGGCAATCAAAGTCACTGCAATGCACGTCTGATAGATCCTACTAGTTTCTTATTTTACATAAGGCTATCACAATAAAGCCTTAAAGTTTCTTACATAAACTACCGTGACAACAAATAAATATATTTAAACTCTTGCTTCAATGTAAAACATTTACATAAAGAAATTTTCTTCGGCGCTCTCCATAAAAGCTCGTGCCATATGCAGTCATGGGGGAAAAGTGATTTAGTCAGCATTACTCTGCATACAGTCTGCCCCGATAATTGAGTGGTCAGCGTAGCGGTCTGTCACGCCGTGGGGCCCAGGTTCGTTTCCTGGCTGGGTCAGACACTTTCTCCAGTCAGGGACTGGGTGTTGTGTTGTCCTCATTATCATTCCATGATCAACCTTTCTAGTGATCGAACAGAATTTCTCATTTTTGTATTCAGGTGCTGGATTTCATTTTTCAGTTACTCTTGAAGTTCATATAAATATGCTGTAGACGTTCTGAGGAAGTTAAAAAAGCGCCAAAGTTCTTCAGGAAAGAGCGTACAACGTTCCCATGTGTTCCGTACTTTAATTAACTGGATGAATCCAGCATTTCCGTTTATTCCAACGACGCATGATACCAAGGTAGAGGAACCACATCGCAACAACTTGTTTGGGATTCATTAATTAACTTTTGGAACCGATTTCACTCGACCACGACAACCAAGTAACTGCTCGCTTGACTGGTAACATTCTAGCGTGAATAAAGAGGGTTCCACTGATAAAATATCCGCCGTGGTTATACCGGCCGTCAAAAATCGGTGCTTGTGGATGTAGCCTCACCCGACTGTGTTCACTAAGGCTGTCAAAGGCGTGCAGCCGTCATCCAAAAACTACGCTTAACGATAGGAGATATAAAAGGAGATGAAGCTGTATGTGCGACGCAAGTGGCTGAGTACTGTCAAACTTATGAACCGTTCGAATGAGCCTTTTGTCGAAATATTGGTATAGAAGTCATCAGGAAAAACATAGAAAGGCTTTTAACCCACAATAATTCCATTCTAAACAAGATAGTCTCCGTTGCTGTTTCAAAAGGTATTTAAACAGAACCCATTACTGGAATGAGACAATTTCCCACAAAGACGTATTTGTGAATAGTTAATACACATTCTAGAAGACGAAGTAGAGCACTTTAGGTTCCTTCTGGATTCCACTGACTTCATACAAGGAAATGTGAAGGTTAATAAAAGTCGTAACAGCGGCTAAAATAGCGCGCCACCAACTAAGGCAGCCGCACGCACAACAATACAGCAACAGCCAGTGCTACCAACTATGTCGCTATCCTGCGGGTGAAAAGTTTCCAAATGTCGTTAAAATAATTTGATGGGATTGGCGAATTGAAACACAAAATATTTATATAAACTTTTTTGTCTCAGAATTTTTTGTTCTTATATATAACAGCTGGGAGTGTCTTTTAAAGTAAACGAGAAAAAGAACACAAAAATAATTTATTAATCGTCATGGTCGGAACTGTCAGACAGAGTAAAGGATGTTGTTGTTGTCCCAAAGTTGAAGTTGATAGCTATGAGTCACTGTCATATTTACTCCTAAAAGATTGTAAGTTGTTGGTTCTAGTAACATACTATACATCTGTTGGTAACCCATTCACAAAACATTTTTATAGATTCTTTTTAAGGTGCATTTGATCATCAAAATAGAATTTAATGAAGTAACACTAAGACAATTGCCATGAAATTTTGGACACTTAGTAAGAATAGTCAAAAGATTTCAGCTAAGATGATCCCTTGCTTTTTTGTTGTTACTTGTGATATCAAAGTTACATCCACAGTCAGCTTTCTTGTCCAGGATAGAGCCACCAAAGAAAAATGTTACAACACACACAATTCAGCTTAAGCTTTGGCCTGATAACTGGGACCCTGAACTACATACTAAACTTAAATTAAATTTGTCCCCAACTCCCTGCGATTCTTTGTGTGTGTGTGTGTGTGTGTGTGTGTATCTCTGGATCCTATCAGAGGCAGCATAGCTGTTTGCAAAGCGGGTTTAACCATGTGCGTCCTCTCTGCTGGAGCAGGTTTGCTTGTTGTTCCACATAGTAACTAGGGTTGTTTACAGAGGATGAAGGTCCGGTTCATCATGTTATGAATAGCATGCCTACGCCATTTGAAGAATTACTCACTGCTCCTCACTGTCTTCATGGTTGCTAGTTCGTTTCTTCGGAGTTGGCATGTTTCTCATTTGTACTGTATTGGACCGTTGATATCTAGCTGCCAGCAGTTACTATACAGCCGATAGTACCTTTCATTATGTATGTCTAAAGACTGGTTTTAATTCATGAAAACACCTGTTGAGTGAGGCCTTGTTATAGAAGTTTAATTTGGGTTCTCATGTGCAACACTGTCTAGCTCTGATCAGTGATCATTATATTTGTTTTGGTCCTCAGTTTGAATTAGCGCATTCCAAGTTACCAGAACATGCCAGTGTTATTTACACTAGTCAGCCAAAACATTATGACCACTGAAAACTAACTGACGGAGTTGTCTCATTTTTGGTGAAAGTGTAGCTTAAGGTCCAACTTAAAGGTATCACTGTAGGTGTTCGAAATGGTCACCATTAACATCCACACACAAACGATGCCGCCGAACTGCAACGTGTTCAGTAGGATACTTGCACGGGAATGTACGATGGATTCTCGAAGTTCATCCAGTGTGCGTGGCTTTTGGCGATAAACGACGTCCTTTAGTGTTCCCCACAGGTAAAAGTCCAGAGGAGTCAGGTCTGGGGAACGTGGTGGATACTCCACGGCACCCCTACGGCCTGTCCATCTTCCTGGTAGGTTTTCGTCGAGATACGCCCTAACACGATTTTGGTAGTGGGCTGGGGCGCCATCTTGTTGAAAGCAAACTCTTCCGTCTCCATACAAGTCTCGGATGGCAGGTAAAATGCTTGTCTCAAGCTTCTGAAGGTACACCTCACCGGTAACTGTGCCGTCAAACAGGAATGGCCCAAACGATCCCCGGTAAGGCAACCCACACCACACATTTGCTCCTGGCAAATTCACGGCTTTGTCTACACGGACGTTCGGAGTTTCGGCGGCCCAGTAGATGCAATTGTGGCGATTTACTGTACCATTGAGTTTGTACTGTGCCTCATCAGACCACACGATCATCTCTGCAAACCCTTCATCGTTGCGCTCCATGTTAGTAAACCACTCGCAGTACTCCATTCTACGATCTGGGTCGCCCTCGTCCATTGCGTGTAGCAATCGTGGAATGTAGCCCTTCAACTTTGATGTCTTCAAAATTCGCCGAACACTTGAGCGACTCACTCCAGTTTCACGGGCACACTGTCTCGCAGACTTCTGTGGTGAGCGAGTGGATTGTTGTAACACGCGACGGGAGTTAGCTGGGCTTGTTACTGTTACAGGTCGTCCAGATCGTTGTTTGTGTACATCTTAAGCACAGCCTTCGGCTTCAAACTTGTCTCGAATGCTACGAATAGTTAAACGTGTAGGTGGTTCTGCTTGATTCTCATTTCGCCATTGCCGTTAAACCACATTAATGTTTTCGTAATTAACTGACTTCCTTTCATCGAATGTAAGCCTTGCGCCAGTCATGTTTACTCGAGTAACTAGGTGCAACTAAGAACAAAACACTGACTATCTGGCGACTGTCATCTGACAAAACAAAACAACGCAATACAACGCATGTGTGGCGATTGCCGGAACTACAAAGATGAGAACTCCGTCAACTAGTTTGCTAGTTATGAGCTTTTAAAGAGTGGATACATTTTTTTGGACCTCTCTGTATTCTCAAGAGAAGTCGCGTGTAGCAGTTGAAGAAACGCAGTTTAAAAAGTCGCCAGAATAGTCGCTAAACACTTTTAAAATTTCCCTTTTTATGTCAAAATGTCGCTTGATGTAGTGACAAAGTAGCTAAATTGGCAAAGCTGGTGACAGCTGGCCGAATGGTTTTCGCGATGCCACAACCGAAGTCACCTTGATATTACGTGAAGGAATCTGATCATCGCCCGCCTCTTCTAAACCGAAATATTAATAACAGAAGATATAATAATAGTAGCCCATATGATTCCAGGTGTGAAGGAAATGACATTGGACGAAATTACAGACACAGTAATAACTCCAGTCAACAGCCATTTTGCATATGGGATGTGATACACCAGGTGGAACGTAGTTTGGTGTGTAGACTGCGAATATACCTTTCAAAATGTTCTAACACGTACCATTTTTGAGAGTTTAAAGGCTTTTTATTTTTCGTATTCATTATTTCGCTTTTTGCTGCTCTTCTCTTCTGATGTTTAATTGTCTGTTTTTGATTTACAGAGGAGAACTAGAAGTTCTACAAATCGTCAGTAAATGTGGTAATCCAGTGGTCTGAAAAAACGCAGTTTAAAAAGTATCTCAGTGAGTGTTTCCTGTGAAAGACAGCGCAAACGTTTTGTGTTTAAAAGTTACACTAAGGAAAATGGCAACTAGTAAAACTTGTTGCTGTCTAAACCACCCTGACAACTTTTGTTATGCGTGTGGGAAATTTACCCCAAAATCCCAAAGAAAACCAATCACTGATTTGGTTTAGAAGGCACACAAGTTGTATTTTGATTGTCCTGTTGGTCATCAAGATAAAAATTTCGCACCTCATATTGCCTGCATAACCTGTACTGCAAGTTTAACCGAGTGCTTGAAGTAAAAAGCCGAGCCATGCGATGCGCTGTTCCGATGGTGTGAGCTTAATGACCATTATTGAGACTGTTACTTCCGTCTTACAAATATTTCGGGACATTCAAGCAAAACTAGACATAAAATAAAGTATACAAACGTATCTTCAGTGCATTTGCCTCTGCCCCACGATGAGGGGTTGCCTGTTCCTGTCTGTAACGTGAAAGCCACGGAACCAGACACCGTGTCAAGTGGATCAGAAAGTACTGAACATATAGGTGAGTACTGCCGTCAATATCATGACAGTTGGCCTCAGCTCTTAATCAAAAGAAATTGAACGATTTGGTTAGCGATCTAAAACTTTCGGCTGAACTCTTGGGGTCGAGACTGCCACAGCGGAACCTTCCAGCTCCAGGGACAAAAAATTCCTTTTTCAGGTCAAGAGGTGCTTCCTTCGCTCAGTATGTCGATAAGCAGAATTCAGCGTGTCTATGTAGAGACGTCAATGGTCTGATGATGCAGCTAGGTGTACAACATAATGCACAGGAATGGCGACTATTTATTAACTCCAGTGAAACCAGCTAGAAAGGAGCACTACTGCATAATGGCAATGCATTTCCATCGGCACCTTTGGCTTACGTAGTAGACATGATGGTGGTGTGTTGGGACTTATGGGCGCTCAACATCGAGGTTATCAGCGCTCTGACACACATTAAAAGGAACGAACGTGGACAGACCTAAGAAAACTAAAGCACACACTCAAAGAAAGCAGGAAAAGAAGGAAAATCTTACATACGAAAGTAAAACCTAAGGAAAGGGGAAACATAGCAACAAGAATGTCACAGGAAATTGTTATTGGCTGCCCACTTACATAAAATATGGGCTAGCTTGTCACACAGTGATCAAATTAAAATCCTCTCCCTAAAATCTGTGTAAAAACATTTGACATGTCACAGAACTTTAAAACTTTAGCCACATTCGTCCGAGTGTTGCCTAAAAGAGATGGCAGGTCCGCTGGCAAGTCAGCTGCGGCCCGCTGGTCAGAAAATAAAACACCACCCAATAAAACGTGGCGCACAGTGACCTGGACGCCGCAAGCACCACACATTGGAGGGTCCTCTCGCCGGAGCAGGTAGCCATGCGTCATAGGGCTGTGGCCTATTCGAAGCCGAGTGAGGAGAACCTCGTCCCGTCGATGGGGCTGAAAGGAAGTACATCACACACGCGTTGTGGGCTTGACTATACGGAGCTTATTGTCAGTCACTTCCAGCCACTCATCCTCCCACCGACGCATAACCCGTGAGCTCAACAGCGAGGTGAGTGCGTGCAAGGGGATAGCACACTGAGATACTTCTGGGGCGAGACACGCCTCCTTGGCTGCGAGATCTGCCCTTTCATTCCCAGCAATGCCGACATGCCCCGGAACCCAGCAGAAAGCTACAACCTTCCCCAGTCGCTGTAGTCGGAGGAGGGCGTCCTGGATGTAATAAGTGAAGGGCACTGAGTGAATCGGAACAGACAAGAAATTTACGAGAGGAAGAAAGTCTTATGTGCTCCAGTGCCCGCAAGATCGCAGACAATTCTGCATCAATGACAGCGAAAGTCTGAGCCAGGCGGACCTTGAAGACACGATCTGGAGAAACAACTGAGCAACCAACAGAATCCCCTCGCTTCGACCCATCCGTAAAAACAGCTACATAGTCGTGGTGCTCAGATAAAATGGCGGAAAATGCTGCATTAAAAACGGTGGCAGGAGTGCAATCTCTCTTGTACTGCAATAAATCTAAAATCACTCCGGGCCTCTTCAGTAACCAGGGTGGCAGGCGGTTAAAACCCTGGATTTGGGGTTGTACAGACTCCACACCGAGGGACTCTAGTAAACGTTGCACACGGATCCCAAACGGCAACGTTGCCCGGGGTCGGCGGGAAAAAAGGCGGTCCAGAGGTGGATGGGCAACAAGATGGTGGGCAGGCGAGCTGGGAGCTGCAAGAAACTTACAAGCCTGGCGCACCAGCAGGAGTTGCCGCCGGATGGTAAGTGGCGGTTCGCCAGCGTCAGCACAGAGGCTGGGTATGGGACTGGTCCGATAAGCACCCGTGGCCAGTCGAATCCCAGCATGGTGAACAGCGTCAAGGATCTGCAAATAAGAAGGCCTCGCTGACCCATATACTGTGCACCCATAGTCCAACCGTGAACGCACGAAAGCTCGGTAAAACTGAAGGAGACGCGCCCTGTCCGCTCCCCAAGACCTGTGGCTGAGGCACTTGAGGATGTTGAGTGCCTTCAGGGTTCTGGCTTTCAAGTCACGTAGGTGTGGCAGCCATGACAACCTGGAGTCAAAAATTAGGCCCAGAAACCGCACTGTGTCTCTAAAATGTAGGACAGTATCCCCCATATGCAAGGCAGGCAAAGTAAAACGACGACGAGAACGATTAAAATGAACACAAACACTCTTATCGGCAGAAAACCGAAAACCCGTCTTTGCTGCCCACTCCTCTAACCGCCGCACTGTTAGCTTCAACTGACGGCTCTCGGTTGCAACACTGGAGGAGGAACAGAAAACAGCAAAGTCGTCCACAAATAAGGAGCACTGTACTGGACTCCTCACTGTAGACGTTATACTGTTGATGGCTATGACAAAGAGGGTAACGCTTAAAACGCTGCCCTGGGGGACACCGTTCTCTTGCTCAAAGCGATCAGACAGTGTGTTACCAACGCGGGTCCGAGAAAACCGCTGAGACAGGAAAGACCGAATGAAAATCGGGAGGTGGCCACGAAAGCCCCATTGATGCAGCTGTGCAAGAATACAGTATCTCCAAGTAGTATCATATGCCTTACTGATATCAAAGAAGATACCAATACAGTGGTGCTGACGGAGAAAAGCCTGCTGAATAGCCGTCTCTAGGAGGGTCAGGTTGTCGACCGTGGACCGAAATTTTCGGAATCCACACTGAAAGCGGCTAAGGAGCTGTCTGGTCTCTAACAGCCAGACCAGACGCCGGTTAACCATCCGTTCCAGGGTCTTTCCGACACAGCTTGTGAAGGAGATACTACGATAACTACCGGGACATGTGCGGTCCTTTCCTGGTTTGAGGAGAGGGATGAGGATTGCCTCCCGCCACGAGGTGGGGAACACTCCTGTCTGCCATATGAGATTAAAACATTCGAGGAGGATATCCTTTGACGCCGCTGGCAGATGTCAAAGCACGGAGTACCGGATGCGGTCGTAACCTGGTGCAGTGTCAGAAGTCTCACTAAGAGCCTATTCAAGTTTCCACATGGAGAAAGGGGAGTTCTACGCCTCAGAACTGTTCGACCGAAAGTCCAAGTTCGCTCTTTCGACAGTCGCCCGGTAGCGACGAAACGCTGGATCCTGATTTGCAGTGGCAGTACTTTGTGCAAAATGCTCTGCCAGCGTCTGAGCAATGGCTCTGGGTGTCGTTTGGAGGCATCCATGGACAGCAGCTATCGGTAAACGGCTATGTTTGCTGGAAATCCTCCGGATGGCTTCCCATACTTTTGTGGAACAAGTGGAATGGTCGATGGAGTCCAGGAACGCCTGCCATGACCTTTTCTTGCTATCTTTAATGACACGGCGTGCCCTGGCTCTCGCGATTCGAAAGGCGGTAAGACTGACCGCTGTTGGACGGCATTTAAATCTGCGAAGAGCCGCACGCCTCTCCCGGATGGCTGAACGGCACTCTTCTGTCCACCAAGGCACAAGGCGCCGCTTAAGACTGCCTGTAGTATGGACAGGTCAGCAGCATGATGGATCACAAGCGTGATGTGATCCACCCATTCTTGGAAGCTATTGTGGCGGTCAAAGACAGCCAACCGAGTGAACAGTGGCCAGTTAGCCCTGCCAATTATCCACGATGGTGGCTGCTGCTGCAGCAATACACCATCCAGGAGATGAATGCGGATAGGGAAGTGATCGCTGGAATGAAGGTCGTCAATGACCTCCCAGTGAACAGAGTCAGTGAGGGTTGGAGAGCAGAAAGATAGGTCAATGGCTGAGAATGACCCTGTAGCAGGAGAGAAATGAGTCGGAGTACCTGTGTTGAGGATGCACAACATTTGAGATGTTAGGAGGCTCTCCAAAATTCGACCTCGAGCGCAAAGAGAAGTGGGGCCCCACATGACATTATGGGCATTGAAGTCTCCCAGGAGGAGACACTGGCGGGGGAGTTGGTCGATAAGATCTGTGAGAGCGTCTAAGGTCATTGCATCCAGAAGAGGTAAATAAAGGGAGCAAACGGTAAGCCTCCGAGGTGAATGAATTTCAACTGCAACTGCTTGCAGGTCAGTATCCAGGGGGAGAGCAGAGGAGTGGTGGTCATTATTGACAAACACGGCGACTCCGCCTTTGGCCCTTTCTCCAGTCAGGTCATCTTTGTGATATGACGTATAGCCCCTTAGTACAGGAGCATCAGATGGTTTTAAATGCGTTTCCTGTAAACACAAGCACAGGGGACGTTGCCATGCTAGGAGGTGCAGTTCCTCCACATGTGCCCGGAATCCATTCATGTTCCACTGGTTAATGGGCGCCATCTATCAGGGTGGGAGTACCTTCATTCTCACTTTCTGTCGGGGAGGAGAGCCCACAACAGGCGGAGGCTCAGTTTTGGGGCGAGATGAGTGCCCCAGTCTGACATCAACCTCCATCGCCTCTGAAGAGGAGTCGAGAGAGACGTCAGAGAGAATGACATCCACATCAGCAGACTGTAGAATGTCGGTCTCCTTTAGCGGGCGAGTCTTCACCTTTGTCTTTGGCTTCGATTTTCTGGCCTGAGGTGGCATTGGTGCCAAAACCTCAGAAGCGGTAGGGGGTGTAGCAGCGCTGGGCAGTGCACAAGACTGGACCCGGGAAGGGGCAGGAAGTTCCATGACGTCAGCTACCACAGCCTGGTCAGAAGGCCAGGGGGGAGGGGGGGGGGGAGCAGCAGGCTTCACAGGAACGGCAGCAGCACACGTACATTGACAAACGCAGGTGCTAGTGCTGACAGTAGCAACCTCCGTTTGTGTAGTGGCATCGGATTTCAACACTGGCTGTTTGAGAACGGAAGAAAAGGAAGCAGCGAACGTGGGCGGCTGCATGCACTTGTAACTTTTCTTCGCCTCACCATACGAGAGGCGTTTTGTAGTTTTAAGTTCCTGGATCTTCTGTTCCTCAAGGAAAACTCTGCAGTCCCTACTCCACACAGGGTGATCCCCAGAGCAGTTGACACACTTGGGAGAAAAGAAGCAGCCAACTCCCTCATGGGCTGCTTTACCACATTTCCCGCAAGTTGCTTTCCCTCTACAGCCGAGAGTAGTGTGTCCAAAGTGTTGGCATTTAAAACAGCGCATGGGGTTAGGGTAATAAGGCCGCACACTGAGATGAAGGAAACCGGCCTTCACATGCTCTGGCAATTTGGTGGTGTTAAATGTAAGGATAAACGAGTCAGTCTTTACGAGAGTACCATCCACCCGTTTCATAACGTGTTGCACGTCGACAACTCCTTCCCGGGACCATTCAGCCTTCAGTTCGTCTTGGGGAATGTCAACGAGATCTCTGCAAGTCACAACACGCTTCCTGTAGTTCAAGGTGTTGTGAAATTCAGTCTCTATCGCAAACTCCCCAAGAAATTGCGCCTTCTGGAGGTTCTGGGCTTGCTGGAAGCTAGATGTTTCAACCAACCAGGTGCCATTTCGCAAGCGCTTCACAGATTTTTGAGTGCCAGCAATGCCTTCTAAGCCCTTCTGGATATAAAATGGTGAAACTTTCGCGAAACTCCCACCTTTTCTTTTAATTACAAGAAACACATTCGGCGAAGCAGCATGCGTTCTGTTACGACTACCTGAATCAGGAGGACTGGCTACACGAGCCCTCTTGTTAGATTGGGTGTGACAACCTACCAGCGGCCCACCCTCTCCGCTGGGAGGAGAAGAAGAAAAGTTCGAGGGTTCCATCTCGGTCCCACGAGCAGCTAGGGAACTACGAGTCCACCTAGACAGAGCCCCGCGTGCCTTGGTAAGCCTTATACAACTGAGGTGCTGCAGGATCCCCAGAGGTTGCCCGCTAATGACTGTTCCACCTCAACAGCCATGCACCTCATCGACGCGCAGCACACCTTGAGATTGAGGGGTTGTTTGTAGAGGTTTATTCCATCCTCGCGATCTGGGCGGCCAAGCCAAGATCCCCACTCCCTGAGACACACAACATTCCACCGCCGCGCCACACGGTGGTCGCTGAAGCACGCCCAGAGCTTACGGTGACAGGGGACTGGCGGCGCTCACCAGTCCCCAGCTCAGGAACCCCGGGGTCGCCAAGCCCGTACCCAGCAGATGAGTGCTGAGCCCCTGGGGGCGTAGTAGACATGAAACAAATTTATGAAAACTGTGGCTTTGCTACTAGAGGCACTCAAATATATGGATCATGAATGGCAGCTTCGCTGTGATTTAAAAGCTGTTGCACTCCTTACAGGTTTACAGGCTGGATTCACGAAATACTGCTGCTTTTCGTGCCTTTGGGGCAGCCGTGACACCAATAACCACTATACAGTCAAGAAATGGCCCATAAGGAAGTCATAAGTTCCTGGAAACGTAAATGTGAACAATACCCCATTGGTTGAGACAGATAAAATCATTTTGCCTCTCCTTCATATCAAGAACTTTGTAAAAACTCTGGATTAAGAAAGTGAGGCCTTCAGTCACTTAAAAGAAAAGTTTCCCAAATTAAGTGAGGCAAAGCTGAAAGAGAATATATTTGTTGGACCACAAATAACAAAATTGCTGAAAGATCCTAGCTTTGTTACCAAATTCACAGGTATCCTATTAGCTGCTTGGTCTCCTTTTAAAGCAACTGTGAAGTGCTTTTTGGGTAACAGAAAAGACAAATCCTGTGTTAACATTGTGAATGATCTATAGGACAATTATAAGAACATAGGTGTAGCATGTCGCTTAAAATTCACATTTTACGTTATCACCTAGATTTCTTCCCGGGAAACTTGGAAGCTGTGAGCGATGAGCATGGTGAACGCTTTCTCCAAGACATTCTTACCATGGAACACCGTTACCAAGGCCATTGGAACTTTTTGATGATGGGTGACTACTGCTGGGGTCTTGCTAGGGAGGGTGATGAAACGGCAAACAGAAGAAGAGCTCTGTCATCGAATTTTTCAAAAACCAAAGACTATTAAAGACGAAAATATCTTCTGAACTAATTTGGACCTTTTATTGGCATCTTGCCCATTTATACATACAAAATAGTAATGATTTCAAACGTTCTGAATGAGTATTTCTGTTTGACTTAACTGTGTCAATTTTCGCTATTACCATTTTTTATTCTGCTGTGTATCTAGGAAATGTGACGTAATAGAGAAAAACTGATTTTACCAGTGTACTCATCACCCCAAAAATTAGGTAAATGCGCCCATCTACAAACCAGATGCAGAAAAAAGTTTAAATTTGTTAACTAGTGTAATGGTTACTAGCATGCACACTATGTCAACAAGAACCAGGGAAATCAAAACAACACCTGCTAACAACATTGTCAGCTGCCACTTGGTTTGCCTGACAACAGCTGTCCCAATCAAGGTCGTTCAGTGAAGCTCATTGAAGTAATCAAGTAAGAACCAAAATTTTGTAGAACTCTCTTAAATGGTGCCTGAGAAAAATGTACAAATATTATGTTATGAAAAGATAAATATATACAATCCAAGGAACTTAACAGTAAATGTGTTAAGTTCATATAGAGCATGGCACAAAATTTCATTGCTACATGTACAAAACTGTGGATTTTACCCTTTTTTAAATGGTGTGTGGTTTTTATAAACGTCCCGCCTTAAAGGCAATGAGGCCAGGTTGAGAAGGCACGTCGTGTTGGCGAGCTCAAGCCTGGGTTATGATAGGAGGAAATATACCCTAAGGATTCAAGAGGCAATTTAAATGCGTAACTTGTTTGTTACCTGTGAAGAAAATTCAACAGTAAATAGTTAAATTTTAGAATATGTGCCATGAAAGTTAATGAAAATTGATGAACATCTGCAAAATGTTTTGTTTGTAGCTCATAAGGAAAACAAATTAGTGTGTCATGGGTAAAAGAAACATCGTTTTTTATATTCATTTATAATTTTTACAGCTGGCCAATATCTATGACGAGAGATATAGCCTTGAACAAAAATATTATATTGAAATTTTACCGTCCTTTAACGTAGGGAAATCTTTGAAACTGGCATCTGACTCAGCTAAAAGGTATCGCTTTCAAAGCCTTGACGTAAGTTTTGCCTTTATTAACTTGAGCTGTGAATAGCGCCTTTCACCGCATATAATGTGCTGAAGCAATATCGTACACAGTAAGTAAAAAATGCGAGACTCTCAGGAGAGCCGGCCGCTATGACCGAGTGGTTCTAGGCGCTTCAGTCCGGAACCAGGCTGCTGCTACGGTCGCAGGTTCGAATCCTTCCTCGGGAATGGATGTGTGTGATGTCATTAGGTTAGTTAGATTTAAGTAGTTCTAAGTCTAGGGGACTGATGACGTCAGGTGTTAAGTCCCATAGTGCTCAGAGCCATTTGAACTCTCAGGAGGCAACAGGGGCAATTCTGGGTGGTTGGAGTGATGGTGATCCGTTTGTCACGGTCATCGTTGATCACATGGCGCGTTTTGCCTCTGCAGCCAGTAACTGTCCTGAGTTCAGAGGTGAACCGTGTTTGCAACACTCATCCTAGAGTAGAACCACACTCCTGCCGATGACTACGCACTTCTGTTGAACAGATTGAACCATTTGAATGGGGTCGGATTGTGGGTTTGCAGGAAGCCAGATGGATGTGTCGATGGACTCTTACATGTGTTGGACACAATGTATCAGTGGTGTGTCGTTGCTTTCAGCTGCAGTCTGTGAAACATTCCCACACCTGTAGGCCAGGTTCTCTGTGTCTGTGAAGTACAGATGCATGTCAAGATCGACCCACTGTGAAAGCAGCGCCAGCCAACTGAACTTCGTCCAGGGAAGAAATCTGGGCACATTGCATGGGGACTTAATTAAATTGAATGCAAATAATTTTTATTTTTAGTCGCTGTTTGTCCGGTTACGCAGTCTCGTAGCCGGTTGGCTCTGATAATATTAGTACGCAATCTGACTGCATAGAATAACAACAAAGAATGAAAGGAACTTAGTGTTAACACAATTAATTAATTAAGTCCTCGGCAACTATAAAAGTTACGAAACAACCAAGCACAAGTATAACTGTTCTGTGTGTGGAAGTGTGATTCAACGTACACATCTGGCACGGTTCTACCTCAATAAGACAAGATATTTTAAACACGATTTACACTGAAGTAATTAAAAAAACTAGAAATACTATAATTGCATGTAGAAATCAGAATTACAGTCTAACACAAGAACACGAGCCAGATGCTTTGTTGACTGAACCTGTGACCTAGAGGCATAAGACATTTGAAATAAAAAATTTTCTTTACCTTCATATATATTGACGAAAAATACACTTTGATCATTACAACATCCCCAATCGAATAACGTATGGTGTCTTGCCCGACAGAACAGCTAGTACTCTGTCGACGCCTCAAGAAGCACAGATCACGCCTACCTCAGAACTAGCACTGCCCACAGCAACTTGGCTGCAACTGCCAGTGGAGGCGGCTGAATAATACTCTTTGGCGCAATCTCTGGCGCTGTGACTCAGTGTAGCCACCCTTCAACATGTTGCATCTGCGAGACCTCCAAGGACCATTGGCAATGTGACTCCGCCAAGCACAGGCATTCTGGTGCTGTGAAAGAGTGGAACGGCGGTCTGTTGTCTTCAGCAAGGAGGCTGTGTTCTGTCCATATGTAAGTGGTGGACATACATGTGTGGTGAGCGGTAGGTCCGCCTGCATCCCAGATTGCAATCCCATGCTTTGTGGCGTGGGGAGAAGCATTAGCTACAACTTGCGGTCGTGTGTCGTGTTTCTAGAAGGTACACAAGCCAGTTTAGTTTGTTATTACACCTGTACTACTGCCATTTCTTTCACACGAAGTTGGTGTGCTTTTTCAGCAGGATAATGCCCGTCCACATGCGCCTGCTGCGACGTAACATACCCTTCTTGTACAGCAACTGCCCTGGCCAGTAATATCACCCAATCCCTCAGCAACTGGAGTCTGGGTCATTATCAAGCAAAGATCCAACACATTCTTCAGGCCTGCGGAACCATTCCCAAGTTCGAAGATTTGGGACAATGCAAGATCTCATTTGGAACATTTATAATCGTTGGCATTTGAGAATACAAACCTTCATTGCCGGAAAAGGAGGGCATCTGTGTATTGAAGTGACTATTTGGACACCATTTACTATGACATGCGTGTTTCATGTGGTCTGAAAAAAATGGTTCAAATGGCTCTGAGCACTATGGGATGTAACTGCTGAGGTCATCAGTCCCCTACAGCTTAGACCTACTTAAACCTAACTAACCAAAGGACATCATACACATCCATGCCTGAGGCAGGGTTTGAACCTGCGACCGTAGCGATCGCGCGGTTCCAGATCGTAGCGCCTAGAACCGCTCGGTCACTCCAGCCGGCCATGTGGTCTGAATTAGCTGTCATATGGTCCTAGAATGGTGACCCACCTGTCATATCACTTGTAAATAAAATGCTCTTCTCCTTGAGGAGGCTGGATTGATTCTTTTTTCCCAAGTGTTTACATGTGTGGAAACTAGAGAAAGCATGACATGAGATGGTCGTTCTAGGGACTGATCATATCTACATTAAAAAATCACAGTGTCCTGTTATTGCATAACATTGTTCGATAGTGCTTAAAGGCTGACGCTTTACTTTCGAAGCTTTGGGATATTTAGTGCCTGCAATCTTTTACAGCGGAGGTTACTTCACCAATGTACGTCTCGAAGAGCTGTGGCATCATCAGGACTTCAGATGTTACGTAAAAAGGCTCTTAAATGCACGACCATATTTGGTCTCAATAGTGTAGCCTTCAGCATTGCTGCAATGTGGCTACAATAGAAAGCAGATTTACAGCGTGGCCGGGCAATGTTGCTGATATTTCAGGTTGTCGCAGGTAGTTACCGACATATTGCCGAGGGGTAGCAGATGTTGCCCAACGAGGGCAGAGAATATTTCGTATTCCAGAGCAACATCTACCCACGTTCTTATCTGTAAACGCTTTCCTCTCGCTCCTACTTTTCCCACCGTCAGCACTGCAGTCACTAGTCTGAGCGAAGACAATGACATTTCGGTTTTGTTCGAAGGTTTGGACACAGTGTTGGAACAAATGCTAGAGAAAAAGTAGCATAGGATGAGTGGAAGTGCAGGTGTCGTCTTCATCCGCATGGTTTGCATTTGATGTCATGTCTTCCACGCTATCTCGAGATGTACCTAAAGTGATAATGAAAACTACGGTCTATGGCGGAGAAGAAAAATATAATATATGTAAAAATTGTTTTGTTATTGTAAACTTCTGTGAAGGAAATCTTTCAGACCTTCCAACAAAGTACTACATACTCATGGTACTATGAGGCATATTAATGAAAATAACTTTTTCCAGTTCATGGAGGGATGACAAAGCAACCAGTGATAAATGTTTTGAAGAGATAAACAGTCTTGCCTGCAAAACATGGTTCATTACTCTACATTTTGTCAATAACGTTTTTGGGCTTCTTTAAGGCATCTTTAGATTGGCTGGCACAACAGGTGTTCAGCACAGAGGCTAACACCGTTGTCAAAACTTGAAGATCACCTCGCGGTGTCCTGATGTAAAACAGTGTTGAGTACACGGCAAGTCACGTTTAAAATACATAAAAGATCTCGGAAGGTGGTCGCCCTTGCCTTCAAGCAATTCCCTTGTAGAGCAAATAGCGCAGTCCGAACGATGGGCGAATTATCCGATGTGTTTAAAACCTCCTGTGCCAGGGCTCAACAAAATGTTCTTAAAATACTGACAACGGTATTTGCTTGCTTAGACATTTGCGTCGGCGGCAGTTTATGTGCTTAACAATTGTTGTGCCAGTCAATCTGATGATGCCAAAACAAGGCGAAACGCATTAGTGGCAAAGAATGAAATAATAACGCGTGTTTTGGAGCCAAGATTGTTTATCTTTTCAGTACATATTAATAGAAAGTGAATTTCAGAGAGATACAGTACATTTCTGTACGGATCACCGATGTGTGATCGCGAATCTGGTTATAACTTACAAATGCTACATCATATTTGAATCGGTTTTAGCAATTCTTGGACGAATTGCTTCTATGAGGTATTCGAAATCGTGTTTCGACATACTGGAATGTACCGTGAAGCATTCTGGTTGCTTCCGTAAGAAGGCATCCATGAAGTCAGATATGTCTTCTCCCTTGCTTGGAGAGCCGCAGTCACCTCCACTAACTCGCATTCGTCCGTTTTGTAAAATAGTGTGGCCCACTGTATAAACCCTTCTGTCCGATAAATTGATGATCGCAAACATTTCCGGTCATTAGTGGCCGGAAATGTTGTAGTACATGTGGCTGCAGACGGGACAACATTCTCGGGATATATCGTTAGCGTTGTGTAATTTTACTGGCTCGTGTAAACGTACGTCAGGGACCTCCAGTGCGATGTCGAATTTGTTGAGACACAGTTAAATTCACAGGTATGCTGTGAGCTTCAACAAAATTCACTTTCCCGGTTTGCCAAGGACAACCACTATCGCTATTGTTAAACTTTGAGCTTTTGCTGATATACGTTGAGATGAAGAATGTCATGGGATAGAGATATGCACTAATACAGTGGGGACTAGAATCTCGTTCACAAGATAAAGAAGGGCAGATCATGGCGGAGCTGTCAGTTTCACTCAGGTGATTTGCTTTAAAAGGTTTCCGACATAATCATCGCCACACGAAGGCAATTAACAGACTTTGAACATGAAATTGTAGTTGGAACTACACTACTGGCCATTAAAATTGCTACACCACGAAGATGACGCGCTACAGACGCAAAACTTAACCGACAGAAAGAAGATGCTGCGATATGCAAATGATTAGCTTTTCAGAGCATTCACACAAGGTTGGCGCCGGTGGCGACACCAACAACGTGCTGACATGAGGAAAGTTTCCAACCGATTTCTTATACACAAACAGCAGTTGACCGGCGTTGCCTGGTGTAACGTAGTTGTGATGCCTCGTGTAAGAAGCAGAAACGCGTACCATCGCGTTTCCGACTTTGATAACGGTCGGATTGTAGCCTATCGCGATTGCGGTTTATCGTATCGCGACATTGCTGCTGGCGTCGGTCGAGATCCAATGACTGTTAGCAGAATATGGAATCGGTGGGTTCTGGAGGGTAATACGGAACGCCAGGCTGGATCCCAACGGCCTCGTATCACTAGCAGTCGAGATGACAGGCATCTTACCCGCACGGCTGTAACGGATGGTGCAGCCACGTCTCGATCCCTGAGTCAACAGATGGGGACGTTTGCAAGACAACAACCATTTGCACGAACAGTTGGACGACGTTTGCAGCAGCACGGACTATCAGCTCGGAGACCGGGGCTGCGGTTACCCCTGACGCTGCACTCGGCGACGAACCTGGGTGCACGAATGGCAAAACGTCATTTTTTCGGATGAATCCAAGTTCTGTTGACAGCATCATGATGATCGCATCCGTGTTTGGCGACATCGCGGTGAACGCACACTGGAAGCGTGTATTCGTCATTGCCATACTGGCGTATCACCTGGTATGGGGTGCCACTGGTTACACGTCTCGGTCACCTCTTGTTTGCATTGACGGCACTTTGAACAGAAGACGTTACATTTCAGATGTGTTACGACCCGTGGTTCAACCCTTCATTCGATCCCTGCAAAACCTTACATTTCAGCAGGATAATGACGACCGCATGTTGCAGGTCCTGTAAGGGCCTTTCTGGATACAGAAAATGTTCGACTGCTGCATTGGCCAGCACATTCTCCTGATCGCTCACCAATCGAAAACGTTTGGTCAATGATGGACTAGCAACTAGGTCGTCACAATACGCCAGTCACTACTCTTGATGAACTATGGTATCGTGTTGAAGCTGCATGGGCAGCTGTACCTGTACACATCATCCGAGCTCTGTTTGACTCAACGCCCAGGTGTATCAAGGCCGTTATTACGGCCAGAGGTGGTTGTTCTGGGTACTGATTTGTCAGGATCTATGCACCCAAATTGCGTGAAAACGTAATCATATGTCAGTTCTAGTATATTTGTTCAACGAATACCCGTTTATCATCTGCATTTCTTCTTGGTGTAGCAATTTTAATGGCCAGTAGTATAGGTACGTGGGAGATTCCATTTCGGAAATCGTTAGAAATTCAGTAGGCCCTATTCCCGAGATCTAAGAATGCGCCGGGAATACGAAATTTCAGGCGTCACCTCTCACCATGGGCAACACAATGATCGACGGTCTTCACTTTACGACCGAGAACAGCGGCGTTGTCAGTGCTAACAGACAAGCAACACTGCATGAAATAAGCGGAGAAATCAGAGTGGAACGTACGACGAACGTACATCAGACGACCGGCGCGAGTGCCTCGGTGGCGAACAGCGCGACATCGCCTGCAGCGCCTCTCCTGTGCTCGTGACCATATCAGTTGGGTACTAGACGACTGGAAAACCCCCGCTTTATCAGATGGGTCCTGATTTCAGATGGTAAGAGCCGCAGCTAGATTTCCAATGTGGCGCAGACCCCACGAAGCCATGGACACAGTTTGTCAACAAGACACTGTGCAAGTTGGTGGCGGCTCCATAATCGTGTGGGCTCTGTTTACGTGGAGTGGACTGGGTCCTCTTATCCATCTGAACCGATCATTGGTTGAAAATGGTTATGCTCAGCTACTTGGAGTCCATTTGCAGCCTTTCATGGACTTCATGTTCCCACACAACCGTGAAATTTATATGGATGACTGTGCACCGTGTTACCAAGCCACAGTTGTTTGCGATGGGACTGAAGAACATTCTGGACAATCCGAGGGAATGATATGGCTATCCAGCTCACCTGACGTGAACCTCATCGAACATTTATGAGACATAATCGAGAGGTCAGTTCGTGCACAAAAATCAGCACTGTTGACTCTTTCGAAATCATGGATGGTTATAGCTTCGTTATGCAGCAAGGTAAGTCAAGCGGAGTTCGAATAAAGACACTTAGACTGTCACAATTCTATCAGTAAACTGTCAAAGTATTCATAATAAAGTTTCCGAATTTACTACCCTATAGGAAGGTTCTGGAGCACAAGTTATTCTTGGGACCGAGAGCTGGCTGAAACACGAAGTGGAAAACTCTGAGATATTTAGAGAGTCGTGGACGTGTATCGGAAAGAACGCTCCAGGTTAGCCGAGCGCGCTAACGCCCTGCTTCATGGACTCGGGTAGGCGCGCCAGCCCCAGATCGAATTCGCCCGGCGGATTAACGACGAGGGCCGGTGTGCCGGCCAGCCTGGATGTGGTTTTTAGGCGGTTTTCCACATCTCCCTAGGTGAATACCGGGCTGGTCCCCACATCCCGCCTCAGTTACACACCTCGCAGACATCTGTACACTTTCGCACTATTCCAGGGACTACACTAGTCGCAGACAGTTGGGGTACACAAATTTCTTCTCAGGTGGTACGGGGTGGCGGCAGAAAGGGCATCTGGACACCCCTTAAACTAACATTGCCACATCCGACCCTGGGTATCCCCGGAAAAAACGGCACAAGCCAAACGACGTACATCGGAAAGACAGATTAGAGGCCATAGGGGCGGGAGTGTTCATTGCAGTTGACAAAAATATTGTCTCTATTGAGGTCGAAGTTGAGTGCGATAATGAAGTCATCTGGTCTCGTAGAACAGGTGTAGGTGAAACCAAGCTAATTGTTGGATGTTGGTACCGGCCACCCGAATCTGCTGTGACAGTTCTAGAGTCATTCAAAGAAAGTCTACGGTCAATAGCGCGTAAATACCCAGATCATGCGATACTAGTTGGTGGCGACTTTAACCTGTCCAGTATAGACTGGGATGTCTACGGGTTCACTGTGAGGGCTACAGACAGACAGTCACGCGAAATACTTTTGAATATGTTTTATGAAAATTATCATGAGCAGCTAGCTTGGCACACCACACGCAATGGAAATATCTTAGACCTTGTAGCTACAAACAGGTCAGACCTTATCGATGTCAGTATAGAAACGGTGATTAGCGATCATGATGTCACTTAGCAACTATGATTAGGAAAGTTAATAAATCGGTCAAGAAAGCTAGAAGAGTGTTTCTATTAGAGAGAAGAGATAGGCAGTTATGAGCATCTCACTTAGACAGTGAACTGGCGTCACTTAGTTCCAGTAAGATGGATGTAGAGGGATTATGGGCAAAGTTTAGACATATTATAAATTGTTGTGCTTAGTAAGAGGATAAAGGATAGTTAAGACTCAGTAAAGCTTAACAACGAAATTTGGCGGATGGTGAGGAAGCAGAAGCTGTTGCATTCTCGATTCAAAAGGGAACAGACGAGAAGCGAAGGTTATTAGAGATTCGTTAGTCTGCGAGAAGATCTATGCGCGAATTAACTAATATTCAGTTTTCTCAAACATATATTTCCAAATTAATGTGCCTAATTGGGCTGCCGACCATATTTTCATTCACATTTTCATTAACTCCCAAAGATTAAAGTCTGTTAAGTTTTTCCTGTTAATTTCACCATATTCAAAATTATAGTCCGATACTTTTATCCATTACATACACGCGCAATCAAAATTTCAGGATCCTCTAAGAGGGTAACAATTAGCTTGTTTCACGGCAGGCTAGTGTTGTACTTGGCTTTTCCCGTGACAGGACTTAAGATCAGGTTGTTAGGGAAGAGTGATGTATAACAGGATAGTGTTATAACTTAGGTTTACCAGTGATCTGGCAATGTTAATCACTTAAATATGTTACGTAGACAAATGCATTCTCGTAATTTTATTACTGTACGTTAATTATTTTTTGGTGTTACGTCTTTTTGTCCATCAGTGTATAAGAATAAATAGCTCATGAACAGAACAAACTCATAAACAAAATATTTCTCTACACATCCTCAAAGTTGAAGTTGTTGCTGCTGTTAATTAACCCTCCCAGGGCCGTGAATGGCATAATGATGATTCACCCGACAGATCCCACTTTCACACCCGCTGTTGTATTGTGATCTAAGAAGATGGAGGTGTATGTGCACATGCTAAAACTTTCCCGCAGATCGTGCTCGCTACTAACACACGTATCTACATTAAGATCTGTATGGTACAAGAGCACATTCACAATGTTCGTTACCTGGAGCTCTTAATCATTCGTTTTCGGAGCAGCAGGAGCGTAGGAATACTTCAGCCTCTTTTGATAGGTTTCTGCTGGTTGCTTTAGCTCCCTGAGCATTAAACGTGTGCAATGAATGAATCCCATTTCTCAAATCTAGCCCATTGCTACTAGTCGGATGTCGGGTGAGGGCGGAGTTGAACGCCGATTAAAAATAATTATTCATATATGAAGTAGTAACTGTTTTCGAAAGAACAGATACCATTGATGACCGTGCAGCTTCTCTAGAATAAATGGTAATTATTTGAAAACCTCAGATGCCTACAGGTGTTGTTGATATACCTTGCTGAGGACAGCTGAAAATGTGTGCCCCGACCGTGACTCGAACCGGGGACCTCCCGCTTACATGGCAGACGCTCTATACGTCTGAGCCACCGAGGGCACAGATGAATAGCGCGACTGCAGGGACTTATGCCTTGCACGCCTCCAGTGAGACCCACATTCCCAACTGTTCACAATTCTACATATGTATTGTACCTTATAGACATTTGCCCAACGACTCATTACTCGCCCACTCCAAGGTGACGATCCCCGTAAGAATTCGGGCAGCCTGTGCGCATTTGCACAGACGAAGGTCAATGGCTGGGTAGCCTTTAAGTATATACATGAAGAATGTGCATAGGTTGCCCGAACTCTTACGGGAATCGCCAAAGTGTGCGTGAGTAATGAGTGGGTGGGCAAATATCTATTTACATTATGTATGTGGATTATCGTCACCTTAGTGTGCGCGAGTAATGAGTGGATGGGCCAATATCTATTGGGTACATTACATATGTTGAATTGTGGGCAGTTCGGAATGTGGGTCTCACAGGAAGCGAGCAAGGGATAGGTCCCTGCAGTCGCCCTCTCCATCTGTGTCCTCGGTGGCTCAGATGGATTAAGATCAGTGAGACAGGGTCGCCCCTCGTCTATCCTCCTTTGTGCGATCGCCTTAGAACCGTGCCTCGCAGGCCTTCGCCGCCGTCTTACTGGGATCTCCCTGCAGCATTCATCATTCAAATGCAGAGCATACGCGGATGATATTGTGTTCCTCGTACGGAATGAGCGGGAGACTCAAACAGCACTGGATTGGCTACAGACGTATGGAATGGCAGCTGGAAGTGTGGTCAACTGCCGAAAATCACAATTCATGCCTGTGGGGCGTGGCCTAGAATCAGGAACGGAAGGACCCTTACCTGCGGTGGAAACCCTCCGCTGTTTGGGTACCGCCTCTCATAAGGAGACAGCGAGAACGGCTGCTGAGAACTACCGAAGACTGTTACTCAAGAGTCGGCACGGCAGAACGACTAAACGCCCTACGGTCGATGGATATGCTGCAGCGAGCGTTACTCGTCAACCTTTATCTCGCGCCCGTGATGTGCCACCTGACACACCTTCTCCCCTTGAAGCGCACGATGGCTATCAGGATTCAGGCGGCTTTTGGGTGCTATTTGTGCCTGGGACAGCTCTCTAAGGTACAGTACAACACGCTTACCCTCCCAGCGCGAGAGGGTTGCGTTGGTTTAGTGAACGTGCACGAGAAGGCGCGTGCCATGTGTATTAACACTATGCTCAAACGGTGGCGCAACAGGAATCACTCGCTTACGGGGACGATCATCGAAGAAGTCGTACCAACGTCGCATCTTCCTCCAGTCAGTGTCGGCCATATATCGCCCCCTTTAACGTATGTGCGCGCGTTCTTCGTGGAACACAGTTACGTTGGAGAGCGTTTACCGACGACCCGACAGTCGACATCGAAGGACGTGTACCATCTGCTTCTTCGACAGATCGCCCGGAATAGGGTGGAACGCAAACGTCCAGCTGTTAACTGGCACGTGGTGTGGCGCACGGCCCACCACCCCCACCTACCTACAACAGTCAGATCAACATGGTACATTGTCGTCAACCGAAAATACCCTACAAATGGTAAAAAGCACGCAATACATTTGGCGGATTCGCCCTTGTGTCAGCAATGCGGCGAACTGGATACGGGCGACCATCGGCTGGCCTGCGGCGAGGCATTGGCTGTCTGGACTCTCGCAAGACAGATAACAGCGTTCATGTGGCGCACTTTCTATACGGCAGTCTGTTCTGACATAGTATTTTTCCCAGAGGAAACGTATTTTTCCGCGTCATAAGACGAACGCAGTGGCGTGGATCACAGGTATGACGGTCCATTACATCAGTAGAGACACACGTACGAACTTACTGCACGTCCTGGATTACTGGCACACAAAACTATTACGGCTACAAAAGTACAAGGATTGCTACGCCAATTTCCTAGTAACGGTTCTCGTTCTGAACGAGGACTCCGTACCAGCATCCAGCGCCAGCCGGCGAGCAGCACAACGCACAACGCCAAGGTATCGACATGCGTGATACCCACTACTAACAAAGCCTATCCTTGCACAACCTGTCGCAGGCAGCAAGACAACCGCTACTGCTCTTACCACCCGACCTAACTATCGCAGAGGTTGTTTTTCCCTTGGCTCTTGCCTTGGCACTTTTTTTTCCTCTGCCCTTAAAACCGCTACCCTTCGTCAGATTTCGACCAATCTATCTCCAGATGAGCCCGTATTAATGGTTAATCCTAACCAGACGTACGCAAACATCGCAGTACCCACATCCTGCGACACCTCACCTTAGTGAATACTAACCCTTATGCAGACCTTTTGTGTTGGCCATCATGCCGGTGTGGGCGTGGAGGGGCTCCACATCTATTAAAAAAAATTTAAAAAAAAAGGTTCTTGCGGACCCTCCATATACTTGGAGTGTGCCGGGTGCGCAAAGATGAGCGGTGGTGCTTTCGTTGTGAAACCGACCAAGTAATGTGATCGACTAATAACACTATGCGAGTATGCGACCTACGAAAAACTCACGCTTGAACAGTTGGCAAGTGGATGCACTTCAACTTTTGTCTTCATATCCATACATACTTTTCTTTAGGATGCCGAAGGTGGCCCCACTTTGATTTTGTTGTTATCTCATGCTGCATGGTAGGACGCCAGCGAGGTTTCTTAAAGGACAGTTATCATGTGTCATGACGTACTATGTTTATTTTGTGAATAATAAAGGTTTCTGTTTCTCCTACCTTCCTTCATATAAAATAAGAAAAATAAATAAATAAAAACCCCTCACTCCCATAAAAAAAGTTGGTAGAGCACTTGCCCGCGGAAGGCAAAGGTCCCGAGTTCGAGTCTCGGTCCGGCACACAGTTTTAATCTGTCAGGAAGTTTTGTACAGGTTACATCTGTCTACAAGAATGGTACCAAAAGTGATATAAGAAACTATCGTCCAATATCCATGGCATCAATTTGTTGCAGAATCTTAGAACATATTTTAAGTTCAAACATAATGACACGTATCGAACTGAATGTCCTTCTCCATGCACAGCCCAATTCGTACTTTTCTCACAGGACGTCCTGGAAGCCATGGAACTCAGGCAGATGCAGTATTTCTCTGTTTCCGAAAAGCATTCCACTCTGTACTACATCTACATTTATTCTCAAAAGTACGATCGTATGGGACATCAACACAAATATGTGATTGGAGTGAGGATTTTTTGGAAGAGAGGACGCAGCACGTCGTCTTTGATGGACACCTATTGGCTGATGTAGAAGTAACTTCAAGCATGTCCCAGGGACGTGTTTTGAGACCATTCATGTTCATGTTGAATAGAAATAACCTTGCATACAATATTAATAGTGATCTGAGACTTTTCGTAAATCACGCTGTCATCTACAGTGAAGAAAAATCTACAGAAATAGTTTCAAAGTGTTATAGAGAGTGCCAACATGATTTTAAATGTTCGAAAATGTAAAATTGTACACTTCAAAAAACTAAAAGAATCTAGTATTGCTTGACTACAGTAGCAACGAGTCACAGCTGTAATTGGTCAACTCATACACATATCTGAGTGTAATACTTTGTACAGATATGAAATGGGCCGATCCCATAAGCTCGGTCACAAGTAAAGCAGCTGGCCGACTTGGGTTTGGTATCACAAGACCAGCAAAATGCAATGAGCCTCTAAATGAGACTGCTTCAACTCATTTATTTATTTTATTTACACATTAAGCTCCGGAGGACGAAATTCAGGAGCAACTCTCCAAGGTCATGGAACGTCTCAGTACATGAAATTACAACATAAAAGTAATAACAGATAAATATAAATGTTCATGAACCTGAAAAAGTCAGTCCGTAAGTTTAAGTAAACGCTATCAGTAATACAATAAGAGTCAGCTTAATTTTTGAAGGAACTCCTCGACAGAATAGAAGGAGTGAGCCATGAGGAAATTCTTCAGTTTCGATTTGAAAGCGCGTGGATTACTGCTAAGATTTTTGAATTCGAGTCGCAGCTCATTGAAAATCGATGCAGCAGTATACTGCACACCTTTTTGCACTAGAGTTAAGGAAGTCCGATCCAAATACAGTCTGGAACCGCGAGACCGCTACGGTCGCAGGTTCGAATCCTGCCTCGGGCATAGATGTGTGTGATGTCCTCAGGTTAGTTAGGTTTAAGTAGTTCTAAGTTCTAGGCGACTGATGACCTCAGAAGTTAAGTCCCATAGTGCTCAGAGCCATTTGAACCATTTGATCCAAATACAAGTTTGATTTCTGCCGAGTATTAACCGAGTGAAAGCTGCTTATTCTTGGGAATAAACTAATATTGGTAATAAGAAACGACAGAAAGGAATTTACATATTGAGACGCCAATGTCAAAATACCCAGACTCGTGAAGAGAGGTCTACAAAAGGTTCGTGAACTCGCACCACTTTTTTGCTCGAACCGCCCATTTCTGAGACAAAAATATCATTGTAGAATTTGTGGGAGACATCGTACAACACTGTTCAAATGTGTAGGACCCGAACCAGATAGGACACGATTAAAGTACACACGAAGGCATTTATTAGAGTCAGCCTGCTCGCACTCCATATGTGAATGAAACGGGAAGAAGCAGTAATAACTCTTAAACTGGAAGTGCCCTGTGCCGTGCACGCAGCAGTAGTTCACAGGGCATAGACGGGATGTATATGTGAATGCAGATCACACTGTAGACTCGTCTCTTTGTTCACTAACTATGTCATTAACATTGTTTTGAAGCAATTCTTCAGCTGAACAGAATGCTTTATGTTTTGGGTCTATCTGCTTAAGTTTATCTAGATGTAAGGTCTTTGCTACTTGTAGCAGTGTGTTGTTGAGATACAACTTGTGGCTCTTGTGTATTACTGACAGCTTTGGCAATGGTACATCCAGTTCACAATACTTTTTTTTTCTTTTACTGTGCAAATTTACATTTGGACTCAATGTAAATCTCTGTAAGTTCTCCTTGACAAACATTAGGTAATTACATACATATACTGAGACCTTTCATGTGATATTTACAGGATTCATCCTCAAATAACTCTAAATCTTCTTCCTCAACAGAAAAGGGCAACTAAAACTTACTCAAAAACATTTTCGAAAAGTCGAATGCACTACATCTAAGCGATTAAAGGTTTAAGGCTCTAACTGTAGCCTGAACCGCTAGTTGTGGCATGGGATGAACAGAGGACAGCCTGTTCCTGAAAAGGACAGGACATTACAGACCAGCTGAGCTTCTTGAATTGAAGGATGACCACAGCCAAACAAATACAACTGACTGAGATTACTGAAGTCAGAACAACGTGTTTTGTAGCTCACGGTCAGGAAAGAAATCAGAACACAGCAGCACCACAACGCGCCCAAAGTTCTCTGAGGCAGATTGAGTTTGTCATGTCAAAATATTAGGAGATTCAAAAATAGAAAGGATAAATATGTACTGTAACTGAGGCTGTATTTTTGGAATATTTACACAGTTCTGATGAGGTAGGTGCTGTGTGACTCTCTGAACACCGTACAACCACAGGAATAGAGTAGCTATGTACGACTCATCTTTAGCTGGTACCATTTTCATGCGGAGTTATTGTGGAGAAGTCGGAACACCTGCATACATTACATCTCAATGCAAAGAATTTAGATAAGAAGTTGGAAGCATACGCTTCTGAGTAGTTGTTGCATAATACGCCACTCATAACTTCAATAGTCTACAAGTCTCCATAGCGCAACTTCCAACTCTTTATGGGGAATCTAGATTCGCTGTTGAACCATCTGTCAGACAGCAAGGAACAATTAACAGTTTGCGAAGATTATCGATAACAGTTGAGATGAATGCTGGGATGGTTCCACAGATACAGACTTCCGCTACCATCTTTGTCTGGGCTGAGCCTGGCCCCTCCCGTGTTGCTGACATCCCTGCATTTCATTTCTGAAGCTGTTCACTGCGTGAAGGTGTAACAATGGTGGTAAGGAATTTTAGCAGATCTCGAACTAAAAATCAATTAAAGGGCTTCCTCAGACTGTATAGTATTCACCAGGACATTTGTGCCAATTCGTGTTCCAGACAGTGAAGGTTTGGACAATTCACAAAGCAAAAATGTTGCATGGAAGTGAACATTATAGTGTTAAGAAAACGCAAAACTTCAAAGCGATTTTCAATGAATCAGAAGAGAGTTAATAGGCTACCCCCTTTCCAGTGACCTGTTTTCTCAATATATTTAATTTTATTCTTTACTCTGTGTTTAAAGAAACTATAAATTCGGTTTCAAATGTGAGAACATTTACTTTACGTAATGATATGCTGCGTTACAGCATGCAACCAGCGATAATATTCCTAACAGTATTGCAGTGGAGCGTTACACTCTTTGGAAAATGGAATTTTCAAAGTGTGTGTGTGTGTGTGTGTGTGAGAGAGAGAGAGAGAGAGAGAGAGATTAGATTAGATTTACTTTCATTCCAATTGATCCGTAGTGAGAAGGTCCTCCAGGATGTAGAAAATGTCAGAAAAACAACAATACATGACAAATATTTTCAACTCAAACAAATAAGCTAATGTACCATTCCACAGGTCCCAAGTGGCATGGTCATCGTTTTCTAAATGAACACTAATTGAAAGAATCATTTTACAAATACTAATGCACTGAATTTAAAATAAAAAGGTTTTTATTTATTAATGATGTAATAAACGTGTAATATAACTACTAAATACATATTTACAATGAACACATTAATGCCCTGAACTGGTGCAGAAGTTATTGTACTTAAACACACACACACACACACACACACACACACACACACACACACACACATTACTGCAGTGAAATTGTGCAGCACCACAAATTGTGTGTGTTGATATCTGTGGACCATTTCCACACGGAAATACCACCGTTAAAAGTAGTGTTACACGGTATGATGTTTTCACAATGTATTAAGAAGTATTTGCACAGGAGAAAGCTATTTGCCCATCCACAGTCAAGTCTATAGTGAAGTATTGGGTGATCAAAACGTAAGTATAAATTTGAAAACTGAATAAATCACGGAATAATGTAGATAGAGAGGTACACATTGACACACATGCTTGGAATGACATGGGGTTTTATTAGAACCAAAACATACAAAAGATCAAAAAATGTCCAACAGATGGCGCTTCATCTGATCAGAATAGCAATAATTAGGATAACAAAGTAAGACAAAGCAAAGATGATGTTCTTCACAGGAAATGCTCAATATGTCCACCATCATTCCTCAACAATAGCTGTAATCGAGGAATAATGTTGTGAACAACACTGTAAAGCATGTCCTGAGTTATGGTGAGGCATTGGCGTCGGATGTCGTCTTTCAGCATCCCTAGAGATGTCGGTCGATCACGATACACTTGCGACTTCAGGTAACCCCAAAGCCAATAATCACACGGACTGAGGTCTGGGGACCTGGGAGGCCGAGCATGACGAAAGTGGCGGCTGAGCACACGATCATCACCAAACGACGTGCATCTGTCGGACATTTTGTGAACTTTTTTGTTCTAACAAAACCCCCATGTCATTCCAAGCATGTGTGTCAATTTTTACCTCTCTATCTACATTATACGGTGGTTTATTAAGTTTTCAAATTTATGCTGAGTTTTTGATCACCCGTTAGATTAACAGAAATCAGTTTACATGCACACGGTGAAAAAATTACGAAAGGTACATGATATTCGGGCAAGTCTGATGTTAAAATTTCACCCTAAACAGGTTTACGCAGCTATGGTTACGGAGCAGGCAAAGTCCCTACTCTGTGTATCGTAAGAGCTCGAGGATACAATGAGTCACCTTAAACATTCGGTAAGCAACATTATCAGATACGAATTGCTTTTCGAGAAAAGGAAAGAGAGTTAGTGGACACAGCCGAGAAAGAGACTCAATCAAGGCGCTAATAAGAAAAGTTAAAGAAAGCTTACCTAATTCGACAGGATATATTTCTCAGGCTACGATATAGATGGGATGCGAAATGCAGCGTATCACGTTGGAGACTACACTCTGATATAAGGACACCGGAAGTTGTCATCAGTTGTCCAAAAACATAAGAAAAAATGGCATCGATAGTGACAACGCTACAACGACATGTCGACATGTGAAGATGAAGCAGCAGCGGCAGATTGAGGGGGGGGGGGGGGGGGGGGAGGTTTCAGTGTGTCTTCCAAGTGGCAGGGCGTCATGTGAAACAGGAATCCTAAAGCACCCGAAACAAGTAAAGTTGAATAGAGTTTTTCATCAAAGAAAATAACGACCGACTTCTCTGTCATTTCAGAAGAATTGTTACCACAGTCACGGTGTGCGACCGTTTTCAATTCCTGTCCAAAAATATACAAAAGTATATTTCTTCCGCTATCAGCCAGCTTATCTTATGTTTCATCTGTGAAGAGCTTGGCTCATTACAAATCATATTACGCTGACGTTCAGAAGAATGTTCTGGTGGCAGAAAGTCGATGTGATTGAGGTGTTCAGACAAGTGCCCAGTTTCCTGAATGCACTGCTCAAAGCGCCTTCTACACGTCACCGAGGGACCAGCTTTTTATTGTGAACATCGTTTAGAAGACACAGTGAGTTCTGCATTCAGGAAAATGGGCACTCGCTTGAACATCTTACTCAAATGAACATTCCACCACCACAACATCGATCTGAACACAGCCAGCTACGTACAGCATGTTGCATCCATCCCTAAAACTTCGAAAGTTTCCGCCTTCCTAACTAAAACTGATAGAAATTTGATCTGAACTGATTTGTAACAGTTGGTTGAAATACGTCATTTACAGAACAAAAAGCAAATGATGATCTATTGAAATAAGTTGTCAGTCGTTCGTGTAACTCTCCAGAAAATTAATGAATAGCTATGTTCATAGCTCTGTGGAAAGAGTAATGTTTCTTACTTTTACCTATGCGAACAAAAACTGTATTCACTAACCATTTAGCAATTTACATAGAAAAACAGCTGGTCTCAAAAAGCATACGTGTACCCCCCCTCTCAGCTAATCTGGAATATCAGAAGATGATAAAGTCATCACTCGTGAGTGTGGCACAACATTGTTACTGCAGTGACGTCTACTTGAGATGAGTCGTGAAGACGTTCCATAGTTTACTGACTACCTCTTGTTGAATCAATATTAAAAATTAGTTTTACAGAGACAAGTAAAAGGACAGGTGCGAAAGGAGAAGAAGCTACAAAGCGAACTAATAAACTTAAAACTATGATCTTGCGTTGTTGTGTAGAAGCCGTTTCCAGCATGTTTCAGAATTCCATCTGTGTAGCTAATACTTCGACATCATTAAAAGATTTCTGATTCAATCATAAAATATTCCGGGGCAAACTGAAGAACCAAAAAATGTTTTCTACCTCGCCTTGTTTGTTAAACACCAGTTTGTAACTTTCACTCAAGGTAATTTCGCTTATCGGAATCCACACTGATAGCGACACGAGAGAGCATAGCTTGATAAAACGGTTAGGAAATGATAACATCGCGAGTTTTTCAACTGCGTGCGGTTTGCAGGCACTGACAGGCGCGTACGTGTGGTCTCGGCGTGCTTGTATTTAAACGAGAGCATTCAATTCAAAATTGGATTTACTTTTGTTCCTTTTCCACTGGAATGAAGCATTCAGGGTTCAACGTTGTGGTGTCACCGCCAGACACCACACTTGCTAGGTGGTAGTCTTTAAATCGGCCGCTGTCCGGTAATATACGTCGGACCCGCGTGTCGCCACTATCAATGATTGCAGACCGAGCGCCGCCACACGGCAGGTCTAGAGAGACTTCCTAGCACTCGCCCCCAGTTGTACAGCCGACTTTGCTAGCGATGGTTCACTGACTTCTATGCTCTCATTTGCCGAGACGATAGTTAGCATAGCCTTCAGCTACGTTATTTGCTAGGCCCTAGCAAGGCGCCATGATCAGTTTCTATTGATATTGTAAATCATGTACCATCAAGAGCGACGTTCGTCATTAATGGATTAAAGTTAAGTATTCCACCAGCTACGTCCGTTTTTCTCAATTCTAATTCCCTTGTCATGTTACAGACCTCACGCCAGCCTGCGTGAGCTAAAACGCGTGCATTTCGGCCTCCTTCAGTATCAAGGTGTTGGCTCTCCTGCCAACCACAACATTGACGACGAGAGTAAAAGTGTTCTTATCTAAATTGCCCTGTTTTACTTGTGTAATGGCTTCGCCACAATCTCCAGATGTACTGTCCGAATTTTATCGCTTACAGAATCAGCAGACGCAGGCCTTACTGGATGCCCTTGGACAGCTCGTCCAGGGTCAACGTGCGATGCAAAACGATGCGGCAGCAGCCGCTTCAGCGCTGACTAAGCCACAACACGCTGTTGCACCCACTTTTCGACCTTTCGATGCTGCACTGGAAAGCTGGACGGAGTGCTCACGCCAATTTGGATTCCATCTCGCCGCCTACAGAATTCAAGGTAACGAGCGGCAGCCTTTTCTCCTTTCCTCCGTCGGGGTACAAACGTACCGTGTGATAGTCAAATTGTTTCCCCGACGCGACGTAGCAACTCTGTCCTACGAAGAAATTTTATCTTCAATGGATGCATATTTCAAAGAATCAGTCAATGTAGTTGCAAAAAGGTATACCTTATTTCGTACAAAACGTACGGCAGGTCAGACTCATCGGGAGTGAGTTGCAACCTTGCAAGGCCTTACTACGGATTGTGCTTTTGAGTGTCAATGTGGACTCCCTTATTCAGATACTATGGTACGTGATTCAATTCCACAGAACGTTTCTGATGTTCGTATAAGGGAACAGATTTTGAAACTAGTCAATCCCTCTCTTCAACAAGTGCTGGACATATTGGATCGGCAGGACACACTTGACTTGCTCAGGAATCCTTTGAAACTTCGCCAGCAGTGTGTCAGGTTAACCGGCGCGCCGGGCGAGCTGCACGGAGCAGTAAACAGCCCTCGCGCCGCTGTCGCCAGGCTCTCAGCCACGTGTGCCGCGCCGGCAAGCAAATGCAGTGATCAAATCACGCCCGCGGTGTGCTACTAAACATTCGCGTAAGAATTGCCAGTCACGCTAAGCTATTTGCTTTTATTGTAATAAAAAAGGACATGTTCAGAGTGTTTGCCAGAAAAAGCTCAGATCGGAAGCTCAAAACCGTTCCAGGCCCTTTGCTTCGCGCCGGAATCGGAATCGAACCAAGGATACTCCGGCTCGCGAAACTTCGCCCATGGAAATTCATGTAGTTCATTCCACTCCACCCAGTGCCACTCTCTCTCTAACAGTGACTGTGTTCGTCCCAAAAATAGTGTGCGTCGACATCGCCGGAACTCCCGTCAAGTCGCAAGTGATTATGTACCAGTGTCAGTTCACGTTGCACGAGACAGTCGCTCTTGTCGTCAGCAGGACAATAAACTTTTTGTGGACTTGGACATTAACGGCAATGTGATACCATTCCAGCTCGATACCGGAGCTGCAGTTCCACTGATCAATCGAGACACTTACAAACTGATGGGCACACCTCCGTTGCGTGCCGCAAATGTTAACTAGCTATTCCGGTCAAGCGATCCCTGTGTTAGGACAGCGCAGCCTTCTTGTAACATACAAAGGACAAACAAAACGTGTGTCGTTTTACGTTCTTCGCTCTTCTTGTGCAGTAAACTTGTTTGGTTTCGATTTATTTCAGTTGTTTAACTTGTCTATAGTAACTCAGGTCCTCTCAGTGAACCAGACTGTGCCTTCAGACAGTTTCTCGTCTATGTGAAGAATTTGCAAACATTTTTGCACCGGGCCTCGGTTGCGCTAAGAACTATAAAGCACATTTGGAACTGAAAGTAACCGCGCAGCCGAAATTTTTCAGAGCGCGCAGTGTTCCCCACGCATTGCGTGATGAGGTCGCCAAAGCATTACACGATTTGGAATCACAAGGTGTAATTGAACGAGTGCAGGCTTCTCTCTGGGAATCACACTTAGTAATTTTGCCAAAACCTTCCGGAAAGTTGAGACTTTGTGTGGACTTCAAGGCAACAGTGAATCCACAACTAGTGATTGCAACTTTTCCTTTCCCCCACCCGGAAGATCTTTTTGAAAAACTGTGCCCGGGTAAATATTTTTCGAAGTTGGACCTAGCAGATGCGTACTTGCAAATATCGGTGAACGACGAATCCCAGCGCGTTTTTGGTGGTTAACACGCATCTTGGTTTGTATCGATTCAAACGGACTGCCATTCGGGTATGCATCCGCCCCTGCATTGTTTCACCAATATCTACAAACTGTTTGTGCGTCGGCCCCTACTGCAGCAAATTATCTGGACGATATTGTGATCTCTGGAAATACGGAAGAAGAACATTTGGCCAATCTCAGAACATTATTTCAGGACAAAATGGTCTTCGCTTGCGGAAGGACAAATGTGTTTTTTGCTCGGGACTTGCCATACTTGGGACATGTACTCAATGCCCAAGGCATACATCCCAGTCCAACGCACTTTCGTGCCACAGAATGTGAAGCAGCTACAGAGTGTGATGAGAAAAATAAATTACTACCGCCGCTATGTGCGGCATGCCTCTTCCATTTCAGCTCCGCTTCATCGCTTACGCCGTAAAATTGTTTCGTTCGTCTGGAAGACGGAATGCGACCGCGCCTTTCGCCAGTTGAAATCGGCTTTGCTTTCCAATGCTTTCCTTACGCCATTCGATCCCCAGAAGCCCCTCTTGTTGATGGTGGATGCTTCGGATTTCGGGATCGGTGCTGTGCTTGCGCACAAAGATGGATCGCACGATCGCCCTACTGCCTTTGCGTCCAAATTGCCCTCGTCTGCTCAAAGAAATTATTCGCAGATCGAGAAAGAAGCATTGGCTCTCGTATTTGGTGTTACAAAATTTCATGATTTTTTTGTATGGTCGTCACTTTACCATAATCACAGACCACAAACCTTTGACATCGCTGTTTCATCCGACCAAGCCTGTACCTCCACGTACAACGCAAAAATTCATTCGCTGGTCTATTTTCCTCTCGCAGTACCGCTACGATATCTTGTATCTGTCCACTGCTAAGCACAGAAACGCCGATGCGTTGTCCCGCTTGCCTGTTGCTGAAGTTAGGGCATTCGGTTGCTCCGAACTTGCTTGCATGCGGAAACTGATGACGTGGTCGAATCGTTTCCGATTGATTTTCGTCGTGTAGCTACAGCCACAGCTGCCGACCCTGTCCTTGCTCCCGTTCTGCGTTTTGTTGCTACGCAATGGCCCTTGTCAAAGTCACGGATCGGGGACAAGTTGGTTCGCCGATTTTTTGCTCACAAGGAGAGACTTAGTGTACGACGTGGTGTTTTGCTGTTGCGTTCTGATAATGATCAGTCCAGGGTCGTGGTGCCACGTTCGTTACAGTCCTCAGTCTTACAGCTTCTCCACCAAGGACATTGGGGTATAGTGAGAACGAAGCAACTTGCTCGTCAGCAATGTACTTGGTTCGAGACCGATGCCGCGATTACGAATATGTACGCTTCTTGCATGGTGTGTGCCGGACAAGTCAGCACCAACGCGGAAATTCTTTGCATGGCCAAAAGCCACTTCCCCTTGGCAACGCTTACACATCGATTTTGCTGGTCCATTCTGGAATGCTCGATGGTTGGTAGTAGTAGAAAATTCATTCAGTAATTTTCCTTTTGTTGTCCGGATGTCTTCCACGACGTCATCTGCCACCATCCAAGCGTTATCCGCTACCTTTTGCATTGGTCTTCCACAGACTATTGTTTCCGACAATGGCCCACAATTCATGTCCGCAGAATTTGTCATTCTGCAAGGCCAATGGTATTCAACATCTGACGTCCGCGCCGTTTTCGCCACAGTTAAACGGTCCCGCTGAAAGATTGGTCAGGACTTTCAAGTCAGATGTTGAAGCGGAAAGAGTCGCATTCTCGGGAGGGCGCGTTATTGCTCTTTTTGTCCTCGTATCGCTCTCAGCCCCGAGATGGTCGCTCGCCGGCTGAGTTGCTCCACGGTCGCCCTCATCGAACCTTGATGTCTTTGCTATATCCGCCGCATCAGGTTCCTGTGCAGCGGCAGGCGCCTGCTTTTGCTCCGAGCGACGTTGTCTACTATCGCCACTATCGAGGTTCACGGCGTTGCCTCGAAGGGCGCATTCTTCGGTGCCTCGGACGCGCTATGTATCTGGATTTGGGGGCCTCTGGTGAGGTGCGTCGGCATCTCAATCAGCTGCGCCTCTGTCCTCGCACGGGATCTGCCGCTCGCCGTCTGCTTTCAGCGACGGTGCCGTCCGGTCAGCGCCCTGGGGACCCATCTACTGGCTCGCCTCAGCCCCAGGTGTTACCGACGCTGCCTTCCATTTTGCCCCATGGCGACGCGATGCAGCCACCGCCGCCCCCGCCGCCTGTTCTCCCGCCGATGACGCCCTCAGTGGACGCGACGCTGCAACCGCCGGGCGCCTCCCTGGGTCACGCGCCGCCGATCGCTTCCCGTGCCCAGTTGTCCTCCGACGTGGAACTCTTGCCCGCTCCGGACCATATGTCGCCTTCGCCCGTCGGGTGTCCCGGCCCGATGAAGGTCGACCCTTCGGGCCCTCCTGTTTCTCTACGGGCGCATACACCGCATGTTGGCGTGCACCCTGGAGCAGGTTTTCAGGCGTTTCGTAGCTCCCCGCGGTCCGAATGGCAGGGTGCGGGTGGCACAGCCTCGCCTGTTAGGCTCCCCGCCTCGTCGCATACGTCCAATGCGGTCCTCCCCACGGCGGGCGGAAGCCTTATGCCACAACCGTACGCCGATTTGCGGGGGAGGAATGTGGTGTCACCGCCAGGCACCACACTTGCTAGGTGGTTGCCTTTAAATCGGCCGCGGTCCGGTAGTATACGTCGGACCCGCGTGTAGCCACTATCAGTGATTGCAGACCGAGCGCCGCCACACGGCAGGTCTAGAGACTTCCTAGCACTCGCCAGTTGTACAGCCGACTTTGCCGGCGATGGTTCACTGACTTCTACGCTCTCATTTGCCGAGACGATAGTTAGCATAGCCTTCAGCTACGTTATTTGCTACGACCTAGCAAGGCGCCATGATCAGTTTCTATAGAGATTGTAAATCATGTACCATCAAGAGCGACGTTCGTCATTAATGGATTAAAGTTAAGTATTCCACCAGCTACGTCCGTTTTTCTCAATTCTAATTCCCTTGTCATGTTACAGACCTCACGCCAGCCTGCGTGAGCTAAAACGCGTGCATTTCGGCCTCCTTTAGTAACCTTGTGTTGGCTCTCCTGCCAACCACAACAAACATCAACGCCAAACAGAATTTTGTCAGTGCGTCAACACAAGACTGGATAGCATAAAGAGTAACGTGCATGCTGTGACAGCAGTTTTTTCCTGGTACATGGAAATCTCGTTGCATGCGATAGTTACAGTTTGCGAAATCATCGCGCATACCGATTTGCGTAACGCTAGTCATTTCGTGTATAAAATAGGGGGTTACATTCTCATTTTCTCTCATATTGCGTATAAAATAGCAGGGTATTCTACTTTTTTACCAAAAGTGTATACTTAAAAATCTAACTCAGACAATAGTAATACGTACATTAAAACCATTTTTATTAGATTAGATTTTACTAGCCTCGGTGGGTGTGGAACAAGTCAAAAAATATAACATAAAAATATGTAAGTAGGCTGTTTAGGTTTTCTTATTGGTAACGCCGCCGCCACGTAGCGCTCTGTATGAAAATCACTGGCTGTGCCGTGTGCAGTCTGTGGCCGGCTTGCATTGTTGTCTGCCATTGTAGTGTCGGGCAGCGGCAGCTGGATGCTATCAGCGCGTAGCGTTGCGCAGTTGGTGGTGAGCCGCCAGCAGTGGTGGACGTGGGGAGAGAGATGGCGGAGTTTTGAAACTTGTAAGACTGGATGTCATGAACTGCTATATATATTATGACTATTAAAGTAAATACATTGTTTGTTCTGTATTAAAATCTTTCATTTGCTAACTATGCCTATCAGTAGTTAGTGCCTCCCGTAGTTTGAATCTTTTATTTAGCTGGCAGTAGTGGCGCTCGCTGTATTGCAGTAGTTCGAGTAACAAAAATTTTGTGAGGTAAGTGATTTGTGAAACGTATAGGTTAATGTTAGTCAGGGCCATTCTTTCGTAGGGATTTTTTGGAAGTCAGATTGCATTGCGCTAAAAATATTGTGTGTCATTTTAAGCACAGTCTTGTACAATTGTTCAAAGGGGACGTTTCAAACATAAAACATTTGGATATAATACCCACTACCCTGATCATTTGTCAGGAGATTGTCAAAACAGATGAATACATTACAGTGAACTGGAACTGCTAACATTTAGAGAATTAATACACTCTCAGAATGAAATATAGTTAAGCAATTTTAATAAATTTATCATACACAAAGAACAAAATCTTGACTGTTATGACCAACTGTTGGCAAAACTGAAACCTAACAGACATTTTTTCTTAAACTGCTTTAACAGCCCCTATTAAGATATTTATCTACAGACTTGAAAGAGTTTTCTATAAAAAATCTTTCAAACTCTGTCTAAACTGTGCTTCATCAGAAACAAAGTTTTCAATAGTTGCTGGCATTTTATTCAGAATGAGTGTTATTGATTACTGGATCCCTTTTTGCACCAATGTAAGTGATTTTAGCTCTTTATGTAGATTGTTCTTATTCCCATTGTTGATATTCTGTATTGAGCTGTTGGTTGAAAACAAAGATATATTACCTGCAACAAGTTTCATTCAGGGATAAATATACTGAAAAGCAGTGGTTAGAATACAAAGTTCTTGAACAGGTTTCTACATGATGTTCTTGAATTTACGGCACAAATGAGTTTTATTTCACGTTTTTGCTGCGCTTTTGTTATGTTTGACGAGTTACCCTGGAATATCGCATTTGACATATTAGAATGAAAGTAATCAAAGAATGCAAGCTTTTTATATTTATACTCCTGGAAATGGAAAAAAAACACGTTGGCACCGGTGTGTCAGACCCACCATACTTGCTCCGGACATTGCGAGAGGGCTGTACAAGCAATGATCACACGCACGGCACAGCGGACACACCAGGAACCGCGGTGTTGGCCGTCGAATGGCGCTAGCTGCGCAGCATTTGTGCACCGCCGCCGTCAGTGTCAGCCAGTTTGCCGTGGCATACGGAGCTCCATCGCAGTCTTTAACACTGGTAGCATGCCGCGACAGCGTGGACGTGAACCGTATGTGCAGTTGACGGACTTTGAGCGAGGGCGTATAGTGGGCATGCGGGAGGCCGGGTGGACGTACCGCCGAATTGCTCAACACGTGGGGCGTGAGGTCTCCACAGTTCATCGATGTTGTCGCCAGTGGTCGGCGGAAGGTGCACGTGCCCGTCGACCTGGGACCGGACCGCAGCGACGCACGGATGCACGCCAAGACCGTAGGATCCTACGCAGTGCCGTAGGGGACCGCACCGCCACTTCCCAGCAAATTAGGGACACTGTTGCTCCTGGGGTATCGACGAGGACCATACGCAACCGTCTCCATGAAGCTGGGCTACGGTCCCGCATACCGTTAGGCCGTCTTCCGCTCACGCCCCAACATCGTGCAGCCCGCCTCCAGTGGTGTCGCGACAGGCGTGAATGGAGGGACGAATGGAGACGTGTCGTCTTCAGCGATGAGAGTCGCTTCTGCCTTGGTGCCAATGATGGTCGTATGCGTGTTTGGCGCCATGCAGGTGAGCGCCACAATCAGGACTGCATACGACCGAGGCACACAGGGCCAACACCCGGCATCATGGTGTGGGGAGCGATCTCCTACACTGGCCGTACACCTCTGGTGATCGTCGAGGGGACACTGAATAGTGCACGGTACATCCAAACCGTCATCGAACCCATCGTTCTACCATTCCTAGACCGGCAAGGGAACTTGCTGTTCCAACAGGACAATGCACGTCCGCATGTATCCCGTGCCACCCAACGTGCTCTAGAAGGTGTAAGTCAACTACCCTGGCCAGCAAGATCTCCAGATGTCCCCCATTGAGCATGTTTGGGACTGGATGAAGCGCCGTCTCACGCGGTCTGCACGTCCAGCACGAACGCTGGTCCAACTGAGGCGCTAGGTGGAAATGGCATGGCAAGCCGTTCCACAGGACTACATCCAGCATCTCTACGATCGTCTCCATGGGAGAATAGCAGCGTGCATTGCTGCGAAAGGTGGATATACACTGTACTAGTGCCGACATTGTGCATGCTCTGTTGCCTGTGTCTATGTGCCTGTGGTTCTGTTAGTGTGATCATGTGATGTATCTGACCCCAGGAATGTGTCAATAAAGCTTCCCCTTCCTGGGACAATGAATTGACGGTGTTCTTATTTCAATTTCCAGGAGTGTATGTGTCTCCTACATCTGACACTATTGTCACTGCAAATACAGACTTCTTCAGGGGCTTCAGAAATTCTGTGGTATGCCCTTTCCAACTGAATTTATTATCGTGTTGTAATCCCAGAAATTTAACACTGTCAACCTTTTCGATCTGCGTGTCTTCACATGTTTTACACATGTTGGAGAAATCAAGCAGTTTTCCAGATCTCAGATTAAACTTGGATTAGCGTACTCACACTTCGCCCAATAGGACTATCTTGTAAGGAGTAGTGTTGTATTACAAGGTCGTACATGGACCTAGAGTATTCAGCTTACATATTACTTCATACTTGAAAATGCACGTTGTTAACATAAACAGTGCTGTGGCGAAGTTCCCCGGACTTTCTGTTGCAGCTGCGAGGATAATATTTGTAATAGCGACCGATAACCTACGTACATATAATGTGAAACACTAATAACCGTTCAAGCATCAACTGAAATGTACCCGCAAGGTTATGGCACGATTCATGCGACCTTCCTGCCGTTTCGTACTACTCGCAGTTGTATTCATAAGTAAACTGATTGATTCCACCTACATCGTTATTCAACTGTAACCCCGTCGGAATATTCGGTAGTGAAAAATAAGTTAACAGTTATTTATAACCGTTAAAAATAACAGTTGTAAAAATTAGCTGGAACTGTGATAATGGCTACTCCAGAAAAACCGTTTGGTGCATCTCTTATATGCCAATAAACCACTGTTCTCTTTCTGGCCCCAAGTGATGGCAACAAATGACGATCCTCAGTGAGAAATGGCTGCTTGCTTTCTAGTATGACGTACTCGATTTCAGTTCTCGACAATATTTTGAAATCGAAGAGATCTCAGTTCTCCAGCGACAAGTAACCATCAACTGTTTTTGACGTTTTTCACTTCCATTACATGTGCGTTCAACTAGTGAGTTGCCAGGCGCAGACGAGCTGTGTAGTGAACATCTTCCGCTGCTTGAGTCGCGTTACAGCCATAGCAAAGATGTAATACTACAGTACGTTCTAACTGAGCTACGATTCAATGCAGTGTGGTTTCATTATAACGAGTGTCACGCTGAAAATCTGGACTTCCAGAAAGTTTAGTTCTTCTTTCAACAATGGCTGGAAGATTCGCTTCGGTTCTACAGCCTCTGGCTGTTGCCCCCATTGTGTTTCGCTTCCGTGTTTCTGACCCTGTACTGTCACAAAAATGAAGCAAAACCTACAACTGATTTAACTATTCATGCAAAACCTGAGGCATTATATGAGCATGTGTGGCACAATACTCTCAGAAGAATCATCAAATACAGAAATTTCCTTACTGAGCAATTCTACATTTATGTCTTTAACCGTTTGGAAAGGGGACTGCAAAGATCCTCAGAGAAAGGGCAGAAGCTTTGCCCATGTCTCGCTCGGTAACGTGTATAGGAGGAGATCTATCAGACTGCTTCGGCACTATACAGCAGGCTGCAATACACAGACTAGAAAACTGCTATTCCGTTGTTGCTGACAGCAACATGAGCTAAACAGTCACAGGTATGCTTTGCAAGTTTGTTTATTTACCTTTGTAATAATTTCCTTTATTATGATTTTTGGCTGCATTTCCTTCGCCTTCATAAATTAAGTCGAACTGTTATTGGTCTCTTCAGATAACGGAAATGCTATCCACACTGCATCCGTAACGCGTTAATCTTCATCCTCGCAAATTACAACTTGTTGACCATTTCAATCAGTTCGCTACGCCAGAGCTGTGGTAGCTGTCTTGCGCTTGGCCAGAATTTCCGTCTGTTGGAAGTCAGACCTCGTAATCGACCTGCCCGTTCACTAATTACATACAAGTCCCTGAAGAATAAATTATAGTGCTACATAGTCTGTTGGTCAGGATACGTTCTGTGTGTCGCAGTTTTCTGTCGTAACTACTTAAATAGATTTTACAAAATTTTTTCTGCGAACATTTCCGCAACATTTCTAAGTCACATTAAGTCGTTACAACCTGTTTTCACATTTCACATTCAATCAAATATTTGTGACCTAGTTTGCATGTCGAATGGATGATAATTCATCGAATGTACATACACCAACTAAATGTTAACACGCTACACGTCTCGATGATATAAGCGATGCAAAGTGTTTGTATAACACATTTAGCAGTACAAGAAGAATAAATAAATTCATTGGTTTCAAATCGTAGATTGTATATATCGTACGTGAAACACATAGAGAAGTCAGAATATGAACAGAAATATTAAACTCTCCTCCTATTACTCATTAATAGCAATGCTTTTTACAGTGCAGAACTCCGAATTCTCCGGTAGCGAAAAGTCTCACAAAGTCGCTCATCTTCCTTCAGATAAGGACGATCCCAGAGAGCAGTGTCACCCTTTCCACTTTTACTGTCAGGGAAACACAGAACTCTGCTTGTATCATGTAACACAAGATGTAGTTTGCTCACTTGTCAACATGATGGAAAGGTTAGGGTTCGTATTATAAAGACAAACTAGACCTTGTGAATTTCTGCAATAATACTCAGTACCTGACAAATATTATTGTCATACTATTTCTATTGCTGGATAATTTGAAGTCAACGAAAGATGAAATTTAATTCGTACATACTGCCGACTGGTTTGTTAGAATGATATTTTCTCTGTGCACCAAAGCTGTCCACTTCTCATGTAACTTTTTGTTAGCTTTGAAACGAACATGCTAAGACTGCGACCAGACAAGCAACGGCTTTTACATGCCGAAACGCAGCACAGCGCATCCCAAGGTTCAGCACATACAGGCAGACCTGGCTAATGATACCAATACACCACAAGTAATCAACATTACAATTAATTCGTTACTGCTCCGCATTATTCACATCTGTATTTGCGGGTAGGGTTACTTAAAACATCGATAAACTATCGATTAATCAATAAGGTTTGTGCAATCGGTGTTACCGATAGTTTGGTTTAGCTATCGATAGTCATATCGTTTATAATCTAATTATCCTCGAATTGGAGCGCGAATAATTGTCGGATTACCTTGGCGTGTAGAACATCAAATATGGTGGAGCCTTAGCCAATCTATGCCGTTTGTAAACGTATATTTCAATAGATTGGCCGCTGTGGGGTAAAAAATAGAAATGAGCATTTGGCGTCATTGGCCGGGAGGCCCCTTATGGGGCAGGTCCGGCCGCCTTGTTGCAGGTCTTACTACACTCGACGCCACATTGGGCGACCTGCGCGCCGGATGGTCATAAAATGATGATGAAGACGGACAGAACATGTGAGAGGGAATTTTCTTATTTTTCTTCCAGTGACGACAAACAACTCACCGTCGTGCGTATCTCGTACCGTTCAGATGCTCATGGTAAAAAATGTACATATAAATAACGTTAATTCATGAATGTGCATTGTACAGATTGTCACCTTCAAATGTGTGAGCATACTTACTTGTATCAAGGAATACAAATGTGAGTAACGCTGTTGTAATGTAAAGCAGTTAGTAAAAGAAAAATGACATTTTAAAGATCTGTTGAGCGTTTGTGACTATACTACATAACGCATTTTAAAACAAACACGATTACTATCGTTATTAATAAGACACACCTGCTACTGTCCTTTTCTGCTTCTGAGTCATTGTATTTACAAGTGTCTTCAATTGTGCATGTTAATGTTTAAGGTTATTCGAAACTACAAAACATCGACGCACTGCTAACGTTCTGTGTTCACTTCTGCTTCTGTAGGAGCACAAATATCCTTCATATGTTGACTGCCTGTGTTGGGTTCGATTAGGGGAGCTTGTTCCTTCAGAGATGCACCAGTTCCCACAAAATTGAATGTAGTAAAATCACAATCTGTCGAGAGTCACGGTTTTCGTTTGTATGGTGTATGGACATAATCATTAAAATATACAGCTGAATTTGCATGCTATCGGTTTTCACAGTATTGCAGTGCATGTTTATTAGTAATTCAGGCGAAATGTAAATGTTTCAATGAATGTGAGACAGAACTAATCTCCTCCCTAAGAGTTGATGCTGAATGCCCGGGAATATTTTTGCAAAAACTCCTAATCTTGTAGATATTTCTTAAGCTCTTCCCCAGTAATGTGAAACCCTTGTTTGAAACTTGTGAAGCGGATGAATTAGCTGACCATTGCTTTTATTTCTTCGAGTTTACAGCATTCTTCGACCTGATTAATAGTTTTTAAAGTGTCAGGAGGATGAATGCTGCCCATAAAGCTTTTAGCTCTTCGGGATATCATAGGAAGAAGTGACCTCAGTGTGCCAACAATGGCTTCTTCGTCACTCATTTGGTTATTTAAACGCCACACAACAACAAGACTGTTCTTTTTCTTGTAACTATAGTGCCACAACTGTTGAATCGTTGTCGTTGCTACCAGTGAGACAGAGGACAGTCGGCACGAAGTGTTCCGAATGATGCCGGCATGAAACGATTGGTACTTCTTGCTCGCCGCCAATAGCCTCTGTTGGCCGAGGAAATCCCGTGGCTCGAAGGTTGTTTATGTGACAAGTGCGTAAATAAAGAGTTCTTTTTTATTGTTTTGAAAATGAATAATAAAAATCAGTGATCTCTGTGGGAGGTTTTCAAGAAACTGGGAGATAATGGTCAGTTTGTGAAGTGTACCATCTGCAGTAAAGAATATAAACTTTCGGAGAATACGACTAATTTAAGGGACCACTTAAAAAGATAGCTTGGCGAAGAACTAGAGAACCATGGATTAGTAATAGAACTGAAAGCTGACGGTTCAACTTGGGAGGTAGATCAAGAGGTACAACAACAACAAAAAAGTCAAGAAGTTCGACAAAAAATTATTTTAATAGAAGTTAGTTGTACGACGCCAGCTCAAAAGAAAAAAAAAACTTCATTCTCTTTACGCACAAATGATTACTTTGATGCACTGCCGTACAGAACTTCCGAACATTATGGTTTGAAAAAATTTGCTCATGCCTTAGACAGCAGATATGAGTTGCCAGATAAAAACCACACTTTAATGTTGACAAACCCAAAATTACATGAGGAGATAAAAAATAAAGTAGGAAAGGCCGTTACAGAATGTAATTTTTTGTGTTACAATGAATATGTGGACAGGGCTACGCAAATGAAGGCAGACTGGTATTGACTAGCCACTTTATAATGGACGATAAATTAGTTTCGCCCATATTAAAAGTGACTCCTGAGAGATACATTTCAAGTTTCTACCGCAGTCTAATAAATACAGTAGCGAAACTCTCTCGTGTGAAAGATGTTACCAGTTGTTACCGTTTGAAACCTGTAGCGTCACTAGCGCACCAAGCGGTGAGAGAGCAGTGACATGGGTCGAAGAATAATTATGTTTTATTTATTTCTCTGACAAAGTAAGGAACTAATTGTCATACTTTTGCGTTCCGTGAAGTACTAAATTACCAAGAGACACGAATTATCACGAAATAAATTTAAAAACATTCAAATTTCACTGATTCAGTGACGTAAGCTACAATTTGTTCATGAAGAAATACCTTTGAATTTGTGAATAACTGCAGCTTATTTCGCTAACAGTAGATTATAAATACATATTTCATGCCCAAGAAGCATATATTTCTGTTGTCTCTCCTTATCGTGGCGCGCACTTCCTTTGACAGTAAAACAAACAATTTATGGAGTCTAATGATTCGCCCATTCTTAGACTTCATTCGTCTTTCTGATACCCGAATAAATCTGAAAATGTGATTACTTTTACTTCAGACGCGAATACGTTGAAAGTTATTGCCGTTTGTGGCTCAGATGTAGCAACAATTGTGGAATTGATTTCTTCCCTCCTGCGAAACAGTTTTATCGCTTTTTGACGTTTTATTATGGCGTCTGTGCGGTTTTCCATTCAGCTACATGTGCGCTGGCTTATTTGGTACTCTAAATAATTTAGGTTATTACCTTTCATCGCTGTATACAACGTTCCACATTCACAGATTTGGCTGGAAACGTAGCGAACAAAACTTATGGTTGTTGGGTAGATCTATGACGTCTTTCCATAAAAGGTCAGGTCTTCCGGTGCTAACTGGCAATTTTTTGTTAGTAAAGGAGAATGACATTCTTCAATCAATATCTGTACGTTACAAGAGAATCGTATAAAGACAGTTCTGTATCTACAGTTTCATACCTCCCAGGGTCCTAAATAAAATAAAGGTTAACAAATGTAGTGTCATTTTTTTTTAGCTGTAGTCGATTTTGTGGCTCACTATTGTAACAACTATGCCACAGATCAATATAAATCATAGTGTTCGCACTCATCCGATATCGTAGTCAGCAGTGTCACCAAATGGGCGCTTAGCGCGCTGCTATCGCAGTGGGTGAGAAAAATGAGACGGAGTGTTGCGACTGTTTTGCTAGATCGTGACCTCCAAACTACGGCCCGCGGGCCGAAACCGGCCCGCGAGAGCCGGCAAACCGGCCCGCGTTAGCTGGCCGCACATCCCCGGTATCCGACCCGCCAAATATTTGAGGTGGTACTTATACTGCCAAAAATTGAGTTTCGAGGTCTATCGCGCCCAAGACAACGCGATATTGGCTCTGCTACTCGCTACAAGACTAGATAACTAAACTGATTGTTGCGCCGCTTGAAATAACAATGCGTTGACATACTCTACCTCTGTTACGTCTTGCAGTAATAGTGTTGCTAACAATGATTTTGAGGTTTCGTTAACTTTGCAGGACGCTTTCGTGAAGAATGTGCAGTGACATACTTTTTTGTCGTCGAAATTCGCCAGAATAAAAATACGTCAGAATTTCGGTCAGGTACGTCCACCATTCCAAATTATATAATAAAATAAAAATCGTAGTTCGTTTCAGTGCTAGCTATTCCCACAACCTTAGATTTTTGCGATTACATCTTTCCTATAGCCTTACATTACGGTGATTGTAGAATGCTAGGGTGCTTTCTTCCCACTAGGAAGATCTTGGCCCTTGTGACTTCGTGGAGGCGTAAATGTGGCCCGCGGACTAAAAGGTTTGGAGACGCCTGATCCATACGATAACAGAGTAACAAGTAAGAAACGAATGTGAACCCCAACATCGTCTGAACTAAAATTAGCACAGCATAACAAAATCTGCTGCTCGTGGCATTGCTGTATTCCGAGTAAATGAACGACGTGCTTTGGTGTGTGCTTCCAATGTATTAACGAATCGAAACGGAATTAAGGAATTAAAACTTCTTGTGCTTATAAAATGCCGTCAGTATTAATGCATACCTTGTGCCAAGGAATGCTAACCATAGCTAGTTGTACATATAGGCCGTATCAATTGAATCGGAATTTTCCAATGAGAATAGAAAACTCTCAGTTACTGTGTAATGAGACCTGTTGTGTCGCAGCTACAGTGAAACCGACGAAACGCTATCTCTCAAATGCAAACTCTGAGCGGCCCGGGTATACAGGGAGGAGAAAAATTGTGTCAGGAAATTTTAACTGTGGATGTTTGAGGCAATAGGAACCAGAATTACTGATGTTGTGTAGGTTGACAACGCACGATTTTTAAACCAAGGAAGCTTGGCGCCACGTGCTCCGATTGGTCGCGGGATTGCCCTGTTGCCGGATGCTCTGGACAACGCAGAACCGCGAATGCTTTGCCTGCCGGAGATCGCGATGTATCCAAGGCGGCCACACACTCGGTGGCAGCGCGCCAGCTTTCCACTCTGGGGGCCTGGGAGCGAATCAGAGGGGATCGCGACACATCCATCGTAGTTTCATGATAAGTCTTACCGGGAACAAACCCGTCAACAGCTGTTTGTTCGCGTACAGAAAGTCTCTTACAAATTGTGTCGCCTCTGAAAAGGGCCTTTTTTGTAGCTAGGACATCGTTTACTTAAAGTAGGTGCTCGAACTGGCGCGTCACAAGCTTGGTAATGACGAACGGTGCTTTACCGAACTCTTTCTAAGATTCCTGGCATTTATGAAGTCTTCACGGGTTGTCACACATTGTTGTTTCTCTGTTGAGCTGACACTCAATACAAAACAATAAGCCATCACTCTACAGTTGCTACATCACAAATGGATACAGTGAGCTCTGAAGACCGACCACAAGAAGAGAGACCGGATGAAGACGAAGCAACGGGCTGTGCGTTCTTGCCATACGCGGGTCATCCGACGTCCAAGATCGCTAGAATTCTCAAGAAACATAAAGTGAAGACCGCTTTCCGCGCAGCAGGAAAAATCAAAGACCTTCTCGGTTCAACTGAGGATCCACTAGGTCTGACGGCACCAGGTGTGTACAAGATCGGATGCGAATGTGTGACACAATATAGAGGACAGACGCAGCGTTGCATCTCACAGCACCGCAGTGAACACATTGGGCATGTACGCTTGGGCCAGACCAACAAATCTGCTATGGCGGAACGTAGTATTGACGAGAAGCACACCTCCGATTTCGAGGACACAAAGAAAATATGCAGTACAAACGGATTTTGGGACTCAGTAATCGAGAAGACCGTAGAAATACGGTTACAGGACAACCTAATCAACTGCGACAGTGGCTACCATCCCAGCACAGCCTGGGAGCCTGCTATCAGAGAAGAACGTTCCGTTACAGCGAGGGCCGCGGACGGAGCAGGCAGCGACGGGCGCCGGGACTCGAACCCCACACACGCGCCTCCCCCACCACCGGCCCATCCAGGCGCATCGGGCGATTCCGCGGGAGCGTGATTGGCTGGCCACTGGAAGCAGAGAGCGGTCCAGCACAGATATTAGATCCCGACACTTCGCCTGAAGATGGAGACCCATTCCATCGAAACGTTGCTACGAGACGACGATTCTACTCGGCTGACAACCCATCAAGACTTCATATATGGAATTCGCCGAGAAAGCCTGCACTCGCATATTCCTGGCACTGTCCTGACGTGATTGGCGGGTGTTGAATGCGATCCATTAATTCCCTTTCGTTTCTAGGTGGTTAGCGTCCGGTTGGGTGAACTAGAATCTTGAAGTATCCTCACAGGAAAAAGGTCCGGTGGCGTGAGGTATGGTGATCGCGAGCGCCATGTTCTGCAGACACCTCCGCCAATTACCCGACCGTCGAGGAGTTCATTTAAATATCCGCGCACAGCATGACTTGTGTGCGGGCGCCCCATCATGCTGCACCCACATGCGTAGCCGTCTGTCCAGGGGAACATCTTTCAACAGGCCGCATCGAGTTTCTCGCAAAAAGTGAAGGTAATTTGTCTCGGTAAGTCGAGGAGGTAAACGGACTGGCCCAACTAGACGGTCACCCACAATGCCAGCCCAAATGTCAGATGAGGATTTCCCATTTTTCAGTAATGAGCGTTTAGGCGATCCTGATGGAAGGTTCACTCGTCGGTAAACAACACAATGGCGGGGAAGTCGGGGTCTCGTGCAACACGTCGCACAAACCACCGGCAAAACCCTAGTTTGTGTTCCTATTCCGCCACAGGATTTAGGTCTTGGACAGGGTGGAAGCTACATGGAGACTAGCCGTCATCCCTCAAAACTCGAGTACTTGTCGTAGGTGCTTCCTTGAAGCGCTCGAGAACAGTCTCTTCAAATGCAGCATCCCATCATGTTAGAGGTCTTGCATCATCATCATCATAGCCCGCTAACGAGCGTGTTTCGCCAAGTCACCGGGTGAATTGCATACAATCGTCGAGATTCATGCGCATTACCATCGGCTAGTCCATAAACAAAAACCATATCTCGTTGTTCTGCAAACGAATACTGTGCCGCCATGCTTACTGTATAACTAAATCTCAGCTGACGTGTGTGTGCTCCGTAGCGAAACTTACTCTGAGTGCCTCTGACGTGAGGTGCAGAGAAACACGTTGCGGCAGTGGGTGGGCGAGGGACCTTTGGATATGTGAACCGACAACCATAGAGCTGCCCGTCAACCGACGAATGGAAACAGGGCAATTTCACGGACAGTCGGAGCTCGTGACATCAAAAGTTTGTAGTTTCAAAATGGTGCATCGTCGACCTACACAATATTAGTAATTCTGATTCCTACTGGCATCAGGTATTCAGTGTTAAAATTTCGTGGCCCAATTTTTCTCCACCCTGTATTATGGGAATACATCGGTATGATGGGTGAAGGTGGCAGCACTGCTGTCTCTCCCCGCACCTTTCCTTACCCTTCATTACTATTGTATTCTTTATACCGCTCAGAGCGCTTGCTTCAGTGAAGGCGAAAGTCCCAAGAAAACTTCTACAAGCTATACCCTACAACTCTACTGCATTAACATCACGAGAGCTGCCGACCTCAGCGATGTACCAACTGTAGAGTGATGGCCTTACTGTTTTGTATTGTGTGTCAGCTCAACTGGGAAACAACGTAATGTGTGACGAAGCGACCCCTGGTCTCTTCAATGCGCTTTTACTAGACCATATTACTCCCGTGTGCAGTTTATACCATATCTGCTACCTTGTAGTAGGGTCCCTTTATACCCAAACCAACCAACCATTCCTGCTCCAGTTCATCAGCAAGCACGCACCCTTAAGACAGCAGCATCGCTTGGGAGATCAGTAAACGTCTCCCTCTCGCGTAACGCCGGCCGCGGTTGTCTCGCGGTTCTAGGCGCGCAGTCGGGAGCCGTGCGACTGCTACGGTCGCAGGTTCGAATCCTGCCTCGGGCATGGATGTGTGTGATGTCCTTAGGTTAGTTAGGTTTAAGTAGTTCTAAGTTCTAGGGGACTGATGACCACAGCAGTTGAGTCCCATAGTGCTCAGAGCCATTTTGAACCTCTCGCGTCCCTATACCTCGCGGTGCCCTTCTTCTTCCTCTTCCTGCTTTCCCCGTACTTCTACGATGCTGAAGCTCAACTTATTAACATCGACAAGTAATATATTGGCTCGATTTTTATAAGAATTACTTTGTTATATATGAAAGTCATTTTTCTGATAACAAGACGTTGAAAAAAAGAATTTTTTTAGAGTATTATACAAAATTTTGGACGTATTGGCAGTTGATTTTAACATTATATTCTCTCAGGTAATCATAAAATCTTACTAGAATACAATATTCGTGATGAGACAATAGTACTCGTTACAGAAAACGCTGCAGTTCTGAAAACAGCTTCTGAAATCTTAAGGATTCGACATTCACCCTGTTATGCTTACTGCATCAACTTAACAGTACAAGATTGTTACAAAGGAGAATAATTTCCCGAAATTTTATTGAAAACGAAGTCTATTGTGACTTTCTTTAATAACTCTACGCTAGCCAATGACAAACTGCGCAATGCTCAAAAAAGAGCAAACAAAAAAGAACTGTAACCTGATACAAAAGGTGCTGCCTCCTGAGCTTGTAATTGCAATCAGTGAAAGTTCCAAAGCACCACCTTCCCTTACAACAGAAAATTACTTAGCTGTACAAGCGATAATAGATCTTTTTGAACGTTCTGAAATAGCAACAACAGCAAATACGGGGGAGTCATACGTCACTGCTTCATAAATTATACCTCTTATACGAGATCTTTCTGCAAAGTTGCTAGACTTGGAAAGCACCTTAACAAAGCACGAAGTATTACAGGTTTCTCGTTTAAATGGAAGACTGAAACCATGCAACACTCGGACTGTCAATATGCTTGCGACATTATTAGGTTGCAAGTTTAAAATTTTTTCGAGAGGCAGACAACGCCTTACAAACCCAGATAACCCGGACGTCCTTCTGGAAGTACGACGTCACTCACTGTTGAAATTATTTGTTTTTGCGAATAACGCATTGTTGCAACGGACTGTGACGCATTGTTGTATGAAGTAGACAGTCAGTTGCGCGCTGTCGTTCATAGTCAGTGAGAAACTGTGTCTCGACAATAGGGCTGATTTTACCATGGGAGAGCTGACTGCCCTTGTCATCGATGGGTATGTATATTTTCTTTCATACTGCGTCAATAATTCTGAAACTTCTCATATAATATCTTAAATATTTATTATTTATTATAAATAATTAATTATATTATTTATGGGTTCATATTACGATTGAGAGTTTTTGTCAGTTGCAATTCAATAATGTTTCCAACCGTCCTTCCAGAAGGACGTCAGTCGGCCGCGGTGGCCGTGCGGTTCTAGGCGCTCCAGTCCGGAGCCGCGCTGCTGCTACGGTCGCAGGTTCGAATCCTGCCTTGGGCATGGATGTGTGTGATGTCCTTAGGTTAGTTAGGTTTAAGTAGTTCTAAGTTCTAGGGGACTGATGACCACAGCAGTCCCATAGTGCTCAGAGCCATTTGAACCATTTTTGAACCAGAAGGACGTCAGGGTAATATGTTGTCATTTTGTATTCACAGAAAACGATGTACACTGATGGAACTTTTGGACAAAAAATGTTAAAATGGCTCTAAGCACTATGGGACTTAACTGCTGAGGTCATCAGTCCTCTAGAACTTAGAACTACTTAAACCTAACTAACCTAAGGAAGTCACAAACATCCATGCCCGACCAACGATTCGAAACTGCGACACTAGCTGTCCCTCGGTTCAAGACTATAGAGCATAGAACCGTTTCCAGGGAACAAAAGAAAACGGTAAGCATGCCTCAACTAACTTATTACACTTCTACAATACTCATATGGGAGGCATACATCGAGCTGACCAAAATGTATCCCTATATAGATGCTCTATAAGAGGAGGAAAAGTGGTATTTCCCGATCATTGCACTTTTTATACACATTGCAGAGCAAAATACCTGGGATCTTTACAAGCACAATGTAGAACCCATACATTATCTGACATTTCTTTGCCGAATTGTCATTGCAATTCTTGAAAGTAACAAAAGAGCCACTACCAGCAGAGGACGCTCTAGTAAGGGAGCAAAACTAGATTCTAGATTTGATGGAAGAGAACATTATGTTGCTGAGTTACCAATGGACAAGATAACAAAAAAGAAAAGGCACCTGAAATGTTGAAGTTGCCACAAAAAACTACTACTATGTGCGTAAAATGTGATGAACCACTTCATGTTTGTTGCTTATTGTCTTATCACACTAGTGCATAAAATATGTGTATAGGTTATTTTCTTTGTTTTTTTGTATGTATTATCTCTTTTAGCCCATAATTCAAATTTATTTATGTTTATTTGAAAGTATAAAAACCAAAACAAGTTAATTGTGCAAAGTCATATACTTGAAAAGCATGTTCCCTTATTGTCCTGACGTCCTTCTGGAAGGACTCCCATTTTTTTTTAAATACTAAATAAAAATAAATACTCAAAATTGTTTTTACTTTCTTCCTTACAGCCTTGTGAATGAATGTACATAAGATATAAATCAATTTAAAGAAACAAATAATTCAGGGCTATCTGAGGTAATTCAGAAAGAGTGTGTTACTGTCATCACATTAACAAAGAGAATAATACCTGAAACAGAAGCATCGTGAGCAGCGCTAATACGTCTATCAGTTTGAAATCAGATGATCTACTTTCTTGCCCAAACAGCAACAGCGCCCCTAACGTCGATGTCGTTACTCCAGTCACTGAATACATAATTGACCTACGAAAATATTTTGAAAAACGTGTAATAGACAGATTTGTGTATTAGAATATTGGTCAAAATCAAATAGTACCATATGTTGCATGCAACGGCCATTAAATATTTCTTCTGTCCAGCGACTTCAGTTTCTGCAGAGAGAGTTTCCTCAAAGATGGAACGTTAGTTTTAAAATAATAAAATATACATATCTTCTATCATAAATAGAAAGAAATTCTCAGTAATTTTTCATTTCAAGTACTTGCCCAAAATAAGCTAAAGTCAACGGACGAGTCAGTAGCTTCCGCTTTATTGTCATTAGAGTGAGTGATTGATGGTAACACAAGAATTTGAATTAATATATTTATTGGCGCGGAAAGCATTTGCAATCCGAGCCCTCCAAAAATAACCCCTAGACGTAAGACTTGAGCCAATAATCTGCACTGTAAGCAGCGCTAATTATAAGCCATTTGTCATGATGCATGCTAACGAGTGTAAAAAAAAGATCTGGTCGTAAGTAGTTCAAACTTACATTCGCTTATACACATAAACAATTAAAAAGTACAAAAAATAAAGTTATTGATATGAACATTAGGTCAACTGCTGTCCAACAAAACATGGAAAAAAGGAACGACATTGCCCTCTCAGGCTGCTATCAATCGTGGTGTTTGGTGTCGGCGACAGATGGCAGCGCAGTAGCCAGTCTTATACCGTATTTACTCGAATCTAGGCCGCACTCGAATCTAAGCCGCACCTGAAAAATAAGACTCGAAATCAAGGACAAAACTAACTTTCCCGAATCTAAGCCGCACCTGAAATTTGAGACTCGAAATTAAGGGAAGAGAAAAGTTTTAGGCCGCACCTCCAATTCGAAACAAAGTTGGTCCATTGTAATATGAGACACAATTTAGGTCGAATGAACGACGATACAGCTAGTAGTTTGGTTCGAGTCGTAAGGGTACCCTTCCTTTTTCACGTACTTCGTCTGGTTTGAATTGATTGCTTATTTTTCTTTGATCTGTTGAGTGCCGTTTACTTTGTTATAGATGTTTACGTCACTCTAAGCTGAAAAAGGAATTGTTTGTTGCATTCTGGTAACGTGTGTTTGCTGCCTGTCGCCGCTCGCGGCATGGCTTGCTTTTGTGCGCGCTGCCACGGCTTACATTAAAAAAAAAAAAAAAAAAAAAAAAAAAAAATTGATGAATCGTCTCATTAGCGGAACAATGGCAAGAGACTGCTATTTGTTGTTACTTACACTACTGCTTTCTTCGGCATTGATCAGCAAGAACCAACTAACAGACTGTGTATGATAGAAGATGTTCTGAAAGAGAGTTTAACGAAAATTTTTCTCCGTTTGCAAACATTTGCTGACGCCTCTTTAGTACATTACATTCTTCACAGAAACTAGTCATCTGAGATTTAAAAATCTAGTCCATTCCCGTGCTTCGTTTCTGTCAGTACCACTATTAGACATAAGAATAATACGAATATCAACATGACATGATATGCACATTCTTCCGCATTTGCTTTTGTCTCACTCTATTTCGTACTTTATTACGCAGACAGGGTTTTAATGAGATAGCAGCAAACACGAAATAATGCACGGAAAAATGTTTATATTCGTATTATTCTTATGGTGAAGAGGATATCGCATGTGATTCACAATTCATAAAAATTCCTATTAGCAACCATCTCTTCTCACAGGTAGGAAAAAATTCAGAACGTAAAGTTGGCCATATTGGCAAACATCCCAAACAGTCTAGACAGTCAGACTTTGGTATAGTTCAACTCTTTTTATCTTGGCAGTTTGCACATGCCCGCCCACATGCGGGAGATTGCTGCGTTGCCAGTTGCACGCGCCAAGAGAAGCAGCACTATAGTATAGTATAGTTCGCAAACTTACGTATAGGGGGGAGCGCGTTGTTTATGAGGTAAAGCCATCACGGCCGCATTTTTCGCATGTACTAGTCTGTAGAAGAGGGCCATTTCCAGCAAACGTGTAATTGTCTACAGGTTCGAATCCTGCCTCGGGCATGGATATGTGTGATGTCCTTAGGTTAGTTAGGTTTAACTAGTTCTAAGTTCTAGGGGACTGATGACCACAGCAGTCCCATAGTGCTCAGAGCCATTTGAACCATTTTTGAACCAGAAGGACGTCAGGGTAATATGTCGTCATTTTGTATTCACAGAAAACGATGTACACTGATGGAACTTTTGGACAAAAAAATGGTTAAAATGGCTCTGAGCACTATGGGACTTAACTGCTGTAGTCATCAGTCCTCTAGAACTTAGAACTAGTTAAACCTAACTAAACTAAGGACATTTGTATCAATTGTAATGCATCTGTTGTCATGCTATCGAACAAATAACACTTCACCATTCCTGTAGAACTGGTTGTCATAGTTTCCTCGAACTGTCTTTTTCAGTTCGTTGCTGCTCAGTAGTGGACAGTCACCGACTCGATTCTCTCTGACAGTCCCAATTGCTCGAAAACCCAAATTTCTCAGATGAATCAGAAGATCTCTACTAGTGAAGAAAATGTCAAGGTACACACAATGATTCTCGGGTTTTTCAATGCAGTCCAACATTGTTAGGACTACTCTTGATCCCAATAGTAGGTCATCCCTTGCAGTATCTTCTGGATGCTTTCCACAGTATAAATCAAATTTGAAACAGTAGCCACTTGCTCCACAAAGAGACCACAACTTATAGCCAAATCTAATAGGCTCGCCCCAGATAAACTGTCCATCTGGTACTATATTACTTACTAATGGGTAACATATTCATAAATATTCTTACATAATACACTGTAAATTTCGAAGTAACTTCATATCCTGTAATTTATATATAAAAGAGGGGTCGTTACTTACCTCAGCAACAAAAACTGGTAAAATTACCAAGTTCTAAAATAAAAATACATCAGCAGTAGCAGAGTTTCATATTGGAATGTACAGCAATACAAATAACTGAAATGATAACACCAAGTCCCAGTGTCCTACTTCGAGTACACCAAATTTTATAGCAATGGAAAACAATGAATATAACACCAATTGAGCTAACAATGCAAGTAATTTAAGACACATTGTTGACTATAAATAATCATAAAAAGATCTTTGCCACATATTTCAAATATTACTAAATTGTCGATAAAGTAAATACCTGTAATAACGAAAAGTGTGCCTTAGTATTCAATAATCAATTAATGGTAGGATTTATTGTTTTCAATTCCCTCAAAGCATACATTTGTTATAAAAAGCATCAACAAATGACATAGGACAGTAATAGATGTAAATTAATAATTTATTGTGTATTTATACATAAATATGTGCTCTATCCTCAGAATAGGACATTGGTACTTAATGGGTTAATTTATTTACTGAGGCAGAGGTTTTGGCGCCAGTATTTATCTTAGTGCCTGCAAAGCCCGCCTGTGTAGCGCTACATATATTCGACGGCAGAAGTTAGTTGTGGCGGCATCTACCAACAATTTTCAGAACTTCCGCTTACTTTGCACTCGATTCTAAGCCGCAAGAGGTTTTTTGGATTACAAAAACCGGAAAAAAGTGCAGCTTATATTCGAATAAATACCGTACTCGTTGCAGTGGGCGTCCGTTCTCAGTTGCTCTTTCAGAAGACTTGCATGTGTTAATTAGCCTCTACAAAGTCTTCACTGTGCGTCAACGACAGATAAAGGCAACAGATTAGTGTCGTGTGTATTACACATCGACAACTGGCGAAACTCCGGTGCTGAGAGAGCGCTTTCGCGTGTAGCAAGCAGAGAGGAAATCCTGGTGGGAGGCTTGCATTTTGCATAGAACTGCGGCGTTACCTAAAGAAATGCACAGTTTAGAATAGGAGAGAATATTAATTAGTCTTTCAGCATGATTATCAAGTAATCGACTTCTTCAGTGTTACTTTTATATTCATACAAATATATTTACACACAAATATAAAGGGTATTCCGAAAGTAAGTTGCGAAATGGAAGCCACTGCGAAAATCAAAACTGTTTTATTTGCAACAGTTAGCTACAACTACCAGCTGCTTATCTAATTAGTCACCGCTCCGACTTCGGCATTCGTCATAGCATTGTACCAACTTTCTTATACCCTCGTCATAGAAGGCAGCCACAAGTGCTTTCCGCCAATTCTCTCCGTTGTCCACAGGTCGTTGTCTGTGCCCAAAGGTCGTCTTCATACCCAGCTGTTCATGTGGGCAGAGATGAAACTCAGAAGAAACAGTATTGTGGGTGATCAAATACTTCCCATCGAAAATGCTGCAGGGGCGTCTTCGGTGTCCCTGCAGAAAGCAGAAGGAAATACCTGACAGTATCTTAGGTGGGCTGCATAGCTTCAGCCGGAATTTCTCACCAGGTCCTCATACTTGGCGGGAGACAATATTTTCTAAACACCTTCACGTGCTCACTGTGCACTCAGAACTGTGGCATGTGTTCTAAAGACACTGCCCGACACATCCGTGCAAAGCTTCATCTGGTTTTCACAGACGTTCCCAAAAAGACACTGCCCAACACATCCGTGCAAAGCTTCATCTGGTTTTCACAGACGTTCCCATTTCTCTGTCTATCGAAACTTGCTTTCCGAATAGTCTCGTATACTTTACACAAGCATTTTCATTACGTGTCTGTCTACATAGATCAGCAAATACAAAATACCTCCTTTTAGTTTGACAGTATATGTTGTTGTTGTTGTGGTTTTCAGTCCTGAAACTGGTTTGATGCAGCTCTCCATGCTACCCTGTCCTGTGCAAGCTTCATCTCCCAGTACCTACTGCAGCATACATCCTTCTCAATCTGCTTAGTGTATTCATCTATTGTTCTCTCTCTTCTACGATTTTTACCCTCCACGCTGCCCTCCAATACTAAATTGGTGATCCCTTGATGCCTCACAACATGTCCTAACAACCGATCCCTTCTTCTAGCCAAGTTGTGCCACAAAGTCCTCTTCTCCCCAATTCTGTTCAATAACTCCTCGTTAGTTATGTGATATGATCTTCAGATTCTTCTGTAGCACCACATTTCGAAAGTTCTATTCTCTTCTTGTCCAAACTACTTATCGTCCATGTTTCACTTCCATACAACGCTATACTCCATACAAATACTTTCAAAAAATGGCTCTGAGCACTATGGCACTTCTGAAGTCATCAGCCACCTAGAACTTAAAACTACTTAAACCTAATTAACCTAAGCACATCACACACATTCATGGCCGTGGCAGGATTCGAACCTGCGACCGTAGCGGTCGCGCAGTTGCAGATGGTAGCGCTTAGAACCGAAATACTTTCAGAAAGGACTTCCTGACACTTAAATCTACTCTATGTTAACAAATTTCTCTACTTGAAAAACGTTTTCCCTGCCATTGCCAGTCTACATTTTATATCCTCTCTACTTCGACAATCATGAGTTAGTTTGCTCCCCAAATAGCAAAACTCCTTTACTAGTTCAAGTGTCTCATTTCCTATGACATTATGTGTACTGATTACACTTACTAAAAATGTATGACATTATATATCATATATTATTTTAGTAAGTGTAATCATTACACAAAAGACATATGTACCACGAATTAGTAACCTTACATCTACATCTACCTACATCTACATCTACAAGCCACCTGACGGTGTGTAGCGGAGGGTACCTTGAGTACCTCTATCGGTTCTCCCTTCTATTCCAGTCTCGTATTGTTCGTGGAAAGAAGGATTGTCGGTATGCTTCTGTGTGGGCTCTAATCTCTCTGATTGTATCCTCTCGGTCTCTTCGCGACATATACGTAGGAGGGAGTAATATACTGCTTGACTCTTTGGTGAAGGTACGAGGGTCAGTCAAAAAGTAATGCCTCCTATTTTTTTTTCTACGTTTAATTGTCAGGAAATTTAAATGCAATTACATAGGTTGAAAACCACAACATTGAGGATCATTTTGACATTTTTCAATCTAATCTCCGCCCATCTCTACAGTTTTGGTCCATCTTTGAACAAGGGCATGTATCCCAGCACGGTAAAAATCACAGCTCTGCTTCCTAAGCCATTGACGCACGGATGTTTTGACGGCCTCCTCATCTTCAAAATGAATCCCACGATGAGCTTCTTTTAGTGGCCCGAACAGATGGAAGTCTGATGGTGCCAGGTCAGGGCTGTATGGGGGATGAGGCAAAACTTCCCATCCAATTTTGACAATCTCGTCAGAGGTGTGACGACTTGTGTGTGGTCTTGCATTGTCATGCAAAAGAAGAACATCTGCCATTGATTTTATTGGGCGAACTCGCTGAAGACGTGCTTTAAGTTTTTTGAGGGTTGTGACGTATTGAACAGAATTTATTGTGCATCCCTGCTCCAAAAAATCAACCAGAATCACACCCTCTGTATCCCAGAAAACTGTTGCCATAACTTTCCCTGCCGATCGCACAGTTTTGAATTTTTTCTTCCTCGGCGAGCTTGTGTGACGCCACTCCATTGACTGCCTCTTTGATTCGGGTTCAAAAAAATGCACCCATATCTCGTCCCCGGTCACAATTTTTTTCAGAAACTCATCTCCCTCCAAACGGAAGCGCTGCAAGTGTTGGGAAGCTATTGTTTTCCTTGCCTCTTTATTCTGATCGGTTAACATTCTTGGAACCCACCGTGCACAAACTTTTGAGTACCCCAATTGTTTAATAATCGTGATCACACTGCCTTTACTAAGAGAAATAATGCGACACACTTCATCTGCAGTCACCCGACGGTCACCACGAATGATGTCATCAACTTGCTGAATGTTGTGTGGAGTCACTGCACTCACCGGCCTGCCGCTCCGCTTTTCGTCAGTCAACGGTGTTTGCCCTTCAGCTTCCTTACAACGACGAACCCATCGTCTAACAGTGCTGACATCCACTGTCACAACACCATACACCTTCTTCAGTCTTTCATGAATGCGTATGGGCGTTTCACCTTCTGCATTCAAGAATTCAATCACACAACGCTGTCTCAAACGAACATCGATGTCGGCCATCTTACAAACTTCTGCTGTGCTGCCACCTGTTGACACAGAAAGTTACTACTGCAGTGGATTGCAGAAGAAGGTTTGAGGAATGGCGCCAAATTCAAATTTTTCACTTAACTTAATTTTTTTAAGTAGAAAAAAAATGGGAGGCATTACTTTTTGACCGACCCTCGTATGTTCTCGAAACTTCAACAAAAGCCAGTACCGAGCTACTGAGCGTCTCTCCTGCAGAGTCTTCCACTGGGGTTTATCTATCATCTCCGTAACGCTTTCGCGATTACTAAATGATCCTGTAACGAAGCGCGCTGCTCTCCGTTGGATCTTTTCTATCTCTTCTATCAACCCTATCTGGCACGGATCCACACTGCTGAGCAGTATTCGAGCAGTGGGCAAACAAGCGTACTGTAACCTACTTCCTTTGTTTTCGGATTGCATTTCCTTAGGATTCTTCCAATGAATCTGTCTGGCATCTGCTTTACCAACGATCAACTTTATACGATCATTCAATTTTAAATCCCTCCTAATGCGTACTCCCAGATAATTTATGGATTTAACTGCTTCCAGTTGCTGACCTGCTATTTTGTAGCTAAATGATGAGGTATCTATCTTTCTACGTATTCGCAGCACATTACACTTGTCAACACTGAGATTCAATTGCCATTGCCTGCACCATGCGTCAATTCGCTGCAGATCCTCCTGCATTTCAGTACAATTTTCCATTGTTACAACCTCTCGATATACCACAGCATCATCCGCAAAAAGCCTCAGTGAACTTCCGATGTTATCCACAAGGTCATTTATGTATATTGAGAATAGCACGGTCCTACGGCACTCCCCTGCTGCACACTTGAAATCACTCTTACTTCGGAAGACTTCTCTCCATTGAGAATGAGACGCTGCGTTCTGTTATCTAGGAACTCTTCAATCCAATCACATAATTGGTCTGATAGTCCATATGCTCTTACTTTGTTCATTAAACGACTGTGGGGAAATGTATCGAACGCCTTACGGAAGTCAAGAAACACGGCATCTACCTGAGATCCCGTTTTAGCACTTACATCATCAAAATTACTTTGAAGGAATTCTTCGGCTGAGTAGTATCCTTAATATTTGGTCCAATAGAGTAATACTTAGAAATTTAAGGCTCATGTGTAATACAATGATATTACTAACTGAAAATTTATGTCCTATACTATCCAAAAACACTGAATGAAAAAAACTACAACAACAAAAAAGTAATGTGGACAAATTAAATTTCGGGAATATCTCTTTCTAAGTAACCTACACTACTGGCTATTAAAATTCCTACAGACGCGAAATTTAACCGACAGTAAGAAGATGCTGTGATATGCAAATGATTAGCTTTTCAGAGCATACACACAAGGTTGGCGCCGGTGGCGACACCTACAACGTGCTGACATGAGTACCGTTGCCAACGTTTCTCATACACAAACAGCAGTTGACCGTGATACTTCATGTAAGGAGGAGAAATGGGTACTAACACGTTTCCGACGGATTGTAGCCTATTGCGATTGCGGTTTATCGTATCGCGACATTGCTGCTCGTGTTGGTCGAGATCCAATGACTGTTAGCAGAATATGGAATCGGTGGGTTCAGGAGGGTAATACGGAACGCCGCGCTGGATTCCAACGGCCTCGTATCACTAGCAGTCAAGATGATAGGCATCTTATCAGCATGGCTGTAAGGGATCGTGCAGCCACATCTCGATCCCTGACTCAACAGATGGGGACGTTTGCAAGACAACAACCATCTGCAAGAACAGTTCGACGACGTTTGCAGCAGCATGGACTATCCGATCGGAGACCGTGGCTGCGGTTACCCTCTTTATCACAGACAGGAGCGCCTGCGATGGTGTACTCGACGACGAACCTGGGTGCACGAATGGCAAAACGTCATTTTTTCGAATGAATCCAGGTTCTGCTTACAGCATCACGGTGGTCGCATCCGTGTTTGGTGACATCGCGGTGAACGCACATTGGAAGCGTGTATTCGTCATCGCCATACTGGCGTATCACCCGGCGTGATGGTACGTCTCGGTCACCTCTTGTTCGCATTGACGGCACTTCGAACAGTGGACGTTACATTTCAGATGTGTTACGACCCGTGGCTCTACCCTACCGCATGTTGCAGGTCCCGTGCGGGCCTTTCCGACACAGAAAATGTTCGACTGCTGCCCTGGCCAGCAAATTCTCCAGATCTCTCACCAATTGAAAACGTCTCGTCAACGGTGGCCGAAAAATGGCTCTGAGCACTATGCGACTTAACTTCTCAGGTCATCAGTCGCCTAGAACTTAGAACTAATTAAACCTAACTAACATAAGGACATCACACACATCCATGCCCGAGGCAAGATTCGAAGCTGCGACCGGAGCGGTCGGTCGGTTCCAGCCTGTAGCGCCTAGAACCGCACTGCCACTCCGGCCGACAATGGTGACCGAGCAACTGGCTCGTCACAATACGCCAGTCACTACTCTTGATGAACTGTGGTATCGTGTTGAAGCTGCATGGCCAGCTATACCTGTATGCGCCATCCAAGCTCTGTTTGACTCAATGCCCAGGCGTATCAAGGCCGTTACTACGGCCAGAGGTGGTTGTTCTGGGTATTGATTTCTCAGGATCTATGCACCCAAATTGCGTGAAAATGTAATCACATTTCAGCTCTAGTATAATATATTTGTTCAACGAATACCCGTTTATCATCTGCACGTCTTCCTGGTGTAGCAATTTTAATGCCCAGTAGTGCATTTAAGCGATTAACACTGTAAGATAACAGGTTAATGTAAGCGCAAGATAGGTCATTGCAAATGTGAAAAGCTGGTACATTAAAAACGAGTGTAACCACAAGAACGTCGAACAGAAGCATGATTAGTGTTGTACAGGTGCAGAATGTGAGTTTGTGGGATGCAGGTCATGCCAGTTGCACCTAGTCAATACAGGGACAGTTAATGCTCTTTTTGGAACATACTGGAGTTATCGTCCGAATATGTCCCATAGGAGCGGGATTGCAGACAGATCTGGTGATCGAGCAGGCCAAGGCAACATGTTAACGGTCTGCAGAGCATGTTGCATTTCAACCGCGGTATGTCGACGAGAGTTATCCTGTTGAAAATCATTCCCTGGAATGCTGTTCAGGCCGAGTCACCAGACTGGCGTACGATTTTGCAGAGGAAATGGGATAACGGCGAGAGCGCTGCTGCTGTCGCACAAAGTCGCACCCCGGACCGTAACTGCATGTTTAGGTGCAGTGTGACCAGGCGTAGATAGCGTGCGTGCTGGCCCTCAACTTGGCTCCTCCTAACCAAGATGCGGCCATCACTGGCACCGACACAGAGCAGCTTTCACCAGAAAACACAACAGACCTTCACCGTGCCCTCCAGCGAGATCTCGCTGGACCAATCAGGAACATTACCAGAAGCCAAGTTCGTTTAGTTTGCCGATGATATAAACATTGTAATAAATAGCAAATCGAGTGTAGTCTTAGAAAGGTCAGCTAATAAAATATTTGTGGAAATCAATCACTGGTTCCTAGACAATTTTTTGTCGCTAAACTTTGAAAAAACACACTACATGCAGTTCAGAACTTGTAAGGGGTGTCCCACGAGTATATGCCTAACATACGATGACAACCAGATAGAAGAAGTGGACAGTGTTAAATTGTTGGGATGACAGCTTGACAATAAATCCAACTGGGAGGAGCACACCACAGAACTGCTGAAGCGTCTTAACAAATCCCTGTTTGCAATGCGAATTGTGTCACACATAGGCGACATAAAAATGGAAAAGGTGGCATACTATGCTTACTTTCATTCCAAAATGTCATAAGGGATCATTTTTTGGTGCAATTCATCAAGCCAAGCTAAAGTTTTCCGTGCACAAAAACGTGCAGTAAGAGTTATATGTGGTGTGAACTCAAGAACACCATGCAGAAGCCTGTTTAGGGAACTAGGGAAACTAACTACCCAGTATAGTTATTCCTTAATGAAATTTGTAATTAAAAATATACCACTTTTACAAAACAACAGCTCAATTCATGGAATCAATACTAGAAATAAGAATAATTTTCACAAGGATTTAAACTCACTTAGTCTTGTGCAAAAAGGTGTGCATTATTCAGGAACACATATTTTCAAGAACCTGTCAGCAGCCATAAAAAGCTTAACAACCAATGAAATTCAGTTTAAGAGAAGCCTAAAGGATTTATTGGTGGCCATTGATTAATTTCTCAGTAGAACCAACTGCTTTGAGTATATATATATATATATATATATATATATATATATATATATATATATATATATATATACATACTTCTGCACAGTTTCAGTGCAGTAATGTCTTCATTGTAAATAAGTGTGTGTGTGTGTGTGTGTGTGTGTGTGTGTGTGTGTGTGTGTAAGTACAATCTAACTTCTGCACCAGTTCAGTGCAACAATGTGCTCATTGTAAATAGGTACCTAGTAGCTGTAGTACACATTTATTACCTTATAAATAAATAAATAAGTTTTTTATTTTAAATTCAGTGCATTAGTATTTGTAACATGATTCTTTCATATAGCGTTCATTAAAAAATGACGAGCATGCCACTTGGGACCTGTGGAATGGTACATTAGCTGTTTTGTTTGAATTGTAAATATTTGTCATGTATTGTTTTTTCTGACATGTTCTACATCCTGGAGGACCTCCTCACTACGGATCAATTGGAATAGAAGTAAATGTAATCTAATGTAACTACTGAAATCGCAAATGGCAGCTGTTTGGGGTTAGTGGAATGCATCTGGTTCGGAACAGTCCTGTAAGTAATCGATTTGTAATAATTGAACTTAACAACACCATGCGCATCATTTCAGAAACCGTTGGGTCTACACCTAACATATGACTACATGTCCTGACTCATACAGGGTGTAAATTTTAAGTTGACATACCAGAATAACTCGAGAAATAAGCTTCACAAGAAAAAATGTGTATAATCGCTCAACAGCGAGTAGTTTACCTTCCGTAATGTTCGCACATGCATTGACAATGCGCTGACGCACGTTGTCAGGCGTTGTCGGTGGACCTCGATAGCAAATATCCTTCAAATTTCCCACAGACGGTGAACGTGCGGGCCACGGTATGGTGCTTCGACGGCCAATCCACCTGTCATGAAATATGCTATTCAATATCACTTCAACCGCAAGCGAGCTATCTGCCGGAAGTACATCGTGTTTGAAATACATCGCCATTATGTCATGCAGTGAAAGATCTTGTAGTAACATCGGTAGAACATTACGTAGGAAATCGGCATACATTGCCATCGATAAAATGGGGGCCAATTATCCTTCCTCCCATGGTGCGCCAAGGTCGCTGATGTTCCACTTGTCGCAGCCATCGTGGATTTTCCGTTGCCCAGTAATACATATTATGTCGGTTTACTTTACCGCTGTTGGTGAATGACGCTTTGTCACTCAATAGAACACGTGCAAAAAAATCTGTCATCGTCCCGTAATTTCTCTTGTGGCAGAATATACACGACTTTCAAAGTCATCGCTATGCAATTCCTGGTGCATAGAAATATGGTACGGGTCAATCGATGTTGATGTAGGATTCTAAATACCGACGTTTTTATGATTCCCGATTCTCACGCAATTTGTCTGCTACTGACGTGCGGATTAGCCGCGACATCAGCTAAAACACCTACTTGGGCATCATCATTTGTTGCAGATCGCGGTTGACGTTTCACATGTGGCTGAACACTTCTTGTTTCCTTAAATAACTAACTATCCGCAATATGTGGAAAACACTGATAAGGAGAAGGGACAGGATGATAGGACATCTGCTAAGACATGAGGGAATGACTTCCATGGTACTAGAGGGAGCTGTAGAGGGCAAAAACTGTAGAGGAAGACAGAGATTGGAATGCGTCAAGCAAATAATTGAGGAAAGGAATTCGTGGCGGGCTGCATCAAACCAGTCAGTACACTGATGACAAAAAAAAAATACGGCGAACGGTCCGGACACTTGGATGATGTCGTCCAGAATACCGAGCAGCATACGTAGCACACGCCCGTTGGGCATTTTGATCACAATAGCCATACATCAACAAGATATCGAACTTTTGCGCAATTGCTAAACGGTCCATTTTAACACGGGTAATGTATCACGAAGCAAATACCGTCCGCACTGGCGGAATGTTACGCCATATCACGTACTTATACGTTTGTGACTATTACAGCGCCATCTATCACAAAGCGAAAAAAGTGGTGCAACTAAAACATTCATATTTCTTTACGTACTACACGAATATGTAATAAAAATGCGGGTTCCTATTTTTAAAAAACGCAGTTGATATCCGTTTGACCTACGGCAGCGCCATCTAGCGGGCCAACCATAGCGCCATCTGGTTTCCCCCTTCAAGCTAGACGAGTTTCGTTCTTTGTAGTTTTTTCGTTTGACGCTTATTTCGTGAGATATTTGGCCCGGTCACTATCATTGGACCAGCCTGAATATGTAATGTAGAATAATGTGATACAGTACTGAAATGTACTTAAGTGCCACACACTAAATAAATAAATCAAAAGCAGTTCCTTGTCTCACTGTGATCCCTACATTACTGCCGCTCGCACTGCTGCTGCAGATGCAGTACGATGCGCCAGAAGCACGCTCCTAACACAATCGTCTTCTGTCTCTGTACTGCCATGCGGTCTTCCAGACTTCTTGCTACCGTACATTCTCCTGACCACTGCTGCCTGCAGTTACGTACAGTGGCTACATTCCTGCCAAATCTTTCTGCAGTATCGTAGAAGAAACACGTGGCTTTTCGGAGCACTGTTACACGACCTCATTCAAGCTCAGTGAGGTGCTAATAACGGCGCCTTTGTCGCCGTACAGGCATTCTTAACTAACAGAAACTCGGTACGTCAAATCTCGGTAATTAACGCTCAGGACCGTTACAGCGTGTATTTGAAGCAATCCTAATGTGCGCCCTCACTGTAGTGCAACTAGCGGCATTCATGTGTGTATGGCGTGAAGTTTGAATTGAAATCTTCCAGATGTAGAAGCACGTCTGACAACTTATGTTTATGCCGCACAACTGCTCCTTGGTGTTGCGAATTCTTTTCCTTTGGTACATCTACAATACTGGCCATTAATATTGCTACACCACGAAGATGACGTGCTACAGACGCCAAATTTAACCGACAGGAAGTAGATGCTGTGATATGCAAATGATTAGCTTTTCAGAGCATACACACAAGGTTGGCACCAATGGCGACACCTACAACGTGCTGACACGAGGAAAGTTTCCAACCGATTTCTCATACACAAACAACAGTTGACTGGCGTTGCCTGGTGAAACGTTTCTGTGATGCCTCGTGTAAGGAGGAGAAATGCATACCATCACGTTTCCGACTTTGATAAAGGTCGGATTGTAGCCTATCGCGATTGCGGTTTATCGTATGGCGACATTGCTGCTCGCCTTGGTCGAGATCCAATGACTGTTAGCAGAATATGGAATCGGTGGGTTCAGGAGGGTAATACGGAACGCCGTGCTGGATTCCAACGGCCTCGTATCACTAGCAGTCGAGATGAGAGGCATTTTATCTGCATGGCTGTAACGGATCGTGCAGCCACGTCTCGATCCCTGAGTTAACAGATGGAGACGTTTGCAAGACAGCAACCATCTGCAAGAACAGTTCGACGACGTTTGCAGCAGCATGGACTATCAGCTCTGAGATCGTGGCTGCGGTTACCCTCGACGCTGTATCACCGACAGGAGCGTCTGCGATGGTGTACTCGACGACGAATCTGGGTGCAAGAATGGCAAAATGTCATTTTTTTCAGATTAATCCACGTTCTGTTTACAACATCATGATGGTCGCATCCATGTTTAGCGACATCGCGATGGACGCGCATTGGAAGCGTGTATTCGTCATCGCCATATTGGCGTTTCACCCAGCGTGATGGTATGGGGTGCCATTGGTTACACGTCTCGGTCACCTCTTGTTCGCATTGACGGCACTTTGAACAGTGGACGTTACATTTCAGATGTGTTACGACCCGTGGCTCTACCCTCCATTCGATCCCTGCGAAACCCTACATTTCAGCAGGATAATCACGAACGCATGTTGCAGGTCCTGTACGGGGCTTTCTGGATGCAGAAAATGTTCGACTGCTGCCCTGGCCAGCACATTCTCCAGATCTCTCACTAACTGTAAACGTGTTGTCAATGGTGGCCGAGCAACTGGCTCGTCACAATACGCCAGTCACTACTCCTGATGAACTGTGGTAACGTGTTGATGCTGCATGGGAAGCTGTACTTGTACACGACATCAGAGCTCTGTTTGACTCAATGCCCAGGCGTATCAAGGCTAGAGGTGATTGTTCTGGGTATTGATTTCTCAGGATCTATGCACCCAAATTGCGTGAAAATGTAACCACACGTCAGTTCTAGTATAATACATTTGTCCACTTAATACCCGTTTATCATTTGCATTTCTTCTTAGTGTAGCAATTTTAATGCGCAGTATTGTACAATTTTGTTAGTTTTAGTGTGGAAGTGTACACAACGACTCGAGGTAAATTTCTTCATGTTCTCTTTGACATATACAGGGTGTTTCAAGAAGAATATTCGTATTTCAAATGCATATATTTATTAAAGCTTAAGACATACGAATACGAAACTTTACAGACATATTTATAAACCTCTCAAGTACAGATTACAGATGTTCAATACGTTCTCCATCAGCGACACGAAAAACATCACATCGATACTCAAATTCCTTCCATACTAGGGAAAGGATGTCCTTCGTCACAGATGTCACGGCAGTACGGATTCGGTTCTTCAACTCTTCCAGGTTCTGTGGGAGTGGTGGTATATAAACGTTGTCTTTGACGAAACCCCACAGGAAGAAGTCGGAGGGTGTCAATCCGGTGACCGTGGAGCCCAGCTGAGACCTACTAGGTCGCCAGTTACTTGACGTCCAATCCAATGGTTCGGTAGAGTTTAATTCAGATATTAACGCACTTGGCGACTCCAGTGAGGGGGTGCCCCGTCTTGTTGAAAAATGAAGTTGTTTCGTGCAGCCTCGGAAACAACCAGTTTTGTAACATAGCGAGATACTGCTGACGTTTAACCGTGTTTTCATCAAAGGAGAATCGGCCGTAATCGGAATATCGCACAAAACACATTGACTTTGGGCGAATTTCGTACATGTTCAATGGTTGCATATGGTTTTGTAGACCCCATATTCGAACATTGTGTTTTTTTACCTGACCACTAACATGAAAATTCGCTTCATCACTGAATCCGATGCGTTGTGTGAAAGTGTTATCATTGTCAATAGCATCAAGACTATCATTACAAAATGCCACACATTTGCGTTTGTCATCAGGACTCAGAGCTTGTAACAGTTGCAGCTTGTACGGCTTCAAAGCTAACCGACCTCTCAAAACGCGCCAAATTGTTTTTGTAGGCAGTTGTATCTTCCGACTGGCACGGCGAGTTGCTTTTGTAGGACTGCGCAGGAAAGCAGTTTGAATTCCTGCGACATTTTACTCAGGAACACAAGGGCGGCCAGGACTCCTTCCTTTACATACTGTAACACCCCAAGAAACCCAAAAACCCAAATAAGAATGTCATGATAACTTAAAGTAGGGAACAGTGTTATCCTGACAGGTACGACAAACTTTGACAATAATATGTTGTTGTTGTTGTTGTTGTTGTGGTCTTCAGTCCTGAGACTGGTATGATGCAGCTCTCCATACTACTCTATCCTGTGCAAGCTTCTTCATCTCCCAGTACCTACTGAAACCTACATCCTACTGAATCTGCTTGGTGTATTCATCTCTTGGTCTCACTCTACCATTTTTACCCTCCACGCTGCCCTCCAGTACTAAACTGGTGATCCCTTGATGCCTCAGAACATGTCCTATCAACCGATCCCTTCTTCTGGTCAAGTTTTGCCACAAACTCCTCTTCTCCCCAATTCTGTTCAGTACCTCCTCATTAGTTATGTGTTCTACCCATCTAATCTTCAGCATTGTTCTGTAGCACAACATTTCGAAAGCTCTTATTCTCTTCTTGTCCAAACTATTTATCGTCCGTGTTTCACTTCCATACGTGGCTACACTCCATACAAATACTTTCCGAAACGACTTCCTGACACTTAAATCTATACCCGATGTTAACAAATTTCTCTCCTTCAGAAACGCTTTCCTTGCCATTGCCAGTCTACATTTTATATCCTCTCTACTTCGACCATCATCAGTTATTTTGCTCCCCAAATAGCAAAACTCCTTTACTACTTTAAGTGTCTCATTTCCTAATCTAATTCCCTCAGCATCACCCGACTAAATTCGACTACATTCCAATATCCTCGTTTTGCTTCTGTTGATGGTCATCTTATATCCTCCTTTCAAGACACTGTCCATTCCGTTCAACTGCTCTTCCAAGTCTTTGCTGTCTCTGACAGAATTACAATGTCATCGGCGAACCTCATTTATTTCTTCTCCATGGATTTTAATACCTACTCCGAATTTTTCTTTTGTTTCCTTCACTGCTTGGTCAATATACAGATTGAATAACATCGGGGAGAGGCTACAACCCTGCCTCACTCCCTTCCCAACCACTGCTTCCCTTTCGTGCCCTTCGACTCTTATAACTACCATTTGGTTTCTATACAAATTGTAAATAGCCATTCGCTCGCTGTATGTTACCCCTGCAACCTTCAGAATTTGAAAGAGAGTATTCCAGTCAACATTGTCAAAAGCTTTCTTTAAGTCAATATAGCAATAATATAACACCTTATAATTTAATGAACACCAATTTCAATAGTTACTGAGTATGTCATGATATAAAGGTAGAAAGAGAGAAAGGTTATTTTAATTAGCTATCAAACATCTCAGGAATAACTGCCAATCGGTACGACGAAAGTTAAGTCCAAAGTAATATGTCGGTCAGAGATAACATTTATTGTGAGAGAGAGTTGTAAACGCGGCGAAAAGGAAGTTCAATGCGTCTACAATGCTCGATCATGGATAAGTTAGTCGCTTGCTAGCTTGCTTGCTATGAAGTCGTGAGAGAGCATCGTTTGTTATAGTACTACAAACAGAACGCTACGAGATTGTTTCTATTCACAAAAAAAAGTAATATTGCGTGATAGAGATGCGCGGACTTTATTCTCAGTTATTCTGACATGAGAACTTGAACTGAAGTGATATTCTGATAGTGTACGACGAGTTAATGAACTCTAATTATTGGAGATATTATTGTTGGACTCAATGTTCATCAAAGTGAACAGTTGCACGAAGAATGGACATAGTATCGATGACTGCAGTACCTGATTAGTCTTGAGTAGGAAACATAAATACAACCACAAGAAGATAATACAAATACGCCGATTGGAAAAGTTGTCGGAATTGTCACGATCACCGAACTGAAAAGAATCGTACTTGATCTGATCCATCGGTGGGGGTGTGGTGTGATGATTATAAAGTAACTGCTAAGATGGAACAATGATATTGTTCGTCAGTAATGGAAATCTCAGGTGTTGGCTCCATCATTAATCGAACTGTGTGATAGTTGATTATCAAAATTAATTAACTGTGAACATTCTAATTGAAAGAGTGACTTGGTGAACATTGAGCACTGAAAGGAGTGTTTTGCTGAAATAATATTACGACGCACGAAAGCAAGATAGCACTATAGATTTGCGTCGTGCCGTAGTGAACAATTCTGCCTGGCAACGAAACAACAACTACTGGTACTCCACCGCAAAAGAATTTCTCCTCGCTTCAGTGGTGTGAAACGACGCCGATGACGAATGATTCACTCAATACTGCAATAAATAACTAACCGGGCATAAGAAATTATCATAAAACCATAATAGACAATTAAAATCAGCAATTCGCATCGCTGAAAGGGGAGACGGGACGTCACAAGACACATCCTGTATCTAGAAAGTGTCGATACCAGCTGTGAATGTTCCATCCATTCGGAGGATCAATTTGGTACCTCAACCTGAAACGTCTTTGCTGTGTAATCTCGGATTGCACTTCGCGAACTCGAGAACACAAAATGATTTCTGCTGCGGAGTAGCCATTTTAAACATATGACGGTTACAAGCAAAACAGAAGACAACTGACATCTAACGGCTATTAGTGTATAACAGACTATGTATTCGTTTCTCCAATAGCCGAGCCGAGGCCAGGGATCGATAGTTTGAACAAAATAATACTTTCTAATACATATATTCTTTTTGAAACACTCTGCAAACTAGGCAATTATCTAGATACACCCATACAAGTTGTGGGGCGGCGAGTAAGTTATTTCACTGGTTTAAAGTTTTGATGCCGTCTTTAATCACGTGAGCGTGGCAACTAATTTGGTGGTCAGCCAGAAAGTGGAGGGAAACCTTAGCTTCCAGTCTGCACGGCCACATTCCGGCCCAGCCCACTGAAAGAAAAGTGTCTGTTTCCCATTTCTTTGCGGGGTCAGGACTGTGACTTCAGTAAAAGCTTTAAGTTCCAATCAAGATTTAATTTAATTAAAGTTTCTCACAAACAAACTTAAAATTGCGTTATGTTCAATTGAAAACAAGTCTTTCTAATCTAACAGCACCTTTAGCAGTTTAGAGGCGACCTCTGCGGTAACTTCCTACCAGAATGGCAGATTAAAACTGTGTGCCGGACCGAGACTCGAACTCGGGACCTTTGCCTTTCGTGGGCAAGTGCTCTACCGACTGAGCTACCCAAGCACGACTCACGCCCCGCCCTCACAGCTTCAATTTCAGTACCTCGTCTCCTACCTTCCAAACTTCACAGAAGCTCTCCTGCGAACCTTGCAGAACTAGCTCTCCTGGAAGACGGGGCGTGAGTCGTGCTTGGGTAGCTCAGTCGGTAGAGCACTTGCCCGCGAAAGGCAAGGGTCCCGAGTTGGAGTCTCGGTCGGGCACACAGTTTTAATCTGCCAGGAAGTTTCATATCAGCGCACACTCCGCTGCGGAGTGAAAAATTTCATTCTAGAAACATCCCCTAGGCTGTGGCTAAGCCATGTCTCCGCAATATCTTTTCTTTCAGGAGTACTAGTTCTGCAAGGTTCGCAGGAGAGCTTCTGTAAAGTTTGGAAGGAAGGAGACGAGGTACTGGCGGAATTAAAGCTGTGAGGACGGGGTGTGAGTCGTGCTTGGGTAGCTCAGTCGCCGGCATGGTAGCTCGACGTGCTCGGTCAGACGGTTAGACGCCCTCTGTAACAAAAAAAAAAAAAAAAAAAAAAAAAAAAAAAAAAAAAAAAAAAAAAACCTGAGTGAACGGATCAACGAAGAACCTGAATGGGTGTCATCGGACGTCCGCCCCGAATAAATTCAACGAACAGTACAGAACTAACTGAGATATAACAACAAAAAAAGGTCAGAAGAGCACTTGCCCGCGAAACGCAAAGGTTCCCGAGTTCGAATCTCGGTCCGGCACACAGTTTTAACCTGTCAGGAAAATTCATATCAGCGCACACACCGCTGTAGAGTGAAAAATTTCATTCTCCTACAAGATTGTTTTTCGCCCTGACTAACATCACTCAATTGAAAGTTTGCAATAAATGTTCAAAAATTAATGCTCGCCATAAAAGTGGAAATGAACTCACCACTTGCCACGCGGAATTGAATTTCACACGGACGGCACACTAACAGTTATTTTACCGAATTCTAAATGATCCAGGACGGTGTACAGTCCTCGCGAGTTCACTATCCGTTTTCACTGCCAAATACGCGCTCGTCACAGCTCGGCTCTGACGTCATCCGAGGCAGAGCGCGACCAGATGTTTAACTGGCGTGGACCTCACAGTGTCTGAGAGCGAAGTGAACCTTCCTACTGCGTCAGGGGCTGTGTTTATAAGGTGCCGGTGCGGACTGCCGAGAAAACATCTGTTGTCTCTGTCTATCTGCATACGGCGGTAGTCTACAAACGACCGCTATCTCGGGCACATAATCTTTAATAATATACCTACCAATTACTTCAGAAACTTCTTAATTTTTGCTGGTATGCAGTTTGAAAGCACGTAGAAAGCTTCAGCTCGCTAGAATGAAAACTTTGCTTTATAGAATTTATTTAGTGGAACTAAACCTCTGAACCATACCTTTGCTAAGACTTACATCTGTTGCTATTTATGTTACAAATCTTAAACTTGGTATAACTCTATTATTTGATATATTTGATCATCTGCTTTAACCAAAATCCTCTATCATTAAAATTTCAAGTACTTAATCTACAACACTTAGGTACATTTTAGTTACAAAATTAGTTTTTATTTAATTACTCAAAAACTACAACAGGTAGGTTAACGTGAACTATCTGTTATTATTTTTGGGGTGTACTAAAGCATAAAACAAATTTCCAAGTTTCTAAGTCCATTATTTAGCTCCTCTGATTTTTCCGAAAACGTGAATTCTGACGTTAATTTTTGTTTTAAGGTTTTGGAAACCAACATCACTAATTTATAACTTCTAACTGCACCTTCTGACCAAATTCTGGCTTCCTAGCGTCAATATTTAGCGCCTCTGATATTCCTCTTAAAACGGCATTTTTCCGTAAACTATTAAGTTTAGAACATCAAGACTTGGTATTTGGAACATTATTACACTAAACTATAATTTAACAAAGTTTTAAACATAAATTTTGATTTTTAATTTCACACTAAATTGTGGTGCAATACTTGTGCGCTACATGCAGACGCGTTAAGGTGAGGTGGCGCTACTAGCAGTGAACTGGGGCGCACTCGCTCGGCTCTGTGTCTCACACATGATACAGCGCTTGGTTTGATTCAAAGTGTCACTTTCTTCAATTCTGTCAAGTGGTCATTACAGGATTTATCCTTCAAACAACTGTTGCTCAACTCGCTTAACAGAAAATTCCAACAAAAGAATTTTGAAAAAAAATAATTTAAAAAACAAACTCAAAAAGTGGAATGCACAACAGAGGTGTTACGTGTGGTTCTTAAGTGTGAAGGCGCCACCTGTAGCCTGAACCACTTGTTGTGAGATGGAGTGCACTTAAGCAGCTTGTGCCAGAGTAGAGACCAGGCGAGCTCTTTGCAGGGTGTGGAGGAGGACCACAAGTCTGTGAGGTGACTGAGGTCAGAGAGATGTGTTCTGTAGCTCGCAGTCAGTTTACAGACAGGCGGTCTGGGAACAAGTCAAGATATAGCAGGACACTTGGACTACCACAGCAATTGTGTAATTGGACTGAAGAGTTGCTAGACAACAGAACGCAGCATGTCATTCTCAATGGAGAGAAGTCTTCCGAAGTAAGAGTGATTTCAAGTGTGGCGCAGGGGAGTGTCGTAGGACCGTTGCTACTCGAAATATACATAAATGACCTTGTGGATAACATCTGAAGTTCACTGAGGCTTTTTCCGGATGATGTTGTAGTATATCGAGAGGTCGTAACAATTGAAAATTGTACTGAAATGCAGGAGGATCTGCAACGAATTGGCGGATGGTGCAGGGAATGGCAATTGAATCTCAATGTAGACAAGTGTAATGTGCTGTGAATACTTAGAAAGAAAGATCCCTTATCATTTAGCTACAAAATAGCAGGTCATCAACTGGAAGCAGTTAATTCCATAAATTATCTGGGAGTATGCATTAGTAGTTACTTAAAATGGAATGATCATATAAAGTTGATAGTCGGTGAAGCAGATGCCAGACTGAGATTCACTGGAAGAATCCTAAGGAAATGCAATCCGAAAACAAAGGAAGTAGGTTACGGTACATTTGTTCGCCCAATGCTCGAATATTGCTCAGCAGTGTGGGATCCGTACCAGATAGGGTTGACAGAAGAGATAGAGAAGATCCAACGGAGAGCAGCGCGCTTCGTTACAGGATCATTTAGTAATCGCGAAAGCGTTACGGAGATGATAGATGAACTACAGCGGAAGACTCTGCAGGAGAGACGCTCAGTAGCTCGGTACGGGCTTTTGTTGAAGTTTCGAGAACATACCTTCACCGAGGAGTCGAGCAGTATATTTTCCCTCCTACGTATATCTCGCGAAGAGACCATGAGTACAAAATCAGAGAGATTAGAGCCCACAGAGAGGCATACCGACAACCCTTCTTTCCACGAACAATAAGAGACCGGAATAGAAAGCAGATCCAATAGAAGTACTGAAAGTAGCCTTCCCCACCCACCGTCAGGGGGCTTACGGAGTGTGCATGTAGATGTAGATGTAGACCACAACATATCCAACAGTTCTGAGAAGTAGGGAGAGTTTGCTACGTCAGAACATTAGGTGACTGAAGGAAAAATGTAGATGAGCTTATTGTGTTTGCAAGATGCTTACATAATCCTGAGGAGGCAGACGCTGTGCGCCCGCGAGAAAAACACACACCTACAGAGGCACAGTAGCTACACATAACTCGCCATCAGCTAATTTTTCACGCAGAGTCATTATGGACGAAGAGGAATCACTTCATATACTGCAGTCAACACA